>NW_015540886.1:37860-72779 GCF_001515605.1 Sinocyclocheilus anshuiensis
GAACAGAACCATACCGCCAATCCAAACTGTATGCTAATTGTCAATCATCTTTGACGATAGTGGTCCTGACAGAAATATGCTTTGTATATTTTATGTTCTACAGGAATTAATTGGAGTTCAGACTCATGTGCACTATATTTCATGAACATTACTTGTTTAGTGTTCAGAGTTTAAGGGTGTAACGGTACGTGTATCGTGTACCAAACGGTTCACAGGCAAATTCCAAATGGAAGTGATCATCCCTATCCCCTTGGAGAGGGGGACTTTGGAGTGAGCAGGGCACGTGCGTGCCATTATGTAGTCGTTTGGAATGCACTTGGCAAAGGGAGCGATGTAATTTCCTCATTATCTTCAGCTGGCATGTTCCCATGACAACGCAGCATGGTGTCCCGTCAGCAGATTCGCTGATGGACACCGGCATAAAAAAATATACATTTTATATTTTAAAAAGTTTTATATATATTATTTGTTATATATTATATAGCATATTTTAAAAACTTTTTAAAATATAAAATGTATGTTTATTTGCAACAGTTATGCTAACAACAATAAAAAGACATTTATGACATTAAAACAGCCACATCTGCTGACGGACACCGTGCTGCGTTGTCACGGGAACATCCCAGCTGAAGATAATGAGGAAATTACATCGCTCCCTTTGCCAAGTGCATTCCAAACGACTACATAATGGCACGCACGTGCTCTGCTCACTCCAAAGTCCCCACTCCAAGGGGAAAGGAATGATCACTTCCATTTGGAATTTGACCGTGAACCGTTCGGTACACGATACGTGTACCGTTACACCCCTATTATTCATCTTTGTTAATGTTAGTTTGTAATTGGGGCAGTCGTGGCCTAATGGTTAGAGAGTTGGACTTGTAACCTGAAGGTTGTGGGTTCGAATCTCAGGTCAGGCAGGAATTGTTGGTGGGGGGAGTGAATAATCGCTCTCTTCCACCCTCAATGCCATGACTGAGGTGAGACCCTTGAGCAAGGCACTGAACCCCCAACACTTCACTCACTTTTTTTTTTTTAATTTAAACTAATGTTAATAAATTAAACATTATTGTAAAAAGTTAACAGGATTTTTCAATTTGCTACATATTAAGGTCAGTATAGTTATTTACTTTTGCATGTTAATTTCCTTATTTATGCATTTTATATTACTGCTGGGTATTCCATACTGTGTATTACATGTTATGCACTATGACTTTTAGTGTTTTGAAATTATTGATTTTTGTTTTGTGTTTTATTTTTCATCTATTTATTTATCAGCCATAACAAATTATAATTATCTGCTTATCGGTATCAGCTAGAATTTTTAATATCAATACACGCTATTGTAGTTCTGTGCCATGTCTATGTCAAAATGACAATATACTATAACTGTTACTATTACTACGGAGAATGATACAAGTAAATAATCCGAATTTAAACCCAGAAATGTGTTTTGTTTCACCATATCATGGCTAAAAACAGTGGATTTTTAGCTCTATTTAATATGAATCACAACCCAGTGTTCAGGGAGAAAACAAAAGTTAGCATGTGTTTTCTTATGAACAGCAGCTAGTGCAGAGATATAGCCAATGATTTCAGTCACTGCTCTTCAAACCTAGAATATGTAATTATCTACTGCAGTCACTTTTACTTCACCCGTGCTTCACTCTTTTTTATATATTGAAGTGCATAAGTGTGCTGTGCTTTTATGTTAAGATTCTATCCTAGGTTAATGTTGACAAAAGTAAGCCATTCATAGGTTGATTTCCAAGTAAAATAAAAAGTGGCTGTGTGGTGCTTTCAGATACTGCTGTGTTTGAGTAGTTTTGCAGCTCTGTTAGACGCACGGAAATTGCAGTTCACCTTTAATCAAATGCAGACTTTTCTCCTTAATGATTTCAACAGTGATAGTATGAATACTGAGGACATCAGATCCATGGCTCATCCAAGAGGAGAACCTGTTCCACCACTTTTAGACCTTCATTAAATGGCCATTCTGAGGGCTATACAGGTAATTGAGATTGTGCTGATCACAAGCTGAAGAAAGAGGCTGAAGCTGTCCAAGTCTACAGGAATTGAAGCCTGACATTGGAGGCAATTGGAGGCAATACAAGGTATGCTGGACTTCTTTCACTTACTTACTTACTGGGAAACCGTAAGTGTGGTATGTGCTGCAGTATGGATGGATGTACTGATACTGTCACCTAGTCTGCCTCATTCTGTGAGGAAATCTGTCTGCCCAAGAAAGCAGTCATCAACAATAATAAGTCCTCTCTCCAGAGATTTGACAGGGCTCAGGAAAAGCAAGGAAGTGGGCTACAAATCAGGAAGCAGAATCGAGGACAAGGAAACTAAATTGAACAAGGATGTAATGTCTGCAAAGTGGGATTGCAAGGAGTGGCTGGACCATGACTATACCAACAACAGCAGTGTGAACATCTCAACAAAGAGTAAGCAGGTACAAGTTCAATAGGGATGAAATTATTGCTTGTAAAACAAAAAATGAAAAATAATAATAAAAAAAGAATATAAACTGCAAACAGATGTAGTGAATCAATTAAACGACAAAGAAAGATGTAAATACAATTCAAATATACATGATGTAACATGATGACGGTTAGACTGCATGTGCGTCAGCAAAACCCTAAAGAGGGTAAATAAACAATAGATAATAATTACTCATTGTAGTGCTAGAACTTACTGGGACAGTAACACACATCTGTCTTGTTTATGAATGCATGTCTCTTATGTTTGAAGCTGAAAGTTTGTGCTGTTTACAATTATGTCACAATAATTTTTGACCATGATGACAAAAATTAACTTCATTCTATTTAAATCAATACATATTGATATCTATTTTATTAGTGAAGTGTTTATTTTCACTTGCTAGACATTTAATTACCGCATAAACCTAATTAACTTCCATTGCAGCACTGTGTTACTATGGTAATGACAGTATAACTCTTAAACTACAATACCACACTTGAAGTTGATATTGTGCTATAGTGTTGAGCACCTTGAAGACACTTTTTTTTTATATTTTTTATATATCTAAAATAATAAATAAAATAAATAATAGCATCTACTAAAATAAATAAATAAATAAAAAATAGCATCTGCCTAGAGTTACAAGCTTGTTACAACATTTTTTACTTTAATTTTGTTAAATTGGGAAATCAGTTACTAGGAAACAAAAGAAATACAATTTAATTGTCTTTAATTTTGAGAGTTTTTGAGAAATAAGTATAATATAAATTAGTTTATTTTCTCAGTGGATGTTAACCAAGGCATGGCTGGGTTTTAGACTGGCAGCTAGTAGCCAGTTGAACTGTGTACAATCTCTTGACATCCAATTGCTGACCACTGACATGAATAATTGGTTTTTATGATCAATACCATCTTTCCCTACAACTTGCAAATTTTTTATATACTTGAGTTGCACTGAAGTTCTTACAAAAGCAGAATACTTGGCAGTAATTGGTATAGTGGGAAGACCTACCTTTTAGGGACCTAGTGGGACAAAAGGGTGAAGATAGTCTTGTCGGAAGATGCACTGCTTACTAAATGACCAATCAACGGGATGTCAATCCCGTGGCAAAAACAGAGAAACAAATAGAGACATAATTAGCGTAGCTGCTGTTCCAACCAAGCAAAATGTATTTGTTTAACCCAAACTAAAGAATAATAATGTGCATTTGATCAGATATAACTGCAGTAAAAGATTATGAGATGCATTATTTGAATGCTTGGCCAAAGAGATGTGTCTTTAATCTAGATTTAAACAGAGAGAATTGGAATCTAGATTGGAAACACACATTGAGGACCAATCTGCACCTTATTGATGGGGTGTAGGGGCGTAGCCATCATTTCAGAAGTGAGGGGGACAGAAATGTTATATATATATATATATATATACGTGAATTACAGAATGTACAACGTTTTTAAAATGTGTAAATTGAGGCGTACAGCGTTTATTATGAGGGGGTAGAATCCACAGCTCAGTACTCACTACTCAATACTCATGAGCAATTTTAAATAGGCTACTCTTTTACTCTTACTCAAGTAGTTTTTTGGACAAGTACTTTTACTCTACTCACACTACATTTTTTGGAAGGTAATGGTACTTTTACTTTTCAGTACTCTTTCCACCACTGTTTATTTGAAATATACTTTTTGTAACAATGTAAAAGTCTTTACTGTCACTCTTGATCTATTTAATGCATCCTTGGTGTATAAAAGTATCGATCTTGCTGACCCCGACTTAAATGGTAGTGTAAATGCCTTGTGATTGTAATTTTAGTTTTGCCATTCTCCATTACATTACCTGTTGAGCTGCTAACAGGCTAAAGTATACAAGTTTCACTGAGGCTGATGATCTCTCAGCCTGACATTGGAGTGCTAAGTTTATAAGGTCTTCCGTTTAATGCTGAATGTCTTGTAGCAACTTATTGATTAGGCCAGCATGTTAAGAAACTGTCTTTCAAAATGCCAAGGATTGGTGACATTTCTGCCATTGAGCTTAAATTGAATCACACACATCTGTGAAGTACAAAGTCTTACCCCAGCCCTTAGCTAATCCACCTCTCACCCCACTATCCATCATTTCACACGGAGCAAATGCAAAGTGTGGAACAAATATATAGGTAAATCAAGGCCGGTGGCACATAACATCCAATCACACTCTCAACCTCACACACCATTTATCTCTCATCAAACAAAATAAATGTGCCCTAAATATGGGATAAAATGAGGGGAAATGTGGTTGCTTATCGAGGAACTCCCAGGTGGCAGTGCTTAATGTATAATTATGGTGTGTGGCATGCGGCTTTCATTTTGAAGAGAGCACTGGTTTAATTACAGAGCTACCTCTGTTGATAGGAGTGTCTCGGCGTCTGCTGCCGTTGTCAGCTAAAAAACTCTGTGCGATCCCATGTTCAGATACTCCACATGTCTCATTAACCTGCCGGCGCTGCTTGTGTTTTTCCTCGCAGAACTGCAAGACGTTAGTCTTCTAAGAGGTAGTAGAAGAGTGCCTTCAGCAGCCTCGGTGTTGAAATCAAACGTTTGAAGTCACAGCTCTATATCTGATGACAGTCAACCGCAGGACGAGATGCAGATGGTAGACGTGCAGTCGTGTGTAGAGTTATTCAGTGATGAATCATCCATATCCATCTCATTATTGTCAAGATAGTAAAACGAGGCTGGCAAAAACATTGTAAAGATAGGCTATGCATCATATTTATACATAGGGCTGGGCAATATAGCTAAAAAACTTTATCAATGATATAATGTTTTGTATTGTTCGGTATCGATAATTATTTACATTTTTTATAACCTTTTTTAAAACAGAGCAATAGAATTTTTTTTATTTTATTTAACCACTGTATTTTTAAATTAACCCAATTTATTGAGACAAACAACACATTTTTTGTTTGTTTTAACAATCAAACACAAAATAAAAATTAAATATCTAATTTCTAATGTTTTATATGCAGATTAAATAGGTTTTAAGGAAACTTTTGTCTTGTCTCCCGAGGCCACAGGAGGGCGCAATGAGCAAAATAATGCAGCGCATTTAAATTGTCAATGCTAGGAAGTAAATCTATACAACACGTGCATTACATAATGAATAATTATGTAATTAAATAAATAATCTAAACATCGTAAATTGCATAAACAATTATGAACAAAACAGCATCATGTATTTATGCATTGCTTAATCCAAAGAGCTGAAGCGCCACTCACACAGATTGCATTTAAAAACGTATGAGACGCAGTGAAAAGGAATAAACCTCCACAAATTTGTGACGTGTTTTCTAAACATTTAAACTATTTTAACTTTACATGGCTACATCTCTTGTGTGAGACGCAAGTGCAGCAGAGTCATATTTGTCCGTCTAAAAAATGCGCTGAATATGCGTTCTGTGTGAATGGCTTGGTTTTGGTTTTAACCTAATCAAGATCGTCTCTGCATTGAGCTTCTATATTTCTCTAATATTTTGAATGAATAACGCAGTAGCGGCGCGTCTCGTCGGCTAGACTAAGGCCCAATTCTACCCCTTAGCCCTTCCCCTTTACCCTAGCCCTCCGTTTCGCGCGTTCACGTGAAGGGGTAGGGGTGTCTCGATTCTCTTTTGGTTGGAGGGGTAGGGGGGGTATAAAATAGAATTGGGATTGGGCCTAACAAAACATTAAAATGCAACAACGTCACTTAGCCTACATCATCATCACCGCATCTCGTGCTCCACTGATAACGCTCCCTGACGCACATCTTACGTTGGATTGTACTATTTTTGCATTCAAATGCAAACGTTTATTTTAAAGGGGTCATATGATGCTTTTTTAAAGATAATTATTTTGTGTATTTGGTGTAACAGAATATGTAATTAAAGGCTCTAATGCACACCAGTATGTGTGTGTATTGTAGGAGCTAGATGACGTGTGACGCATAGTAGTGGTGTCCTAATTCTTAGGGGAATATTTTCACCCCTACCCCTTGACACTCTGTTTCACGGGACAAGGGGAAGGGGTATAAAATAGAATTGGGATTGGGCCTAACAAAACATTAAAATGCAACAACGTCACTTAGCCTACATCATCATCACCGCATCTCGTGCTCCACTGATAACGCTCCCTGACGCACACCTAACATTGCAAATTTTTATTTTAAATTCGACTAATATTCATTCTTTGTTTACAATCTCCTCATCACAGGCTGGCACAGCACTCATTTCAGCATGTGTTCGTGTTTGTGTGTGCTGTCTGTGTCACTCATAGAGTCATAGCACGTGCCTATATCGTGCGCTATATCAAACATTTTTTCTATCGTTATCGAAGAAGGTGTACCGTCGATAAATATCGATACTGTTTTATCACCCAGGCCTATTTATACATATATGAATATGCCATCTATAGAGCTAGCAACTGTGTTATATGTCCTCTGAGATGTTGAAGCTGACACTGAATGGCAGTTGTTGTTTTTTCTGGGCACGTATTAGCACTCATTAGTTTCAGAGATAGATTTGTAGTAGTGAGTCAGTTGACCATAAGCTAAAGTCCTTGACAACCCATCTGAATGCTGTCTGTGAGCTCCTGAAAGGATCCTCCAGATATCGAACTTCTTGTACTACCATTTACACAATGAAAAAATTAGACCTGATCATTCAGCTTGTGCTTTTCGCTTTAAAGAAGGCATCAGTGTTTCAACCATCCCTTTTCTGCACTGCAGATCACAATTTTTTTCATGATGATGGCAAGCTTCGGTTGGATGAAAATCATATATGCATAGCATATGCATTCCGTTTGTGCTTAGCTTTTCTAGACATTCGATAGGTTTCTCATCCATCTACAAACCTGATACCATAGTGGGCTGAAATTAAATGCTTTGTTTTAAAGGAATAGTTTGCCCACAAATTACCGCATATGAGATTTCAGAACTACATACAGCTGAAGTAAAAATTACTGAACAACAGCTTAAATTTCAATTTGTTTTTTCACACAGTGCTACCATATGAATTCTGAAGACTTGGAATGAGTTTGTTGAGTTTTAAAGACTATTTTTATGACTCCTCAAAAGTGTTTTTGTCTTTATTGCAATTTAGGAGTATAAATCACCATCCTCTTTTTTGTAGGGAAAACAGAACCTCTGACATTTTTAATGAGATCTACCGTAAATTTAGTGTCATGTAAAAAAAAAAAAAAGTATGATTTCAAGAATAAAGTCATATTGTTTTTGAGAATAATCTCATAATAAGGCTGTTGCGTGAATAAAGTCATAACATTAAGGCATTGTGTGTTGAAATATTATGATAATAGAGTTGTAAGCAAGTAACATCAAAGGGGCATTCTTTAAAGATGCTTTATATGAAAAACATGGCTATTTCCAAAACAATGACAATGTAATAAAATGTGAAAGACAATACTTTTGCATTTCAAGCATATTGTCCTCCGCTGAAAACAATAACAAAGAAATGCTGTTGTGATGTGAGGACTTTAATCTCATAATACCAGGACTTCATTCTCCTAATATTGTCTTTATTCTCATGAAAGGCCTATACTCATTCTCATATTCGTGTAATGTTACACCTTAAAAATTGTTCTATTTTGATTTTATATATTACATTAAATCATCGCTTTTACTTTATTCTCAGTGTTACGACTTTATTATTGTTCTTTTTTTATGTATTCTAAATATTACTACTTTAATCATTCAATGTTAGAATTTTATTCGGAAACCTGTGATTTTTTTTTTCATAAGCATAATGAGATAATTCTCAAAACATTAAAACAGCTTAATGTTACAACTTGATTCTCATAATTTTGAAGTCATCCTCCGCATTATTATTTGGATTAATTGTTTTAATTAATTAATTTAATTAATTTTAGTCTTGAAATGTTTACTTTATTGTTTTTAATGTGGTTTTTTTACTTTGTTCTCAATATTACTACTTTAAATCACTACTTTAATGTTACAGTTTTATCATCAAAATATCATGGCTTTATGCTTGTAAAATGGCTATTATGAAATTATTTTTAATAGTGCAACTTTATCCTAAATTTGTTGTTGTTGTTTATTTTGTGGCAGTAAAATTTTAAAAAGTCATACCTTTTGTGTTTCATAGAAGAAAGGGGAAAAAATACAGGGTTGGAACCACTTGGGGGTGAGTAAATGATGACAAACTTTTTGGGTGAACCATTCCTTTAAGCCTTTGTTATCATTTATCACTGTCAATATAAAAAAGTAATGGAAAGATCAAAGCAGAAAGACAAGATAAACTATTTGAAATCCATTATTCAGTAGTGGTGGATACTGTTGAGACCACCTAGAGCAGATTTTTGAATAATTGCCCCCATAATGGCATTGGCTGTGCTTTTTGATGTCAAAGAAAGATAAATATTTCTCATGCTGGTTCAGAACGCCGTCATTAATATCACCATGGCATCAAGAGTGACCTGTGGGATTGTGTTCTGAACAAAGCACTTCCTGTGGCATTCCACTATTTGATTTCCTGCAGTAACCTTGGCAATCTGCTCTTAGGGCCAATTAATTCAGGTCACAGTTTCATCTTATTGGTCCATGCAGCAGAGTACCCAGCGCTGATGCAGCCTGAATACCAGCCAGGAAGAAATGAGTCTCCAATCCCCTGGCTCCTATTGGCGCCACTGACACCACTCCCAAACTGGGCAAGTCCTTGGTCTGAACCCAATCTCAGCTGTCAGACCAGGGACCTTTTAATTTACCCGGTGTGTCTTTTCCTTAGGAAAAAAGCTTTTTATTCACAAGTCAATCTTTTGTAAGCTGTGTGTAAGGCTGTTCGTTTCTATTTACGTCTCATGCCGATAGGGTGTAAGAAGACGTCGGCATGTGTGTTTGTATGTGTTTGCATGAAAATGGGCAGGCTTGTGCTTCTGTGAGCAGCTTGCAGATTACAAATTAGGCCCACACCCTTTGCAGAGCTCTTGGGCCTTAGTCTGAGAACCTCATTACCTATTCAGGTCACTACGGGACAACAAAGCGGGTCTGCTCAGAATAAGCTGAATATAGCTAATGCACTAAGGGACACTCGGCTTATTCAGGCCCTTGATTTCAGCTCCACCAATAAAGTGGCAGCTTTGATGTCAGATAGGTAGGCCTAACGGACAACTAATGAGCCATCACATGGTGGCCAGACATTTTGAATACATGTCTTATCTTAGTATTAAAAGGCCTGCGCATCTCCATATTGAGATGTATGCGCCTTGAGACACTGAGAGATGAAAATGGCTGATTATTTAAATTATTTTCAAGGCTACATCAGTCATACATGTTTTAGCTGTGCAGTGTTGTTGGTGTTTTTATGCATTTCCACAGTAGATTACTTGATGCTTTGGCGAGATATGAAAATTTTTTTACAAGCTTTTATTTCCTTTTTCATACATGTTGCATAACCTGCAAGGTCATTGTGATGAGAGGGGCGGGGCCGAGAGCCGTGGGAACGGAGCGAGGCCGGTGGAGTAAATGCTAATGCATGACACCTGCGCCACTCACCGGTCTCGAGTCCCACGGAGGAGCTCCGGAAGGATAAAAGGAGGAGTGACGACAGTGTTGGACGAGAGAGGACCAGGCCTGGACTTTATTTTGTGTTTTGGTTCTGTTTGTGTGTGACAGTCATCCGCGAGGGGCTGTCGCGCTATTTTGTGTTTATTTTATTATTAAAGTTTTTGTTTGAACGTTCGCCGGTTCCCTCCTCCTTCTTCCCGTGACTACGAACTGTGTTACAGTCATATATACAGTGGCTTAGCAATGCCCCTCAGTCCTTCATAAACACTGTAATTTTCCATTACAATATACATATATATATATATATATATATATATATATATATAGCTTTAGATGGCATCTGAATAGTTTGTCCAGAGCGGCATGCTTGCATTCACTCTAACTGTTAAGATACCAGAGCTCGTTCACCCCGAAGACCATCATTTGTAGGCGAGCAAGAGTTGAGAATAGAGCATGTTATAATGCAATACAAATTTGTGAATTAGAGCCAATTTGAAGCCGCTTGCCTATCGCTGCTCTCTGTTGTGTTATTTTGAAAGGTTATAGGGTTTTAGCACGGACCGGGCGTGTTTTGTAACCTTTAGTCATGATGTCCCAAGCCGCTTTAGGCTGATTGCTGATGCATTAGTGCTCTCGCTTTGACTTCATCATGCAGTGTTTAGAGAAGGACACACTCACAGTTCCCTTTAAAAGCAGCTGTGACCCCTACTTGCTATGTGCTGATGGCTTTTCAGCTCGGTCCAACACAATAAATGAGTTTCTATTGTTACAAATCAGAAGAGCTGATATGAAAGGGTTGTGTAAAATTTTATCAGTGTTAGCATGAGCAAGAAACGTTCTTGCCACAAGGCTATTTTCTTAATTTACTGTATGTATGCACAAGGGCTGCATTTATTTGATATCAAAGACAGTAAAACAATATTGTTGTGAAATAGTATTACAATTTCAAATAACTTATCTATTTTAAAGGGGTCATATGATGCGATTTCAAGTTTTCCTTTCTCTTTGGAGTGTTACAAGCTGTTCGTGAATAGATAAGATCCCTAAAGTTGCGAAGACTAAAGTCTCAAACCCAAAGAAATATTCTTTATAAAAGTTAAGAATGGTCCACACCCTCCTAAAACACCTCATTTACACACGCCCCCACATGTCTATGTCACGATGTGGGAAGATTTGCATAACACCACCCAAAAGTTCATGCAAAGAAAGTAACTTTATTGTTGCTGCCACCGCCGCCATATTGTGAAGACTAGAGGACATGACTACAAATCAGTGGTTGAGCTGTTCCAGAACAGTTCAACCCAAATATTCAGATGTGTGCAGTGCATTTTATGGAGGACTGTTTCCTGATCCTGGTAGAGTAGACTACAATGCTTGACTCACAGCCTGTAAGTACATTTTCATATTTAATGGATTTGCCACTGACGATTCAAACGCGAGTTTTGAGCAGTGTAGAGTAGCGCTTGTTGTTTGTCGTTTCTCCGATCACAAATGCAGACATGGTTTTATGTTTACGCGGCGGGATGCAACGCAACGCGTAAAAAGACAGTATAAGTCATTATAATCCATAATTATGTCCCCACTGGATGCAACAAATGCCGCGTTTATAATGGGTTTTATTGGTTTTGTCTCGTCGCTCCGGGACACGGCATCACAATATGGTAACATTTCCGGCACATGCTTGAGGCATTTGGCCAATCACAATGCACTGGATAGCTGGCCAATCGATGAGGTTTGTAAAAATCGACACGTTTCAGAAAGGCGAGGCATAGAGGAGAAACAATAATGTACAGTATGTGGAAAATAATGTGTTTTTTTAACCTTTAACCGCATAAACACATTTCATTATACCAAATACACAAAATCATGTTTTTTTAGCAACATCATATGACCCCTTTTTAATATAATTTAAAATGGAAATGTTAAATTTCCTTCAGAAATCATTCTAATATGCTGATTTACTGCTCAAAATATATTTCTTAGTATTATCAGTGTGGAAAACAGTAATATTTTTGTGGAAACTGTGATTTCTTTCAGGATTTTTTGTTGAATAGAAAGTTCAAAAGAACAGCATTTATTTCAAATAGAAATCTTTTTGTAGCATTATGAATGTATTCAATGTCTCTTTTGATCAATTTAATATATTCTAATATATTAATATATCCTATATAAATGTATTAATTTCTAAAAAAAAAAAAAAAAATCTTACATCACGGCCATGATTTTCCCCCTTGTTTTAGTTAAATTCGAATTAAGAATTTGTACACACGACTTTTTCTTTTTTCTCATTTGTTCCCTTATTTTAATTAAATCAAAACAAGGGGACAAATTAGTACAACATGGCCATGATTTACTTACACATTCACGAGAATGAAATCTTCCCATATGTATATATCATATACTGTATATATTTTTGAATGTCTTTTGAGGAGCTTTTTAATATATGTAAATATTTTTTTGTTTGACAATGTGTGGAGTCCTATTGGGGTGAAAAGAATATATACTGTAGAATGTCTTTTGAGGAGCTTTTTAATATATGTAAATATTTTTTTGTTTGACAATGTGTGGAATGTGTGGAGGGTGAAAAGAATCTGTCTGAGCCTCATTGTAATTGGCATTGGTGTGCCATCATCTCATTAATATGGAGCCCATGAGAAGAAAACAGCCAACTTCTTCCCCAGTGTTTGTCTGTTTGACTTAGTTACCATTGATGCTAAATGCAGCTCACATAGGGCACCGCACACCTGTTGCCTGTTTTGTTAAAGGAACAATAATTAATATTAATGTCACAGGGAATATATTCTGTCCTAACAGAGGGGGGAGCCAAGAAAATGTAGAAAGCGGTAATGTATCACATTGTTAGTGGTAAGCTATGCCATGGGTTAAGTTGGAATTCAAATACACGTATGAAAGTGTTTTTATACAAAAAAAAATAAAAATAATAATAATAATGCACCCCATTCCGCTGTCTCATTTTGCAGCACAGTATTCACATTTTTATTAAAGGTATCCATAAAACTAGCCAGGAAAATGTTTCATATGCTGAATATTGCTCTCTGTTTTTTTATATTTAGGAACATAAAAATCTCAAAAACTCACACACCTTTTTTTTTATTTTGATTAATGATAGCTGTTCTAAATTACAAATGTGCATCGCTGTTCTCGTGTGCATCTCTCGACTACAAGCATTTGTATGTGTGTGCTTTGTAAGTATATGATTACATGAGGAAAGCATCAGTGCAGGCCTGAGATGAACCTGATTGTCAGGATATGATCAAGATGGTGATCCTGAAGAAGCAACTTGTGTATTAACTGATCCATTGAAGAGGCGCAGATCTGTGAAAATGATCTTGTGATCTGGCAACAGTGTGCTGGTGTTAGAGCTGTACTGTGTGAATATAGATGAGTCTCTGATTCCATTATCTAACCAGTTTAACTTGGAAATCCCCTTGGCTAAGTAATCGCTTTTGAAAAGCCTTTAAATATGAATGAGCTGTTTGTCTTGCTGTAGGGGTTACAGGGGGGTGGATGAAATGATAATCAATGTTTTAATGGTGAAAGGCAATGCTGAAATTAGTCATGATAAAGAATTGATGAGTAGAATTATCACAAAAAGGAAAATTTATGATTTTGTTATTATAAAATAGGAAAATTTAATTGATCAAAGAATAACTTGCCTTTGTCGTTGCCTACTGCGCATTATGTATGTAAAAGTTTTATTCATTACACTGAAAAGTTCAACATTACACATATTTTCTTATAGCTTTTATTCATTAGCTTGTGTGTAAATATTAATTTATTCAAATGTATTTTTATGTTTTGTGCTCTATTACTGCATATCAAATGATATACAGTATTTGTTGTTATTATCATTTAGATATGTAAATGCCACATTTGTGGACAGGTGTCATTATGAATGTATTCAATGTCCCTTTTGATCAATTTAATATATTCTAATATATTAATATATCCTATATAAATGTATTAATTTCTAAAAAAAAATAAATAAATCTTACTGATCCCAAACTTTTGATTTATTTTATATTCCGGAGCCTCACACATGAAATGCAGACAAAAACATATTTACAAATTATGCCACAAATTAAGAATCTGTTCCTTCATATAGAAATCTTTTTGTAGCATTATGAATGTATTCAATGTCTCTTTTGATCAATTTAATATATTCTAATATATTAATATATCCTATATAAATGTATTAATTTCTAAAAAAAAAAAAAAAAATCTTACTGATCCCAAACTTTTGATTTATTTTATATTCCGGAGCCTCACACATGAAATGCAGACAAAAACATATTTACAAATTATGCCACAAATTAAGAATCTGTTCCTTCATTTTTGTTAAATCACGGCCACAATCTATGATTTTCCCCCTTGTTTTAGTTAAATTCGAATTAAGAATTTGTACACACGACTTTTTCTCTCCATTAATTTGTTCCCTTATTTTAATTAAATCAAAACAAGGGGACAAATTAGTACAACATGGCCATGATTTACTTACACATTCACGAGAATGAAATCTTCCCATATGTATATATCATATACTGTATATATTTTTGAATGTCTTTTGAGGAGCTTTTTAATATATGTAAATATTTTTTTGTTTGACAATGTGTGGAGTCCTATTGGGGTGAAAAGAATCTGTCTGAGCCTCATTGTAATTGGCATTGGTGTGCCATCATCTCATTAATATGGAGCCCATGAGAAGAAAACAGCCAACTTCTTCCCCAGTGTTTGTCTGTTTGACTTAGTTACCATTGATGCTAAATGCAGCTCACATAGGGCACCGCACACCTGTTGCCTGTTTTGTTAAAGTAACAATAATTAATATTAATGTCACAGGGAATATATTCTGTCCTAACAGAGGGGGGAGCCAAGAAAATGTAGAAAGCGGTAATGTATCACATTGTTAGTGGTAAGCTATGCCATGGGTTAAGTTGGAATTCAAATACACGTATGAAAGTGTTTTTATACAAAAAAAAATAAAAATAATAATAATAATGCACCCCATTCCGCTGTCTCATTTTGCAGCACAGTATTCACATTTTTATTAAAGGTATCCATAAAACTAGCCAGGAAAATGTTTCATATGCTGAATATTGCTCTCTGTTTTTTTATATTTAGGAACATAAAAATCTCAAAAACTCACACACCTTTTTTTTTATTTTGATTAATGATAGCTGTTCTAAATTACAAATGTGCATCGCTGTTCTCGTGTGCATCTCTCGACTACAAGCATTTGTATGTGTGTGCTTTGTAAGTATATGATTACATGAGGAAAGCATCAGTGCAGGCCTGAGATGAACCTGATTGTCAGGATATGATCAAGATGGTGATCCTGAAGAAGCAACTTGTGTATTAACTGATCCACTGAAGAGGCGCAGATCTGTGAAAACGCTTTGCCGCTTTGCCTTTGTGAATCTGGCAACAGTGCGCTGGTGTTAGAGCTGTACTGTGTGAATATAGATGAGTCTCTGATTCCATTATCTAACCAGTTTAACTTGGAAATCCCCTTGGCTAAGTAATCGCTTTTGAAAAGCCTTTAAATATGAATGAGCTGTTTGTCTTGCTGTAGGGGTTACAGGGGGGTGGATGAAATGATAATCAATGTTTTAATGGTGAAAGGCAATGCTGAAATTAGTCATGATAAAGAATTGATGAGTAGAATTATCACAAAAAGGAAAATTTATGATTTTGTTATTATAAAATAGGAAAATTTAATTGATCAAAGAATAACTTGCCTTTGTCGTTGCCTACTGCGCATTATGTATGTAAAAGTTTTATTCATTACACTGAAAAGTTCAACATTACACATATTTTCTTATAGCTTTTATTCATTAGCTTGTGTGTAAATATTAATTTATTCAAATGTATTTTTATGTTTTGTGCTCTATTACTGCATATCAAATGATATACAGTATTTGTTGTTATTATCATTTAGATATGTAAATGCCACATTTGTGGACAGGTGTCAATCTGACTCGATTACCTCAGAACTACCATCAGTTATTAACTACTCTCACAGGAGCTGATTCGCAGAGGAAATTGGAGGTCAAATTAAAATGGTTTCCTCATTGACTATTTAAAGACAGAGAAGAATAGATTCATAAAATTGTAAGGGACCTTTATATTCCCTGTGGAAAAACATTTCTCCATTGTCTTTGAACAAAGTTCATAAAGCTTCAATTAACTCAAGTTTCAAGTTGTGCCTCATCCCATTTCCTTTCAGTTTTCAAGGAAGTTTGAAATCCACTGAGGTTCTTTCTCCTTGTTAATAAAGCATATTATTTTACAATATGCTTTAATAACAAAGCCAAGGCTTCCATTCTACTGCATGTTTGATGTTTGATTGAGTCATTTTCATTTTGAGTCGTTTTCATTTGGACTTGACTATTTATTTTTTTATATTTTGGTGTTTTTTTAGGATTGACCTGAATGAGATGCAGTGACATTTTCCACCAGTTTACTGTGTGTGCTATTTTACAGCACGGCTACTTTCCTCCACTAAATCCCCTCCTCTGCTCATCCAACTGGCTGGAAATCTTCTAAACACCAGCACAATGGGACTGCGGTGATGGCAGCCTGTTTAATAGGAGCTGATCCCCAGCTGTTTAAATATGCAGTCTGTTTTACAGCGGAAACTTTGCAAGCTTCTTAATTGATACTTAGACTTTTTGAAAGCACTATGGCTGCCTGGCACTGCAAGGTGAGATGGGCTGGAATGCCATTGTTCTCTTTACAAATCGGTGGTCTTTAATGGAGACCACCATGTTTTAAAACATTGTCTCTAGGACAATCGGCAACATGCTGGATTGCACCACCCTAAAGATGGTTCAAGGAAACAGGCCATAATGCGTTTAAAGCCCCTTGGTCAACAGTGTTCTCAAACATAAGGTTTTATTTGCTTAGTCTGTTTTATTGCCTTTGTATCCAGGCTTTCCCATTCACTCTTCTTTTGTTGTTTATTTTTTGGCGTTTTGTCTCCCTCCCCCCAGGGCCATCACCCTCTCTCTCTCTTTCTCTCTCTCTCTCTCTCTCTCTCTCTCTCTCTCCTCTGTCCCTAACCCTCAATCTCAAACTTTCTTTTTACTTTCTATAAAACTCATTGTCCTTCTTTCTTCTCAGTTATTGCTTACTTTGTTTCATTGCAGTTGGTGCTGTCAAGTTTCTCCAAGAGAAGTTTATTGCTGCCATACAGAATGTATTTGTCTCACTAGGAGGGTCAATATGGTTTTGTCTCCCTCCCCCCAGGGCCATCACCCTCTCTCTCTCTTTCTCTCTCTCTCTCTCTCTCTCTCTCTCTCTCCTCTGTCCCTAACCCTCAATCTCAAACTTTCTTTTTACTTTCTATAAAACTCATTGTCCTTCTTTCTTCTCAGTTATTGCTTACTTTGTTTCATTGCAGTTGGTGCTGTCAAGTTTCTCCAAGAGAAGTTTATTGCTGCCATACAGAATGTATTTGTCTCACTAGGAGGGTCAATATGAGTAGATGATGGAAGGGCTGTTGATAATGAAATGTGAGTGGGTAGCGTTGCAAGGACAGACATTCTCCTGCTCAGCCAGCTGCATGCACCTGCATTGTGCAAAGAAATGAGAGCAAACGAGGATTGAGGGAGTCAGAGGAGATGGGGCGGGTGGTGAGATTTGTGGGAAAGAGACACAAGCAAAATGTTTGAAAAATCATCTTTGACTAATGTTCCATAGGGAGGTCAGATACGCTGAGCACTTTGCCATTGCTTCAAAGTGCTGTTTAACCGCACTGACCAAATTGGCATGACTGAAATTAAGAATTTAATAAGGTTCAGAATGCTAAAAGTATATAATATATACTTATGTACTTAATATATATCTCAATGTGGCATTTAACAAATATGAATAAACTGTTGTATTCTGTATTGTGTCAATAAAAGTCCAAGGCAACAGCCTTATCTACACTATAAATGCTGGGAGCATCAATTTATTGCATGATAGTTTACACAAAGACCGAAATACCGAAAAGCTGCTTGCATTCATTGACGGTTTTGATTGTCTAGATAATGCCGCAGTCATCTAAGGCTGTGATCTGCCCTGGCCTCTGCTCCATGCCTCTCTGATGAAACCACAGATCTGAATGGCATCAGTAATGTCCCTCAGCCTGTCCACTTTGTGGAAAATGGACATTGCAATTGGTGGTTCAGCCTTGCTTGTAAATTTGAAGGCAATCAGGAAAAGAAGCATGCGTTTGCGTGCCCCCTCAACCTTGATCAGGTCAATAAAGCTCCTGCAGTGGATGATATAAGCTCTATGATGGGCACAGAGGTAATGAGAGAGCTTTAGATGCAGAGGTGAAGAAAATTAATCTGACCTGATAGAATAGAAAGGGAAATGAAACCGCTAAATATCACCCAAAAGAAAGACCAAGATTATACCTCTCACAAATGAAATGTCACTGATGGTAGTTCATTCAGACGTCCTCACCTGATGATCCATCAAACCATCACTAGCCGAGGGTACACTTTATAACTTTTTTTTCTCCCTACTTTCTCTTATCCTCATGCACTTCCAAGCTCTTACTGCAACTATCTGAAACTCTGTGCAGGGGAAATGGGCATAGGGGTGACCTATAAAGCCTTCATCGCTCACACAAGTCCAATCAATTGCCTGATGTCTCCAAGCCACTCCAGAGAGTTAAGTTCACAAAGTTACATGTCCCTGAAGCTCCCGTCTTCGTCTCACTCTGATTCTCCTGGCACTTTTCCCCAAAATTTGGCACACTGCCTCACTGCTTCAGACCCTCCTTCTCTGACTCTGACTATCAAAACAACAGTCATTAGGCAAATTTGCTTTGGTACAAGATTATGTTAATTATCGCCAAATTACCACTTCATTAAAGCGGGCAGAGATAAATTATCTTTTTGATGAAATGGTTGCAGAATGGGAAAATAATGATCTGACTAAAATAAATAAATAAATGCGGTCTTGCACAAACGAAATAAATAACTAATCAGAGGGAGCAGGCGGCAAGCCGTTCTCTCACAGCACAATGGGATGTGACAGAATGAGTTTTGTAGAGAGAGCCAAGACCACCCATTCCTTCCAGAAGCCTGCGTGTACGGCTTTCTATAGTGGGACCCATACACTTTCCTAATTGAGGTATACATTAATCATTCCAAATACCAATTATAATGAAGGCCTTCATCAGCCTCGCACAGCACCCTTTGTTTCCAAAACAAAGTGTGCTGCTCCAAGGAAAGACTGTGGTATAATTCTGTAGATTGATGTCTGCATAATAATCATTATTATTGTAGGTATTATCCTCATGACAAATTTTGCTCTGCTTTTTTCAGGGCGAACACAATTATGTTTGAATGCCACCACTGCTGAAAGCATGTTAGCGGAGGCATTCAGACTTGTTCTGAGATGCCATAGCCTACCACATTATACCTGAATGTGTGTCAGAGGAGATTATAACGCTGGAGCCAGTGCCCAAGTACAGTATGTTCTAACTCTGGTCTGAGAACGGTGGATAGATTGGATTGCCATGGCAACGTCAGCAGGACACCTCATTCCCTGTTGCTGGCCTGTGGTTGGTGGCACATAAAAACAGATGGAATGGGTTTGGCATCAGAGAGCATACGCTCAGATTGGTGAAGTCTCTGTGCTCGTGTTAGGCTTTTGTCCTTAATCCAAGGAGGCGTGAGTAGTTCATTGTGGCCCTTGTGCAAGCAGTACTCTTACTGTATTTACTGTATGCACTATTTTGTTTTTTATTTATTTATTTACCTTAGTCTCAAGTTTTGTGCTAGTGATTTCTTCTATCACCTCTCTATTGGGTTTCTGTAAGAATAGTTTGATTAAATACAGGCCATAAATCACTATGCTTACATGCACTTCAAAAGATCTATTTTCTGGCAGACTATATATCTCAATATAATATTGAACCGTTCGGTACCACATCCACGGTTCAATAAGCGCTTGTGAATAATTTCTGTGCGTTTTATTTCTTTTTTGTTTTATTTCGGCCAATCTGACTTGCACAAACTGCATTGTGATCATTTCCCAAAATGTCATTTGTTTGGAAATATTATGAGGTCTGTAAGCAACCGTTAACAGAGGCCAGAGACGTTGAAGAGGGACGCAGAGAGGAGAAAATACTGTAGCAGGCTGAGCAAGCTCACTGTTTAAGATGCGCAAAATATTAGAAGAAAATCCTAAATATTGAAATATTGAGTTGATATAAATGTATTTCTGAGGGGAACTGACTGTCTTAAGAAAAGTTTAAATGTTTTTTTTGTTCTTTTCATCTTACCTCTGTGTAGCTAATGCATATTAAAGTTGTGTTTAGCGCAGCGCTGCTTTGTTTACAGCGAAGGAAATGCTGTGTCGCTGCTGTTCCCGAGGTGCCACCTGCTTTCAGAGAGTGAATTTGCATTCTCATTCATTCTGTCTGCTGTTTTGTATCGTTCAGTTGTTTTATTTAGCATAGTTTCACAAAGCTAAAGTCAGACCATTCTGTTTTTGCTTAAAATGTTGTAATTATTCAATCTAATTTAAATCAAAAACTGCTCATGCTAAATCTGTGTAGCATCTTTGTTTGGATCTTGATTAAAATGCCATGGTCACCTCTAATTTTATTTTATTTTATAATTTTTACAGATGGCCTGTAACAGAGAAAATAAACATCTTGTTCATGTACTCCTATCCTATTTTCATTCTTTCCTGGCTCTTGCTTAAAAAAAATAATAATTGGCAATTGGAATTGGCCATGAAAAATTAAGATCATTGCATTCCTACTACCGTCTATTTATTTTATTTATATTATAGTACACTAGGATTGTGCGCAAGTGGAATTTTATTCAAGAAAGTAAAATAAAGAAAGAGTATTGCAATAAAAAAAATAGTTTTTTCCCCTTAACCTATTACTACTCCTGTCGCCTAAGCATAGAATAACAAACAAAACACTCTGATGTGCCATGCCATCAGAACCGAACCGAAAACCATGGTTAAAAAAACGAGATATGTATTGAACCGTGGGCTAACTGTATATGCATCCTGCTGAAGCGGCTTTCAGTGTGTACGTGTCGGATGCCTGTGTTCACAGAGAGCTGCTTCACAGACAGGGTGGGCGCCAGTACCAAATGAACTTCTCTTTTGTGTCTTATTAATAATTAATATGATGATTGGTGCTACAGAAATTTCATTATTATTATCAATGTTGAAAACTTTTGTAGATAATGTTGTTGCTACTTTAAATAGAAAGTTCAAAAGAACAAAATGTATTTGAATTAGAAGTTTTTTTAACGTAAAAGTCTTTACTGTCATTTTTTATCTATTTAATGTGTCCTTGCTGAATAACAGTATTAATTTATTACTTACTCTTTTGAACAGCAGTTTAAATATAACCAGGAGTGGCATAAATTAAAACGTTTGACCTCATTGTAAGAAAGCATTTCAGAGAAATTAATTTAGCCCTTTTCAAAAAGAATGGCTGCATTTGGCTGTCTTTGCTTATAATGTCTTTTCCTGTTGATATGACCACATTATGATAATGTTTGGTTTGTTTATTGCACAAGACATTTGGTGGTGATTTTACAACATGCAGTTTGATTTAGCTCACCTTCTGTCTGTTAAATCATAATTGTGTTTGCAAGCACTGCGTATGTGTTGACTAACACAAAGCTTTTGCTTCTCAGGCCAGTGTTCTGTGTTCTTCGACATGACAGCATCTTAAATCTAGATTTCTGAGTGCAGGAAGATGAAATAATCTGTTGCCTTTGGCTGAGCTGAATCCAATGCTTTTGCATTTAGATCCCTGTGACTTCATGCCTTTTTGCTTTTCCTTTCCTTCCACTTATCTTTTCTTTTTCAGCCAAGCAAGGAAATTGCTCCTCTCAATCGGTTGCTGTAGTGGCCCAGTGAAATGTATTTTCCTGATGCTCCTCTGTCTGAGCAAACTGAAACCCAGTGGCCGCAGATCACAAAATCCATTCCGGTTCCACTGTAATGGCACAGTAGCATTCCACTGAAACTCACTCACTCACTGGTTGCGTCATCTGAATATAGGTATGTCTTCCTGTTCATTTTAAACAAGTTGGATAAGGTTTGGAAGGAGATTCAGCAGGCATACGCATCTCGAGCCTCTCCACTGCAGTTATTTACCATCGTCATGAAAGCAATTGTAGGTACCTTATATAACTCCAAGTTAAGTGATGTGAATAAAGGCGCTATAGCAGCAGAGCATTATTGTGATTTCAGTAGCTTCCCACAAACTGTAGATTGAACCTGCGACCTTTGTGTTGGCGGTTGAGATGTTTTAAATTTAGCATATGATTTGGCCACTGTGATTAAATAAACATCGCAGAGTGGGCTCTCGGTCATTGCAAACTGATGGCAGACTGCATACCCTACAAGGTTATGGAAATGTCCCGGTGGTAAAGTTGTTTATGGATTATAGACCTTTGTGGTTCTTCTGAAAGACAGCCAGTGCTGAAATATTAGACAGAGCACAAATAAACATCAGTTAAATGGGAGACTACATTTCCCGTGTACTAATCGACAACAATACAGCTATAAATGTAATCTACTTTATAATTTGCAACTACCTCCTCTCTTTTTAATACAGTGCTACCTCTGATGATCTTCCCAAGTCAGGCTCAAGAGACCCAAAGTCCAATTTAGTCCTCCCGCTGTACTCCGTACACCTGTCCTCTGAGCTCTGGGCTCATTTTCAGCTTTTTGTTTCCACCTTTAATTAACAACTGAGAAAACTAAGGTAACATGCACCACTAAATAGTGCGATGTCACACAGTTCAGCAGAGACTTCCATCGACCACAATATTACTCTCAAATGGAATTAATCCCATTCTGGCACACTTGCTTGCAAAGTACACTAATGCGCTGTGTTATATTATTAATTTATTCATGTGGGTTACCATGGAAATATATTCCTTTTGTTAATTGTCAGTGATTTTGTGTTTACAGTTGCGTTAAGTGCATTTTGATTTAAAATGCATCTCAGATTTTGTGCCAGGAAAATCATAACATATTACTTTAGTAGTGCAATTTATTATGTTATTAACGTAATTCAAACTATTCACAAACAAATGTATCATATACGCACACAGTTTAGATGATATTTCTTTAGTCTAACTCGTGTTGTGCTTGTTGATATTAAATAAGGGATAAGAGTTTACAATGTTTTAATTAACATTATTTAATGCAACCGGTATCATGAACTAACAATTATATTGCAGCATTTATTCATCCTGGTTAATATTGATTTCTAAATGTGTTAATTTGTTAATGTTAGTTAACATTATTGTATTATGAAAATTTTTTATAGATACATATTTTTATACTTATAGATTTATAAATATTTATAACATTAACCTTAATAATAAAAAAATTGTTGTTCATTTTTGTTTATAAGGAAAAAGGGGAAGAGGAAGGATTATGTTTGTTACGAATGGTTAGACAACCAAAAACCACAAAGGGAACCATTAAGTACCTGTTAACAGGTGCATGTTATTGTCTTGTGCACTCTGTCATCCACAATTCTTGTCCTTTAATTGCACACTTGGTTTTTGCACTTCAGAAACATGCATTGCTAATGTCTGATTGGGAGCTGATTAGTGAATGAGATCTCCATATTCCCATGAATGGTTCCGATGCCACAGAGAGTGGAAATTTTCAGTTTGTGATGAAAGGCTTGTGATTCAGGGACCATTTCATTGAAATGCGTGAACTGCAGGAGCCAGAGACGTCAGTTTAATCTTGCTATAGATTTGCACTCATGTATGATGTTGTTCAGGCTATTCTATGACAGTGAGACATGGCAGTTGTGAAGGAGGAGAAAAAACATGCATCTAAGATGAGATGGCAAATTTCCTTTCATTCTAGTTTTCAGTTGTTTTGCTCAGTAACATGAATGAGTTTAGCGATCTGTCTTGTAGGTAAAGATTAGACGTCAAACGCCGTCTTCTCAAATAATTAAATCTTGTCTCTACAAACTGGCCAAAAGTTTCCCACTGTGTAGCTTTACATGCTTTTTTTGCTTTGCCATGATCAGTACAGGCTATGCCACATCACATTACTTAGTAACATAATCGGCATTTTTTTAGGTCGTCCAAAACCAATGTGAGCTGAGCATCAAAGCAAATGGCTTCCTATTGATACTGAACGTTTTCTTTGGATGTGAAACAAACCTAAAAGACAGTTAAAAGCAAACAAATGCTGCATTTGAGGCTGGAACCAGAAAATTAATTAGAAAACAAACTGAACAGAACATATGAATCTTATTGGGCAAGCCAGTGTTTCATCTGTTTACTGTTTAAATCAGAGAAGCTGTTTGGTATTGTCTAAATATTCTGTATCCCTGTTGCTTCATTCAGCTCTCCTACAGATGGATTTCTCTCTTTGAGCTTCCTGTTTTATCGGCAGCAGTTCAGCTTTATGATAGAAACTTTGGCTGCAGAGAGCAGAATGCTTTTCCCACTGGTGCGCGACTTCAAGATGTTGAGGAAGAACACAGTGAGTTTACTCTTCTCAGGGCAACAGGGTCACCACAGGGAGATATTTCCTTGCTCTGGAAGTTTATAAAATGCTGAAATACTTGCTCAGTATGCTGTGTGTTTTCACTTTGCCCTCCAGAAAATGAATGCACTGGGAGAAAATCATTATTTAATTATATCATGCATAACCATTGTTATCTTTATCAAAATGACCATATGAGTGCTTTGAGCTCTATCCTCATGAGGTTTTTAAAAGTCATTGTAGTCCAGTGTTGGGCAAGTTACTCTGAAAATGTAATCAGATTACTGATTACTCCTTTTAAAAGTAATTAGTAGTTAATTAGTTACATTACTAGTTACGTTACTTTTTTCTCCATGAAATTAATGAAATTCCAGTATACACGCTCCCGATAAATATTTGTTATTAAAGTATCAACATTCACAGAACACTGTTATTTTTAACTAAAGCAAGCGGCTGCTGCGTGCATGGTTTGGCGCGCATACGCTTGCACCTGTTAATCGTTTATATTAGTTCATGTTGCTTTGTGCAATTGATGAATAACAATTTATTTGTTTTAGATATTTTAAGTTTAGATATTTCTATTTTGCGGGAGTCCCGTGAATCATTTTATTCTCCCGCATCCCGCACACACACGAGTGTCTACCCGCCCGCACCAGCACTCGCCCATCTTGTCCTGCGCTCGGGTATCGCAGGAGAGCAGGTCTCTAATCCACTGGCACTTGACTCGACAGTGCGTGTGCTACATCCTTTTTACAATCTCTAGATTATAAAACACTGCATTCTGTCAGCAATGTAATGCGGCAGTAACGTATAGAGACCTCGGCTTGCAACTATACTCTAATTACTATTTTGAAAATTATAACGCGTTAAATTACTCCGTTACTAAAAAAGTAATCAAATTACAGTAACGTATTACTAAGTAATGCGTTACTGCCCAACACTGTTGTAGTGTGGATAGCACACTCAGCATTGTCTGTTTTAATAAACAAATGCAATCAAATGCATATCTCTGTTCTAAAATCTAGTGAGCTGTCTACATAGCCTGCATCATAGGCCCGTTCCTGACATAAAGCCTGTTCCAAAAGGTAGCAACAGTGCAACAGTATAAAATATCTTGTTTTGGGAAAAAAAAAAAAAAAAGCATGCATTTATAATTTGTGAATTATGCAATTCCAGATTGCATTGCAGTGAGCTCTATTAAAAATACATTCAAGATTGTGGATGAGCTGAGAAGCGTTCATTTTAAATCACTTTCACATACTTTTAAATTAAATGTTCCCTCCTGGTGGAATGACCTGCCCAACTCAATACGTACGTAGCCATCTTCAAGAATCGGCTAAAAACACATTTCTTCCATCTTTATTTGATCCTCTAACTCTAGCACTCTCTATTCTAATTATATTCTTTAAAAAAAAACTTGCCCCTTTTTAGACTTGCACTCTATTCATTTACTAACTGCTTGTTTCCTTTATATAAAAAAGCTTGCTCTGTTCTTTTTCTATTATATCTATTTTATTTTTATTTATTATATAATAAAAAATAAATAAACTATGTGTACTGCGTTAAGCTAACTGAGACTTGTTATAGCACTTACATATCATTGCTCTCTTGTTGATTGTGATTGGTTCCATTGTCCTCATTTGTAAGTCGCTTTGGATAAAGCATCTGCTACATGACTAAATCTAAATATTCTTATATTTCATTCTGTAATGACAAGTATTGATGAGATATCTTGTTTTGATCAGGCAGAATTAGGCTTTGGACTGGGCAGTCCCAACATGCACTGCCATGAGTTCCATTAACATTTTTATGGGGATGAGTTGAGAAAAATGTCCTTTGTAAACATAACTCAGCTGAACTAAAATTGACTACCCAGTATTTGTGTTTTATATGTTTATGCTTAGAGAAACACATTGTTAGCATAGCAACAGGCTAACATCAAACTTGATTGGTTAAGATTAGTACTGTACGTTAAAAGCATGCAGATGTTGCTTTGAGGGTACCTTGTCAGTCACATGCTTGCATTTGAAATGGCAAGGTTTTATATGACACCATCATTTAAGAACATAAAAATGACAGTCTAATTTGTATGGATAATCTGTTATGCATATTATTCAAACAAAGAGAGCATGCAATGTTGCAATGCAAAATAAGTGAAGTTTTTTTAGGTTTAGGTATGGTAACGATTTGATCTAGTCTCAGGATTAGTGAATACTAATCATTCCTTACATAAACTATCCCTGGTGCTCAGCCATTAACACATGCTCCAACACCCTGCCAAAAAAACCCTGTGCCATCCAAATCTCCCCAACCCAGTGCTGTTCACCTACGTATTGTATCACATACACCCAGGGGTCGTCCTAACCTTGGGCCAACTCAAGACCCCAGTCCCCTTGTAATGAACAGGGTAATTAATGAGAAGTATAACCGAGCAGTGTGAATTATGTTGGCTTTGTTACCAGTATGGCACACAGATGTGTAATAAACCTTGTCTAAAATAAGACCTCTCACACGAACATAGAGAGAAAAGCTATTAATACAAGTAATCATGGCTGTAATGACTCATTTGCACAAAAGAGGAGGAAATAATTATAATCTGAACACATTTACACAGAATTAGAAGCTGACAATGAACTTGGTCCAGGCAAGAGTACACTTATTGCAGCATTTAGTTAGTCATCACATTTTTAGGGTATTCTTCTTGTTTTTGTTTTTAAGGTGAACGCTCATAATGAATATGTTAATTTTACAAGTGTGTGTGTGTGTGTGTGTACACACACACACACAATTTAAGAATATATGTAATTAATTGTTTTCAACCAGCAACAAATTCCTTGTACGCTCAAGCTTGGCCAATAAAGCTGATTCCCATTCTCATTCTCATTGAAACAGGGTTTTTTAAAACTAATCTGAAATATATAGAACAAATGTAATAATTTTTTTATATTATATATTTATTTTATATTTTTTGTTTTTGAGAATTGAGCTCTTTGTTGGAACTTTTAAACATGTCTGAAGGGTACTATCTCACTATCTGAGCAAAGGATATTTTGGAAATAACAATAAAAATCAATAAAAGCAGATGGAATTATATTCTTCTTGAATCTATATCCTCTCTGTAAACATACAACAGCCGTATATGTAGAGAGATGGTTAAATGACTAGCCTCTGTGACTTTAGCCAACCTTTGTACATTTCTGATCTTGCCTGAGAGTGCAATCCATCTTGTTGAATTACTGTAATGTTGAAAGAATAGTCCCAATCATTTTTCAGCACTCTCTGTTGTCACTTTTTGGGTTTGTATAAAAGGCTGTTGACCGAGGAAGAAATTAACATAATAGCTTTGATACAAACGGAGAAGACGGAAAAAAGATCTCACAGGATCATTCGATCCTCAATACAAAAGCCAATCCTTCAATACAAAAGCCTCAGGTGCTCTTATTCTTTTAGTGTGTGATTTTTCTTCTCTGTATAAGGTGGACTGGCATATCTGCCATCTATTATTTTGCTGCGGGGAGAATGTAGTCACCTCTTCTCTCTCCCTTTCAGAATATACCAAGCGTGTGACATATGTTGCCGGAGTATTTCACTGACATGCAGAAAGTTTAGGTCAACTAATCAACCCCTCCATACTGTATGTCTGCCGGACTAGCGGGAGAGATCCTTCACCCCGATTGGTACGGAGGATAATGCAGACTGTGAAAGGCCAGTCTTTAATTTCCAGCTCTTCTATCAGCTCTTTTTACCTTTCGAGAGGGGGCATTGGCAGCTGTTTTCTAGGAGCTTTGGCCCATGTCTTACATGCCCTGGACTGAGAGAAGTGGCTTGGGTCAGGCGGTGAGTACACCAGCTCAAGACTGGCCTCTCTAAAGGCCATTTTCCTCAGACAGCCAAGCCTGAAGTAGTCACAGCTATCAGGGAATCAGGTGTGGTTATGCTATCATCTGTCTGCCTTTAGCCCAATTACTGTGCGGTGGCTTCCTCCCGGTGCCACAATGAATCTGGTCAGCTGCCGGTAAACACAAAGCAGTGTGTCATTTCTCATTTTCAGGGCTGATTAGAGTTATATTGTGGCGACTACATACAGATGAGGCAGCGTTTGTCAGATTTGTAATGGTAGGTGAGAAATGGAAGGGCTAATCAACCTTGTGACTGACGGTAATGATCGACCTCAGGTCCTGTTCGTGTGTAAACAAAGAGCACATTCCCCTGTGATGCTTCTCTTAATGATGTGCCTGAGCATTTAGCCTCGCTAGAATAACTTCTCACTTCTTTACATTGCTACAAATAAGCACGTATCTGTATAACTGGTTTGCCTGGTACATTAAAGAATGTCTTCATTGTAGTAGATGAATCCAGCCCTGTAGAGTCACGTTTGGTTGGTTTTATTTAAAGGGATAGTTTTATTTTTTTTATTTATCCTTTATTTTTCCAGGAAGGTCCCATTGAGATAAAAGAAATCTCTTCTTCCAGGGAGTCCTGGCCAAGATGACCGTACGAAAAATTTCACATAAAATTTCACAAACATACACCTCACAAGACAAAATTACATATAACCAAAGCAAAAACAATAATCATAAATCAGTAAATTAATTAAAACAACAACATGATTAATTTGCTAAACACTGCACTAAATTTTTACAAACATTCAAAGAAGGAATTGTTTCTAATGGAGTTACAGTTTGAAATTCATTCGTATCTGTTATCGAACTATTTGAAATAAAATGTCTGTTAAACTAATTAACAATATTAACCTTGTCTATAATCAGTCTTTGGTTCACTTTTAAAACTTTTGGGAGACAAGTAGAATTATTCGATCCTGTAAGGGATTTCGTTATTTTCCAAAATTTAGAAGGATCATTCATATTATTGTTAATCAGATTAAGATAATACTGACTTTTAGAACTTTTTATACATTTTGTACACTTGTTCCGTATTAATCTATAATGAGACCAGTCTTCTTCACTAGTTGTTTTCTTTGCTTTTGACCAAGCTACATTTCTTTGCCTAAAGAAGGTTTGAGATGGTTTCATTGTACCAAGGATTATTTTTTCCACTCACCCGAAATCTACGGAAAGGAGCATGTTTATCACAAATTTAAAAAAAAAATTTGATTTAAAATAATCCCAAGCTACCACCACATCAGGTATATTTAAAACTAACCCTAAATTACTATTATACACATCATGCAAAAAAAGCTTGTACATTACATTTTTTAAATTGTCGTTTATATATATATATCTAGGTGGACTCTTAGGCATTTTAAAATTTCTCACACAGGATATTGCACAGTGATCATTAATATCGTTGCAAAAAATTCCAACTGCAGTAGTTCACCCAAAAATGAAAGTTCTGTCATTAATTACTCACCCTCATGTCGTTCCAAACCGGTAAGATCTTCGTTCGTCTTCGGAACACAAATTAAGATGTGTTTGACGAAATCCGAGAGCTTTCTGACCCTGTATAGACAGCAAGGGAACTACCAAGTTCAAGGCCCAGAAACGTAGTAAGGACATTGTTAAAATAGTCCATGTGACATCAGTTTTTCAACAGTAATTTTATGAAGATACGAGAATACTTTTTGTGCTCAAAGAAAACAAAAATAATGACTTTATTCAACAATTCTTCTTTTCTGGTCAGTCTCCACTGCCATTCACAAGAGTACCACGACACATGCGTGTGGTGCTGCTAACGCAGGAGCCGGTGTTTTGTCATAGAACACGTATGTGCTGTTTACAAGCAGAGGAATGCACACACATGCGTCTTGGTACTCTCGTGATGAAATTAAATTCAGTTCTGAATTTTGTACAACCCTGTCAATAATTCAACGTCAGTAATTTCACATTTGTTGATTTGTCTCTATTTCTCTTTCTGTATTAATGAATTAATTAATTTATTTTATTTTTGTTATATGTATACTTTTATTCGCAATTTAGGAGTTTTCCATGAACCATTTGAGATAGACCTCTAAGGGTCCGCAAACATCAGATTGCAAAAATCTGGCATATGTAATGTTGCCTGTGAGACAAGTGAACAGATCTTTTTTGGCACTGAATTTTAAACCTGGCTACAGTTTAGAAACTGATTGAATTAGTATTGGCCACATTATATGGGTACATTTCCTGGCAGACAATCTTTTCCTTCCTTCCATACTCTTTGGACCCATTGTTTTGCAACTTGTAAATCCATAACCCTATTCTCTATTGTAATGAACTCTGACTTCCTGCAATTCACACTCCCGGATCCTTCCCCTCAACAATCTCAGATTTATAAGATGAGTACAGAGAAGAGCATGTAGGAGGCACTTAGCATGAATAGTCTTCAGAGCAGAGAAATCTGATCTGAATGGTTTAGGTTCCCGCTTTGTGCAGGCACATGTTCTTTCCTTGTCAAGACGCTCTGCAAGGCCAGGCCAATACATAGCTCCGTGAGTCAGACAATAGATCAAACGAAGAGTCACCTCTGCTTCTTTAGGCCTTTGATTTGTATCCTTATTCACATCAGACATGGGCTTCTCATTTCTTTGTTAATACCACAATTCCCAGTGTTCTTCACTTTCAAATGAGTCTGACCTTCCAGCACAGAGGCACTCCTCCTCTAGCCTACTGTGCACCCCAGGCTTCCCTGCACCTCATGCAGATGGGCTGTATGGCTGCATGCAGGTAGACTCTGCGCTGTCTTCAGGTCGATCCGATTACTCTCCTGTGGTGAGAATAATGGCCTTGCCTGAAGGTGTGGATCTTTAGGAGAGGCCATTATCTGCCTGACAAGTCCTCCTTGGTCTTCTGCACAAGGCCATGGTGTCTAGGCCAGAAAGATAGCCAGTCGCAGCAGCACATCAGTATATCACATGCACTTAAAATGACAATATCCTACACTGCTGATGGTAAATAATGCGACTGTTTTTTTTTTGTTTTGTTTTGTTTTTTTTTAATTGAGGATAGAGTGTTGCAGAGACACAGCTAGCCATTGAATTTAATATAGTGTGTCCTCCTCTTGCCAGTCTTAAAGGGATAGTTCACCCAAAAATGTAAGTTCTGTCATTATTTATTTGCTCTTGTGTCATCGTAAATTTAAATTGTAAATTCTTTTTTTCGTAAGTGGAAAAGACAAGGCTGTTTTTGCCTTTGCATTGAAAGTAATTTGGGACTGAGGGGGTTGAGTTTCAAAGAAAAGAAAAACACAATAAACTTGTTCATATAACTTTTTGCTGTCCTTTAAGTATTCCGAAGCAATACAGTGAATAAATATAAAGAAATTTATCATAAAAAGTATACATTTTTACCTCTCAATGAATAGTTTGATGTATTCATTAATTAAACTTCAGTTTATTCCTAATACAAATCTATCATATTACTTGCAACAGTGAGTAAGTCATTTGGGTTGTTTTATGGTTCTTTTTATACATTTTGGTGCTTGACTTAGTCTTAATTAATTTTTATTGAACATTGTGTGATAATCTGCAGTTGTTACCTTAAGGAGATAGTTCTACATCATCTAACTCTTAAATGTAGTTTTTGTTGGTGTAACCTAATTTAGTTTGATTGATTCAGTGGTTTTAAAGTATTTATTTGTCTCCAGTCCATGGAAAAGATCAACATTTTTTGCTTGTTCAGCAGAAAAAAAAGTCATACAGGTTTTGAACAACATGAGGGTGAGTAAATGTCCCTTTAAGACATTCTTTACTGTGCTGCTAGTGCACCCACTGTGGCCCAGTCCTTATTTGCAACTCTATACCATGATGTGTTCTACAATTAGCATCCAAGTTAAGAGTATAAAGAAAGAACACTGGCCCTGAGATTTATTGCCCTGTCCCAAAATGCACTCCCACAAAGGGCACAGCAGGGTGACTGGGTTGTAGCCCAGTACTGACAATCCAAGTGCTTTTTAGCTGCAATAAAGGATATGTTGATATTAAGCACAGCAGCTGGGTTTTTTTTTTTTGTTAATTAATAATAATAATAATAAACTTTTAATCTTTTACATTTGAATTTTAAAGATAAATGCTTTTTTTCCCCTCCAGAAATTACAGTTTGCTCTCCAGCCATTGGTTGGTGGGCACGGGATACAAAACTGGTCCCAGAGGTTGGCCTGAATGAACAGTGGGTCACAATGAGCCCTTTTCCCGCAGCTGGAGCAGCTGCGGTCCTTTTGATAGAATGAGGTCAATTCAGGAATGGAGATGGCTAGAACTGATTGAGGGGCCTACTCAAAGGAATAAGGTACAAACTGTTTTGTATCAGTGGAAAGAAGTAGCACCCTTTCCCCCCTTTTTCCCTCCTCGCCTTATTTCTTTGCATGTCGGTGTCAGGAATAAATCATTTAAATTGTTCTCTGATTCCCCCTTCCACCATTTGGCAAAATGATAATTGAAACATTAATAGGACGTTAATAGGATGTGTGTCCCAGTAACCTTTGAGATAAATCTCTGTATAATGGGATGAATTCACCCTGACCAACAGGAATCCAGAGTAATTAAACATGAGGTGACGAGGCTAATTTGGGCATGCCTTATAATTCATTTGTAGCTTAGAGCAGTGTGCGCTGCCACTGGAACAGATTTAGTTGTCGGAGGAAGAACGCATTTGTTGGTCATTACGCTGAGTTTGTTTGCAGAACTAATGATGAGGCCTACAAGCCTTTTTGAATTTAAAGCATTGGGTTAAGTGTAATGTCCTATGAGTGACCCTGATTCTGAACACCATTAAAACATAACATAGTGTAGTGCAATCACTATAGGCAGTCGGTTGCATGCATTTGAGTTTTGTTGTAAAAAAAGTTGTAACGAGGCGCCCCTCTTTCAGTGTCATTTGGGATCGTTTATCAGTTGTTGTTTTGACAGATAAGTAGCACTGAATTGCACTGGGTATGAATCCAAGTAATGATGTACTTGGCCAGTTGCGTGCTTCATCCACTTCAGCAAATTAGAACAACCAGCCATTTGAAATTGACACTCCTCAGTTGGATGATTCCCAAATGGCTGCTTTATTTGGCAGCACTAGGTGTGTTTGCTGCTGTCGTTTTTAATTTACGCAATTAGTCAGAATCAGGATATCTAAAAATGATGTTGCAGAAGGATTCTGTACCGAGGCCTTTAGATTGGACTGCAGTGAAAATGAATTTTCATTTGATTCTCATCGCTGCAGCCGCCATTGCCACGCACATTAGCATATTACTTTCTAGGAAAATTAACAGTAGATATTCATATCACATTATAGATTTTAATGAATTATGGCAAGACAAAAGATCGCTTAAGAAAGGATAATTGCTGTATGCTGAACTCGGGTTGCGCTCATTACTTTTCAACAATGCCGTCTTGCTCTCTTCCTCTCCAGTTGGGGCGGATCTATTCCATTATGAGCCATTTGATGGCAAATTAAAAAGAGTGTGATGGAAACATGCAGAACTGATGAATTTAGACAAGGAGACAAAGTGGAGAACATTTAATAGTTTAATAATAAGCTGCAGTATACATTCAGTGATAATTCCGTTTTTCATGTTGCCAGAAGCTGTTTGGTGAGACCAGCAAAAAACATTCAGCTACTAGATCTATATCTTTTTCACATTAGACAAGGAGACAAAGTGGAGAACATTTAATAGTTTAATAATAAGCTGCAGTATACATTCAGTGATAATTCCGTTTTTCTTGTTGCCTGAAGCTGTTTGGTGAGACCAGCAAAAACATTCAGCTACTAGATCTATATCTTTTTCACATGTTGCTGCTGTTTGTACTTCCCATATTATAACACAAGTATTGCAAAGAAACTGATTTTGCAATTTTTCTCCATTCCCCGTATGGCAATTCCACCAAATCTGTTTTATTCTCTCTCTTCTTTCTTTCTCTTACAGAAAAAAACAAGCTTGTTTGGTTGGGCTTGGTACAGCGTTCTTAAATGATCTGGAAAAATGGAGGGCTGTACTTGATGATAGATACCAAAGCAAGTCTGTCTCAGAGCATCTGGGTTTGCTTTACGTGTAAATTATATCCATTTAGCGCCTCTCAGACACTTCAGAAATGAGTGGAACTGCCTTGAGTGACTTGGAATGGTAGTGTTACTCTTACCCTTACTTGAGTATTAAGATTAAACAACAACCTGTTATCTTGAAATTTTAATGTTTGTTGCAGTTTTTTGGTTTCTTTTGCTATCTCACTCTAAGCTCATTGTACTGACACACTACTGTTGGTGTTGATTTTTTTTTTAGTTTTTTCTCTTTTTTTGCCCACACAGAAACTTGATGGCACAAGAACTGACCAATAAGAAACTCTTTTACAACATGGTAGATTGCAATCAACAGTTGCCAGGGGTAACACAGTGAACAAAAATTCAAGATCAATTGAAAAAAAAAAAAAAAA
>NW_015540886.1:72796-75761 GCF_001515605.1 Sinocyclocheilus anshuiensis
TTGAAAAAAAAAAAAAAAAAGGAATAAAATAGTCAATAAAAAGGGGACAAATAAAGAAAAAAAGCCAGATAATTTCAAGTATAACTTACTGATAAAATAACTACACAGCATTAAATATTTTCATTATACATTTTAAATTATTTATAAAATATATTTTGGCATATATGTTTTTTTTTTCCTTTTTGTGTTTGTGTACAAACGCTACTGTAGCTTTAGTTGAACACCAATGTTTATTTTTTTTTCAGTTTTTACTTTCGCAACAAAACATTAAAGGGATTGTCACATAACAACAGATTATTCAAAATGATAGTAGTAAACCTAAACAGAGTTTCACATAGCAAGACGTAAGTGACGACCCCTTCTATCCTAGCCCCATAGTCAAAATCCAAAAAAGTACAAGACCAGAGAACGAAGTTCTAGTAAACTGCGCTCCACTGGCTACAATCAGGAAAGGGCACATGAGATTTCAAAAGCAACAAGTCTGATGGTTTTTTTTCTTCTTTTTATCCGTATATACTGTGTATATATATATATATATATATATATATATATATTTATATCTGGCTGTAAGTCTGGGGGATCGGTCTCTCACTATTCCAGTTTTTCGGTGAGCTTGAGCTGATAGCGCAACTTAATTTAGCTCCGTCTGTGATAAAAAATAAGCACTGTAACGACCTCATGGTTTGCTGACATTGGTATGTCTTGAGGGAAACAGAGAAGGGGTGTCTTATCAGACCAGTGAGAAGCCACTGAAATGAAATGAGATCTGCAGGACTTTTCCTGTGCGTTCTCCCGCGATCGGTCGGACTGCTCGTGTTAGACAGGAAGAGTCTCGCCATCCGTAGCGTCAGAGAGACCCACGTCCTCTTCGGGAACAGTGAGCGGTTTGGCAGCTGAAGCAAAAACTGCATACCAAAGAAGGCATTAGAAGAAAGTTAGAAGTCTCTTTAGAGTCTACAAGGCATGACTGTACTTGGGTGTCACCAGCGGTGCACTGGAAGTCTTTCTCCTCTAAGGGTAAGACGTGAGAGCAGGGTGGAGTGTGTCACGCAGCACACAGTAACCAGCCTGTCCACTGCGGAAAAACAATTGCGAAGAACGTACAAGCATTGCTGTTACTACCAAGCCACGATGACAGTCTGAGCTCGCAGACACATTTTCAGCTTAGTTTGTTCGGTCACTGGAGAATACATTGTGCTGCACATGTGTCTCCCTTCCCCAGGCCCGCTCGGCTCGACGCTCGCAAAAAGCACACAAATATACACACGCACACGTTTACACACACTCGTAGTAGTGTATGCGCTCTGTGTACACGTGGGAGCCGGTTAAAGCACAATGTCTTTCAGCCGCTTGCTGCCAGGGGACTCCTTCTCACGGCCGTCCTGCAGGAGCGTGTTGATCTCCCGCATGGCCGGCTCACTGTCCTTCCCCTCCGGCTGCCGCAGCAGGCTGTGGTTGGCTATGCGCTCTGCGTCTCTGCATTTCAGCGTGTTGTAGGTGGAGGGTGGTTTGGACTGGGGGCTCTTCAGGTGCACTGGGGAGGTGATGGGGCTGACGGCCTCCTGGCCGTTTCCGGCTTCGCGCACGGTGCCGTTGGTCTTGGGGCTGCAGACGGCCGGCTCTGCCGTTTGCCGCCTGCCCCTCTGTTCGGGCCGCTCCTCATCTGGCCCGTCTTTGCCAAAGGTGGCAAAAGTCCTTTTGGTGGTGCCACAGTCCTCATAGTGAGGTACGTCTACGGTGGTGGCCTCGATAGACAGAGCGATGACGTTGCGGCTGTGTTCAGGAGACTTGGCTCTTGGCACAGGCACCCGGGGCATCCAGCAGCGGTCAGAGTGGCCAAGGATACGACATTCATCTTGGCAGTGGAAACCCTCTGACTGATCTGCACAGAGAGAGAGAGAAAGTAAGAGTTAGTTTTGTTGTCTAAACTGTGCCATTTGCACAGCTTCTGCTTATTTGTGGTTTCCTTCATGGATTTCAGGCACAGTTTGTTTTGGAGCTTTCATCTTTTCAGTACATATCAGAGCTGGATATGGGGGAAAAAAAGATCATGGCATGGTGAAGAGCTCCGCTCAATTTTTATGTAAGCTGGCTCTACTGCTTCAACAAGTCTTAATGCTAGAACTTTCGAGAGCCTGTTAATAAATCATTAAAAGGGTGCATTGCTAAATCAAAAGTGGATCCCCATCTTGTGAGTAATTGTTTCACTCTGCTGTCAGGCTTGATGAAAGGAGGGTTTAGACACTGGCAAAGTAGCCTCATTGTTAAATGCTGAACATTGTGCTACATCTCTGTCATCTAGCTGGCAGTTATAAATATGTAATGATGTTTTAAAGTTGTTGTGGCGTTTTAAAAAAAGAAAGATTTGTCTAAGCCAGAATTAATACAGATCTGTCCTTTGTTGTGTTGGAGGAAAGGGCTTTCAAGCTGCTTTTTGTATCATTATAACAACAAAAAAAGCCAAGCTCTCTCTCGCTCAAGTTGAGGAGTTGTCTGCCTCTTTCTCTTCCCTTTTATTTAAAAGAGATGCATCTGTAATAATCAAGGCAGCTCTCTTTTTATTAGCAGTCAACCCAAAACAGCTTTCTGTGTGAATCTTTTTGACTCCATACATATTTCATTATTGGCCATCTGGATAGACAAGGGCACTCTCTCTGCTTAAATGTTTGCTAATATACACAAATGGCATTTGCATAACAAAATTGCTTCCTCAGTTTGCTGTTTCCACATGCACCACTCACATATAATAAATAAGAACAATTATAGGAGTAATTATGGATTCACTGTTATTAAAATTCAGATCAAGAGTGATAATACTAATTATTTTTAATGTTATATCTGATAACCAATAAATTGCAGATATTAAATGTAGTTTATTTAGGCATCTGAATTCTTATTTGAATGTAGGTAACATTTTATATCATATCAAATTCTATAATTCTCTCTCTCTCTCTCTCTCTCTCTA
>NW_015540886.1:75978-147767 GCF_001515605.1 Sinocyclocheilus anshuiensis
TATATATATAATGCTTTTTATTAATAAGACCGTTCATTATATAAAAAATATAATAAATGTTGAAAACAGTTTTGCTTCTTAATATTTATGTGGAAACCGTTTCAGGATTTATTTCATTAATAGAAAGTAAAAAATAAAAACAGTGTTTATTTGAAATGTTAATCTTTTGTAACCTTGTTAACGTCATTACTGTCACTTTTGATCAATTTGAAATAGATGCATCCTTGCTGAATAGATGTTAATTTATTTTCTTTTCCTTTTCTTTTTTTTTAAACATTACTTACCCCAAACTTTTGAATTGTAGTGTATAAGTTTCCAAAAAATTTTAAGCAGCAAAAACTATTTTCAACATTGCTAATAATAAGAAATGTTTCTTGAAATGTTTCTTATAAACAGTATATACAATACTGAGTGATAGAGGTATATATTTTTTAAATCAATAACTGATATAGTAATTTATAGGTGTATTCCTTAAGCATGACTTTCCAAAGTCACATTGATGAATGTTGATATAGAGCTTGCAGTACTTGTGAAGCCAGTGGACACCTGTTATTGTTGATTAATTGTTGCCCAATGATTCAAAGCATGACAGGTTCTCACCCCGTCAATAAAAATAGTCAGAGAATCTACCACACAGATGTTTGTTGACACATTTTGTCAGCATCCCTATTGCTAAATCAGCCCAAGGTTTGAGACCTTGCTACACACTTGTAGCCCTGAGTGACAGCAAGAGATTGTGGGAAGGATTCACACATTTACATCTGGCACTCTGAGCTTGACGGATTATCCAATTAAAATCACTAATTATCTGCTCTTTCAGAACTCTGAGGTACAACACAGCTTTGGGCCCTGAATCAATATGTAAAGATCGGAGTGTTACCACTGCCAAATCTGTCACTCTTTTAAAATGTGATCTGATGAGATTGACAGATCACTGACTGAAGTCTGGGGACACTTCAGATCTCCTGCGGCACATGTGAGAAGATGAGCGGTCCTGTGTCTTTGTGTATCTCTGTCTCAGTGCATTATGAGAGCGATTTGACCCACATGTACAGTATAGACAGCAACATCCACACCCAGACCACCACACACACATGCACGCATGCTTCCTCATACTAAAACTCAGGCGAGCAGCAGGGAGAATGGAGAAATTAAATTGAAAAAGTAAGAACTAAATTGGAAAGTAAACCTCTGGATCGACTACGGTATCTCAAGTGGCTCAAATTTAGCACATAATTACCAAGCCCTGCGAACACACACAAGTCCACATCTTGAAAGGGCTTTTCATCACCAAAAGTCAGTGTTATCACCATAGCAACAAGGGTGAGTCTCACCATTCTCCACATATACAGCGAGTGACTGCCGAGGACACCACACCTGCCAAGGCACAGTCTGCCTACCCAGAATTCCTTCTTTCATTTCATAAGAATCTGCTTTTCTACAGAAGCATGGATTTATCTGCATCCTGCGGATCAATAGGAGGCACTTTAACAAGATTCAAATCGTGTTCACCTCTTGAATGGGCAACGCTCAAAAAAGAGGGAGTGCATTTTCCAATTCCCATTTTTTTATGATGAGAGGGACGCGTACAATACTGTACATTGGACGTTGTCGTCTTTTTCAGTCTCTGTCCTTTATGGGGTCTCCCGTGGAGTGATTCTCTTGTAAATTACAGTGCAGTGAAAGCAGAATACCATTAACAGCTCTCTCACATCCTGTCAGAGGTTTATCCACAGAACTCACAGATGTTTCTCTCAAAGGTCTGTGCTAACCATATAACAAATTGCAGTAAGACATGACAGCCTGTCGACCCCTGAAAAAACAAGATCTCTTCCTATCTTTTTTGCCCTGCGAGAGATAATGCCAACAAATGAAGCAATTAAAGCTTCAATGCAGCTGATCTTTGAGTTGTGCAGAAGAGAGCAGTGAAAGGCAGACGGCCCTCCTACGGAGAATGTCTATTGAAAGTCATCAGGAAAATACGCTTGCCAATCAGTTCCGGGAAAATACTTAAAATACAGTCCAGAGCACTATGTCAGAGGGAACATTTGCTGTCTAGGATTTAAACCCTACTAATTATGGTCTTGGCTTTGGCTGGAGGCGGAAGCTTCTATGTTTTCTCACTCTTCCACAATTGTAAGTAAAGTGCAGAGTTCATGAAAAATGTCACAGGGATGAAAGTCCCACAGCAGTGCTGAAATATCGAAAATATTGGGGTTTAATTTTTGCCCTGAGAGGATGAAATAACGCACAAGGTGTTTTAAATATGTGTACCACAATCTGCATTCTGCAAGGCTGAAGAATAATAAATAGGGCCACTTATAATGCAAAGGCTCTCTTCATAAAAACCTAACACTGCTGTCAGCGTGCAGTAGAACAACATTAGTTTACTTCATGAGAGAGGAGCCCAAGCAGATCTGCCCCCTAATGAGGTGGAGAATGAACCTTAGCTCATTTATTTAGCCCTGGTGACCGCAGGTCAGTGGTCACAGCGAGTTTGAAGTTAGACATGGCTGGTAAAAGATTGCACATTGCTCTCTACCAATAACAGGGTTGTGCTCCGTTCAGAACTGAATTGAGAATGCCTTGGAAATTCCAATTCACATCCTTAATATGAGCTGATGTAGCAAACAGGATACAGGATTGTCATTTGAATGGAAGTAGGATTTAAGTGAACTGAAATTATATATACAGTGTGTATATACAGTATATATATATATGTATGTATTGGACAGATAGGATAGAAGGATGGATGAATGGAACACTTCGTTTCCCAAAATTTACCTTTGTTACATTGCTTTGAATTGCAGAAAAAAATCAGTACATTTCTCTTTCTGTCACTCCAATTCTAATTCAGCTTCCTGAACTCTAATTTTCGCACAATGCTCCATAAAGTCGGGTTTTAATTTATTAAAAATGTCTGTTATCATAAATATGACTAAATGAGCTCGATTTAGGTGGGCTGAGTGTTGCATACCTAAAACAAAAGGAATGGCTTTTAATTTGGAAAAAAATTCTGAACATCTTTTGTGTCACTGCCAGACTTTCATCTTGTTTGGAAGCTATTATGCTCCTCCTTGGAAAACGCACTTTCTTTCCTCTCCAAAAATACAGGCATGAGGTTCGCAGTGTTGCTGTAATGCGAGAGAGGGCCAGAGAAAATGCCGCTAATGTACCTGTTTAAATAGGCTTGGGCTCAGAGAGTATATGAGGGAGAGTGGGCATACTCGCATCCTCTCAAACACACTCTGCGACTGGGGATGTAATTGCAACCACGGGGCCCTGCAGTTTTCACAGTGACACTATTCAGTCACTTTGGATTTACGGGCGTGGGGAAAGAACGTCATTTCTTTGAGGAACAAGGTGAAACAGCCGAAGAAACAAGCAAGATGTTCCTAATAAATCAAACCGTTCTGAGCTACACAATGATGAATCGGTTTAAAGATTAACTATATTAAACGTGAACGTTTTTTGATGCGGTTTTGAGCATAAATATCGTATAAATCATATTTAGACACATTCTGCCTCAAAAAGCGTATTTTTCTTCTTGTTTGTCTCTCTCTATTGTTGTTCCATGTAGACTGATGAAACAATACAGCTGCAGCCAGCTCCTGTGAGAAATAATCTGCCAGAGTGAGAGGGCAGACATCAGTTTGCTGCTCACTTTATTTCTTTCTTTTCACTGCAGGTGGGGCAAATACTGACATGGCATGAGAGAAAATAGGTGTAATAATAATAATAAATATGATTTCCAGCCAGTCTTTAGAAAGAAGAATAAAACAGCAACAATGTCAAAATCTGTACTTTATTTATTTATTTGAATTGAATATTTACTGTTATTAATAATAGTAATAAATAATTAAATTATATTAATAATAAAACTGATCTCCAAACACTGTTTAGAAGAGAATGGAAGAATGATGTATTATCTCTGAACCTTTATGCTTGCCTATTCTTTGTAAAAGGTGAATCATTAAATGGTATGTCAGGTTTATTTGGATATATGTGATCTGAATAAATGTTTTGCAAGCATCCTTCATCTCATTCAAGTCATTCGCTGCAGGCAGAGGAAGTGGCCAGGAGATCCTGGGTGGCTTCGTGGCACATCAGTCCAGGATGGGGGTCATGTTGGGAAACTTGTCTCCACTCTAACACTATCGCAAGCTGCCATGCACAGGCTCTGACAAGCTAGGCAGACACTGGGGGCTTCCCACGAGGGAGAGTCCAAGTGCTGCTGTCATCCCAGCCAGGCAATTCAGTCTGTGCACCATAAATCAGCCGCGAGCCCTCAGCCCTGCGGGATCACAAGATGGAGTGTGATGGTCTTGTTTTTACAAACAGTGGAGGAGGATGCGTCACTGAGCCATGAAGACGGCACTCGGTGCAGAGACCTTGCCATCTAGAGCAGCTCTCCAGCATTCTCACTCCATCTGCTCGCTCCCTGTCTTTCTCTTTTTTTCTCCCTCCCTCTTTCACACCATTCGGAAAATTAGTCTGTTTCTGTCTTACCCCTGTATAACTGCTTCTCTCAGTCTTCTCCCCTCAATTCTGTGACTCTGTCAGGAAAGCGACCTTGATGTCCTCCATCTTCCTTTGACTCGGATATTAATTTTTGAGGATATTATACTCGCTGCTTAGCCTTGTTAAGGACTGTCATACGGATGGCAAATCAAGGGTTCCCTGTGCCTGCTTCTGTGTCTTAACATTAGTACCAGTCAATTTATCATGAAGTAAATCAGGGTCTGGTCTATCCTGCTCTGGTAAGTGTGTCTGACAGCCAGTCTCTTCAGTGAAGCCATCTGCAGTCCTTTAGTCTCAAACGCACACTGACAGCTCAACTTATATCTGTGGTTTACCACCACACTGTTCTTTTTTGACCGCTGCCTTTGTGTGAATTAGTGCCACAGCTCCAAAATATGTCTCTCCGCCTTTCTTCCCGCCCCATCAGACCCTCTGTGCCTGGTCCTAGTTAAAGAATGAATTTCTAAACTGGTGCTGACAAACAATGCGGTAGCCATAGATTGGTACAAACAGTATCTGCTTAACAGCTGTGTAACTGCATGAGGGAAAAAGACATTGTGATGCTGTATTATGAATCACTTTGAAGCAAAAAAATAAGCTGCTTTATGTTGGAGAAGAGGAGGGTGGAGGTTAGCAAATGGACTGCTTGATGTTGTGGTAATGAGCTGAGCATGTACATCACACAGTTAGAATCTATTTCTTTACTTTATGGTGAGAGATGGTTTAGCAGACTTATTTGTTTGCAACAGCATTACGGCATAATTGTTACAAATGCACTTTATATACAGCTAGATTCTCCTGTTGTGATCCATTGCTTGCCAACATTTTTTATGAACTCGGTCAGGGGATTTTGATACCATAGACCACCAAATGTTATGATCTGCTTTCAAGAGATCCCTAATATAATAATATAATATAATAGCTATATATTTTCATGTATAAACACCAATTAATACAGTGAAAAATAAATTATGTGTAAAACATTATCTGGAAAATATTTACTTTCTATTCAGCTAACAGTTTATCTTTTTACAGTCACTATTAGAGTACTATTAGATATATAAATGACAATATTAAAACGATGGCTGTCAATAGTAGCCTTTATTTTTAGCCTATTTTTTTTCAAGATGTGTGACTAAATTCTAAAGCTGAAAGTATTAGCATGTGACATCATGGAGCCATTTTGTGGATAAGACATCTAAAGAATATTTTAGTTATGACTGTCCACAGTATATCTGAAATTGATTTAATTTAACTAGGGATGCACCGATACCGATACTGGTATCGGTATCGGTATCGGGCCCGATACTGAACTCTTGTACTCATTAAAATGCCCCGATCCCAAACGCCTATACCACACAGCATGTGACAAGTGCCGTATTCAGACAAAGAAACACTGACAACAGAACAACAGACAGCAGAATGGAGTTATTAGATATTAAGGATGTCTGCGAAGTATATGTATGCAATTAATATAATGTTAAACATTCAGTATTAACGCCTGTATAGCTGATGTGCGCGAGCTGATAAGCAAAGCACGCTGAGTGGATTGAGCGTGCGGCGGCGCAGATGCGCGAGCTTGTCGAACGAATATCCCTTTCTCACAGACATCACTGTTTGTAGTTCGGTCGGTTGTCAAAAACAAGCGAGTAAACCAATGCACAAGTTACATAACGGTAAGGAGAGAGAGAGAGAGAGAGCGTACTTCTGTTGCGTGATCTTTTTTGATGTTCGCTCACTTAGCAGACGCATCATTTGGATTAAAACTAAATTGTAAATATAAAACAAAATGTATAGGGGTATTTGCTATACACATCATTTATTTTCAACCTTAAGCATAACACGACTTTATGGCGAAAGTGAAACTATCAGCCAGTGTGAAATGCGCTAGACTGTACTGTACTTGTCCCTCTCATTCTGCACAATACAAATACGTGTGCGCGTTGCGCATGTTTTGCTTGCTTCGCGAGTGTTTCTGCATTATATGAGTCGCTTTGGAATATAAATCGCAGCACATTTCAGATGGAAAAAAAACGCGCCTTATATTTCTGAAAATATCACAGTTAGGAGATTTATAACGAGTGGTTCCCTGCATTATTACAGCATATTATTGCGTGATTACAGTACTGAGCCGCTGCAATGGAGCAGCTCTAATGCTATTAAATTAAAAATTATGTACCATAGAGCAATAAATAAATAAATGAACAGTGAAAGTAACAAAATCTTGTAAAATATATTTTAATGGGCATAATTAAGTGTGAAAATAACTGAAGAATATACAGTCAAACCAAAAATTATTCAGACACCAGATATAATTTTTGATATTTTTTTACTAGTGGGTGCAGGACACTATAGTTCATTTATGTAAGTAAGGATAGCAGAATAAAGTGAACTGTGACATATTATACCCAAACATTCTTCATACTGTGGACTACCAGTAAACCTGATAATTTGGGACCAAAACTTATTCAGACCGAGTCTGGGAAATAATTGAAGTTCAGGTTTGCATGAACCTGGATGACAGTATGCCCAGGAGACTACAGGCTGTCATTAAGGCTAAGGGTTGCCCGACTAAGTATTGATAGTTGTGTAAATATTGTCATACTAACAGTTGTCTAATCATTTTTGGTTGATTGTAATCCATTACATACCTTTCTATCAAAGCTGTCTGATATTATCAAGATGAATTTGTTCTGACAGTTTAACTCTGAGTTCTTGTCATATTTTATTACCATTTTCTAAACTATAGCGAATAAACTGTGATAATATGAGAAATGTTGAATACATTTTGGTTTGACTGTATCTATATGATAAATTAAGTTAACCAACTAACATTATACATATTCTTTTCATTTCTGTACCCAATATTTAAAAAATGTATTGGTAAATTTTAAAATATCGGTATCGGTACTCGATATCGGCAAGTACCAAAGCGAGTACTGGAAAAAGTGGTATCGGTGCATCCCTAAATGTAACCATTGAAATTAAAAGGTTGATTATGAAGGATGTACACTTTCCATGGTAACTTCCACAGTCTTTCTGCTCTTTATTATATAGAAAACCAAAGCTTCAGAGCCACTATGTAGAGTTGAACTGAGCTAAAGGGTTAGAATCCCTTGAGGAAGGCCAGAGACCAACATCATTTCCCTGTTGCCGTGTCACTGCACCCTTATAGCTCTCCTCTGGATAGTGTCATGGCCTGAGAAGTAGATAGCATGCTAACATAGGGTCAAGCGACCTCTTAGAGGCCACTGATATAAAACATGGGGAAATATTTGACAGAAAACAGGATTTTATGTCTGTGGGTTTGGAAATTACAGATTAGCTCATTCGTTCTGGACAAGCACAGAGAAGGCCATTGTAGTGGTACTCAACCACTGAGTTCTCTAATAGCAGCCCCAAAATTAACCCGACACATAGATCTGGCAGCCACCGAGGCACGCACACAAAGGCAGCCAGTCACAATAGCCGGCTCTTCTTTTCCAAAAGGATTGGTTGGTGGAGGACATCTTTAAATACTATTACAAATGCTGCATTCTGTGTTTAAGCTTGACCGAGCAATGTAGCTAATTTACTCAGAAACCCTTGAGTCTGAGAAGAGTGAGAGGGACAAAGCAGAGAGTAAATTACATCTGTAAGGGGAAGGGCTGGGCTTTGGGGGTTGAGGGTTTGGATGCGTGGGGAGGGGGGAGTGAAAAGGAGGATGCAAACTCATTGGCTGCAGTGAATTAAATCATCTGTGAGAAGCACACTGCCGAAGTCAGCGAACCCCTCTGCAATCTGCAGGCCTGTCTCTTTACTTGAAGCAAGCCTATGAGATATTCCTCTATTAGGGCTTTATTTGCTATCCATAAAGCTTCCAGCCTAGAGAATATAACTGGCTTCAGGGCAGGGGTGGCAAAAATAGATTTGTGGGTGGATGAATGTACAGTTTTTCTTCTATTTAATCTGTGTCTCTTGACTTTCCCTCTTTTAAGTTTTTTTTTTTTCTTCAATTAATGCTTGCATTTGATTTGAGTTGAGAAAAATAAAAAGAATAATTCATTATAACTGGCCATTTTAATTCAGACAAATGTGTAAAAACAGTAATATTGTAAAATATTACAATTTAAAATAACTGATTTATATTTTACTATATTTAAACTGGTAAAAAATAAATGAATATAAGTCTTTTGTAACATAAATGTCTTCACTGTCACTTTTAATCAATTGGATGCATCCAATAAAAGTATTAACGTATCTTTCTGACCCCAAACTTTTGAACGGTAGTGTATATAATGATTCATGTTATGTATCAATGTATATAATATATACATCATCAAAAGCTATATGATTCATGGATTGACCAAAGCAGAAGTGGCTATTTAAAGCCCAAAAAGTGGCGTTAACTTAAAAACCTTAACTTCCTCTCCCACAGACTGCTATTGCTTCATCTTCCTCCCATTGTGCTATTGAAATGTTTTTAAGTAGTTTTAAGCATCTTGTTTTATTCAGTGGGAATAAAGCCAATGCCCTGTTCCTGTCAAGCTAAGACTGACACAAATGCACCTGGACACAATGCATCCTGAGTGCCTAAAATCAATGTGTCTTCTCTTCAACAGCTGGGCCCAAATGCGTCAGCCGAATACTAATATCTCCAGACTGTAATTCCCTGTGAGACGTATGCGAGTGGCCTGCTTGCATAGACTCTGTTACATAATTAATGCAGTGTGCCTTCTCATTCAGGCATGTTCACTGTGTCAGTCTTGGCTATGTGTTTTATATTCTGTTTTATCTTGTTTTTCAGGCTGGCCTATCTCATTCGCTTTCTTTCATTCTTTTGTCTTTCTCTTTTTTTGTTTCTCACTCTCTTCTTCATGCCAATGTCTGCGTCTTTTAACCAACGCCCTCATTATTTCCCACGTGCCTCTTCTGCCTCTCTCCTTCTTTTACATTCTTTCTTTTCAGGGAGACTGCACACATTCTGACTGCTTGTTAACATCCCATTTGTTAAGACTTAATTTACCTATGCATATATAAAGATGGTTAGGAAAGTGCTACCTGTAACAGAAGAGCTGCCTCCCATCATTTCATCATTGCTCGGCATGACAGGAGCTGACAGCCAATAGAAGGAGCCCTGCTGGCTCACCTGATGCTTATTGTACCGCCGAGGCGATACACAACATCGAAACCCAGGTCCAGGTGCACTATGGCCGTGCAAGTCGGTAACCGTCTGGCCTCTCACCAGGGACGCCACACCCCGATTTGTTTTCACATCCCTATGGACACTTACAGTCTCCCTTTTTATTAGTATTTCAATAGTCTTCACTCCCCACATACCCAAAAACAGCAGTTCTCGCCAACCATCGCAAAACGCGGTGTTGTACTGAGCAAAACTGACAGGCGTAGCAGCACTGCAGCTGAAATGGCAGCAGACCTTGCCTTGAATCGCAGCCAGACGGTGGGGAGGGGACATAATATGTGATTGCTCATCTATATGCTGCAAAAGCTTACCTTAAAGAAAGCATGAGTCATGCATCGAGCAGAGACTCGTATTCCTCAGTGAAAACCCTGCGATCACAAACGAAGAAAAACAGCATAGATGAATATCAGACTCAAGTTGAGTCAAAGGAAGTTAGTGGGTCACAATGTGGGCAGTGTTGCTGTGGCCGAAGTTAATTGGATTTCCCTGGTGTCCACTCCTGGCCACATGCAGGGCCGTGACATTAAATGCCCTTATCCATGACAAAAGAAAAAGACAGAGTACAGAGAAAGCCACTAGTCTTAAGAAGCCCTACTGATGGTCCCCAGTCACCTCTTGTGCTCTTTCACAATTCCAGCTCAACTGGGGCAGTGCTGGACTGCAGTGGTGGGCAGCTTGGATTTATGCAATAAAGTGGCTGCAAAAAGTATTAGGACACTTGAATCACACTTAAAAAAGGTAGGAATTTTATTCAAGAATATTTTCAGTTATTTTTATTTATTTATTTTTGTGGATGTACATTACCATTCAAAAGTTTTGGGTCAGTGAGATTGGGGTTTTGAGAACTTTGTATTTATGAACAAATTCGGTAACAATTTATCAAGGTTTCCAAAAATATGAATGTTTACAACACTGATAATAATAATATTAAATGTTTCATGAGCATCAAATCAGCATATTAGAATGATTTCTAAATATTCATGTGACACTAAAGACTGGAATAATGGCTGCTGAAAATTCAGCTTTGCCATCACAGGAATAAATTCTGAAATATATTAAAATAGAAAACGATACTGTAATAATATTTCACAATATTACTGTCCTTACTGTGATATTGATCAAATAAATGCAGCATTGGTGAGCATCACGTACTTCCATCATCTTACCAACCCCAAACTTTGAAAATGAAGTTCCCATTATTAAATTTTTTGTTCACATCTATACATTTTTAATTGTGGTTTACTCAGGGCTGTACAGTGCGACATATATGTCGCACGTGCTACGAAAAAACTGGTCTGTGCGATTAATAAATTTACCACTGTAGCACGCGTGCGATACAGTTTTGCATGTTCATAACACAGCCGCTTAATAGTGTGAAGTGATTTCGTTGTGCTTGTTTGTGTGTGTGAGATTGATATTAGCCTACTTGGTAGTTAGGGGTGTGCGATATGACGATTTTTGATCATGGACGATTAAAATGTCTCCACGATCTGCTTTTGAAGAAATATCGTTGTATCGTGCTACAGCGCACATTCTATCAGCTGCAGACAGTTCTGGCGCCTCCCTCCGTATCAATATAATGTACAACGCCACATGCATTCACATCAGTGTTAACTCAGCGGTAGAGTTACTCTCACGGGACACTGCACTTATGCGCAATCACAAAACAAAAGTATAATTGATGTATGTAGTGTATATAGTGTTTTATTTTAATATTTGTTCATTCAATTTCTTGAATGTTACTGCTAAATACTGTACCTGAAAAATAAAGCACTGTTTGTTTTATTTGTATATTATGTGTATTTGTAATGTATATCTTTGTTCTTATTTTCTAATAACAAAGATAACATTTTGACAAAGATTTTTATCTTTGCTCACTTTGGCCTAAATGTCTGCCATTCTTTTTTATTTTATATTTTGTTAAGGTGTAAGAGGTGTTATGTTTCTGCACACTTCCATTTTTAGCAAATTAAGACAACTTTGTCTAAAAACAATTTTCGTGATGGTTTGTATTTTTTGTGCTCTGTATGGAACATCGGTGCCTGTTTAAGTGATGAACTCCATTACTTGTGTTAGTTTTCAGACATGATAACAGACGTTTTATATATGTGCTACAACTTTTTGGCCTGTGCTACAAAACTTTCAACCTCTGTAGCACCAGTGCTATGTGAAAAAAAAGTTAACGTACAGCCCTGGGTTTACTGTATGTCACAAGACTTCAGGATCAGGAGCGAAGCCTATGAGAGGAGCACGGCATGGCGGCTAATGATCCAATAAAGGCCAGAGATTAAATTAGACATCTATCACCAATTCAAATCATGTAAGTGACAGCTCAGCTTTGGATGGAGACATATTAGGCTGCCTTTTTAGAACTTTTGTGATGTTAATGTGACAGAAATAATGAGCAAGATTGCATATTATCCTTCAACATTGGAAGATAAAAAGGGTCTGAGCACCTGCTGCGATGTTTAGCCCATTTGATCGTGTTGATCTCGTCTTGCAGTGCAGCAGCCCATTCCAGCCTTCCCTTTAATGGGTAGTGCACGAGAGCAGGGGAGCCTCATTAAAAAACCCATTTTGAGGCCTCCTTGTCTCCCATTAAACTTAACAGCCAGCCTCCCCCATTAGTTTTTATCCTTTTTTTTAAGGGGTTGGGGGCAAGGGCCCTAAAACCATGAAGGTTAATTGGCTACCCAGAGGATAGAGTGACTGAGTTCAATCTCCACTTTTTGAAAGCCTTGAAAACATACCATAGGTGAGGCATGAAGGAAAACAAAGTCTGTTGCAGTGGCACATTCAGAATGCACACCCACACTGTCTTTTTTTCTCTAAGGAAAACGGTTGCCTAAGCTCTTGGGAGAGCTGACTGCTTTGAGAGAAAAAAGGAGGGTATTTGCTGAGGTTCTCTGCGTTGTGAAGCTGGCTTTATACAGAGATGAAGCCATTGGGCAAGGTGAAGAGACTCCCAGGGTCTGTTTCCGAATCTGATCTCACTCACCAGTTCCTGTCTTTAATCTTTCATTAATAGCTGATAATATGCCCAGCTGAAGTATTTTCTATGCAGGAGGAAACTGAACTGAATTGTAACCCACTGAGATCATCTGCAGTAGGCTGAGGGATGATGCAGTGAGAACAGAAGGATGAAAGAGTGAGGAGATGAAGGCATGCCTGTGAACTCTATCGATCATTGCCTGTTTGATGGTATGTCTCCGTATGCATTTCAGCCGATCATTTCATGTTTACACTAGGGCAAATTAATATAAATCAGAGTGGAAGGATACAGAAAGGCCAGCTGCCCAGCGTTTTAACCTTTTCGTAATGGCTGTAATTACCGCTGACGAGCAGGAGGCGTCATTTTACTGTTTCGATTCAGGATGAACCATTATATAGGAGAAATGGAATGCCATGATGGGTTGTATGAAGACAAAACTGGAAATATAGCAGGGAAAGGGAATGGGGGAGAGCTTCAATGCAGTCAGATGCATGCTGCGTTAATATAAAGGGGGTTAAAAGAGAAATTCTCACACTGCCGCAGTGACAGAGCAGCCAGTTCTCCCTTGTATCTTTTTCTACTCTTTTTTTTTTCTCTCTCATTCACTCACACACCCCTCTCTCTTTTCTACCCAGCTGCAGTGATAAATGTCTCTTTGTATTCTGGACAGAAAACTGCCGGGTACAATGTACTTGTCAGGAGACAGCTGATTTTTTTCCTTCACTGCTGCAGAGTTTATTCCTAATTTTTCCTTGAGTGAGTGAACCCCGGCGGTCCAAAAAACAAAATGCAATACACAATTCACATCTGCTAAAGTAAATAATGTGTGCAACAAATTATCGTGTTTGTATAAGCGTGGGCGTGTTTTGTGAGTGCAGTCCACTCTTTTAATCAGCGCGCATTTCGGTGGACACGCATGCAGTTTTGTCCGTAAGCGTGCATCAGGAATGTTGAGTTTTAGTGAAGCGAGCTGAGCTATTCTAATGGGAGTTAATGGAGTTGAGTGGGGCTTGTTGTGGGTGCTGTGGGCTTCATGCCAGCAGGGATCTCGCCCGTCTATTAAACCACCTGCCTACCGATCGCGGCTCACTTTTTGGCAGCACTCGCCACACAGTCCAATCCAATCCCTGTCAAAAAGAGAGGCTGTGAGGATGAGGGTCTGGTTCAGCTCGGCATCGGCACTGATGACATTCCGCTGATTGGATGAATTTCCTAGTTCTCTGTGTGTGATCTGTAATTTATGTGACCCCTACAGGGCTCACAAATTTATTTATTTTATTTTTTATTTTTTTCTGCTGTCCCTGCCAATATTTCCACTGATCCTAAAACAAAAGAATGATTGATTTTTAATTTTAGCAATGTACTTTTATATTTGCAAGATTTTTTTTTAATGACATGGTAATATATATATATATATATATATATATATATATTCCCTTTGACAAATGAAAACATTGCAACAACCTGGAAATGTCTACAGTGTAATATAACTGTATACATTCATAAACACACTTTTGGAAACGATGGGATGAAATACAAAACATTACTGATTGGTTTGTAGTTTTCAACAAAATCTCATTGATGATTTTTGAAATTTGACAAAACCTTTCTAACCAAAATCTGTGTTTGCAATCTATGGATAACATTATCGTGATGACATATCAGCAGAATATTGAAGTCCATTTCCACGTATTAAAAAAAAAGTAATAAAAAGTCAATTATGTGATAAAAAGTCCAAATTATAACAAAAGTGTAAATTATGATAAATAAATTCATAATTCTGACAAGTACATTTTTATAATTATAACTTTTTGCCAATTTTGTCTTATCTCAATTTTGACTCATATTTCTGACTTGTCATAATTATGATTTGTCATTATTGACTTTGTATCTCATAATTTTGACTGTCATAATTTTGACTTTTTATCTCATAATGTGAGATATAATGTGACATAATTTTGACTGACTTAGTATGTCATAATTTTGAGTTCAAAATGATAATTTCGATTTACCAAAGCATATTTTTTATTGTATGTTGCGGACAAGGGCTTCCATAGCATAACTTCCAACAACATTGCAGAATAAATCACTGAAAACCAAATGTTTACATTTCCAAGGCATAAAGACGGATGTAAAAGATCAGTGAATGTAAACTTCTCAGTGGCAGAGCAGCACTCACCCAAAAGGGCAAGTGACAATTCTGTCAACTGGCCCAAAACTTTCTCACACTGGCCAGCAGACCATCCTAATTGTTGAGCCCTGCTCTGCCCCACCTGGGTAGAAGAATCTGGGGCGGGATACAAGAAATGCTTACTTGGAGACCTGGGCTCCCCAGTAGCAGTTGTTACAATGAGCCCATTACGCATGGAGAGGGTACAAGAGCCCTCCACAGGGATGGACTTTGTCTCACCTCACTATTAGTTACGTTCCGGTTAGAGCACAGCTGGGGACACAGTGTGGAAAGTTTCATTTTATCTTCTGCGCCCCAGAGAATGCTTTGCCTCTGGGCTTTGTTACCTGTGGATTTTCATGAGTGCGAGAGAGAGAAAGTAATGTGGGTTTGGATGAGGGCCACAAGTCAGGAAGGGCCAGGAGGGTACGGAGCAGATGGACATGAGGATGAAAGGTGGGTGGGCAAGAAATCCAGCGCAGTTAAAGACAACTCTCCAAAAACACAGATCAATCAGGATAGCGCAATTTGGCAGACTGCAGACGGCGTGGCTCCGCGTTTGAGCTGACCTATCCGTCTATTCAGCTAAAACCCTCACTCAATGCTTTTCCTTTTTTACAATCTCTCTCTCATTATCCCTTAGTCGCACGCTTTTTCATTTCTCCTTCCTTTCAGTTTCCCAAATTGACTTGAGATTGAAGAGCAGCGGTTCTTTCTCACTATGACTATCAAACAGCACATTACCTTGCCTTAATCTTCTCCTCTATGTTGACCACGAGGCCAATCTCCCAGTATTCCTATCTGCACAGAATTGCACCCAGTTACATACGTGTTCAACAAACAATTGGGATTCTGCCTGTTTTCTGAGGAGATTATTAACACACAGCGTTGGTCCTGAATAAGCAATGGAATCCTGAGCCCTCTTTTCCTTACCGTCCCGCTCTCTTTCTCACTTTCTGTGAATCAAAGCCAGGATTGTCTAGAAAATGAGCTGTCAACCGAGGGTTCGCAATGAGATACAGCAGCCTCATTGCCAACCCTAGAAATAATGAACCGCTCCTTTTTTCCCCCTCTGATACGTTCAATAAGCTATCCATAACAAGTCCAGAAAGATAAGAAGCCCCCTCTTGAGCTGATTAAACCCCATTTCGAGTTTTCAGAAGAAGGGTTTTGGAGACTGGGGGATTCAAGCCAGAGCAGTGCTATTCAGAGTTATGTGATTGTCTGAGATGTTTTCATGTTTTTGAGAGGAAGGCACACCTTCAAAGAGAACGACCTCAAGGCCTACCAGACAGAGTAAGTTGTGAAAGCTATGAATAAAAACACGATTAATTTTCTCATTTGTACACACTGTTGTGAAGGTAACTGCTGCAGAGCTAAGCTCCAACACCTTGCAGTAAATCTCTGACACCTTTTATTGCTCGTTTCCACTGAGCGGTATGGTACAGTACAGTTCAGTACAGTACGATTCGGTACGGGTAACCTTGATCCAGCTTGCGTTTCCACTGCCAATAGTACCCTTTTTGATAGGTGTGGTGTATGCAGAGGTGGACAGTAACGAAGTAAATTTACTTGAGTATTGTACTTAAGTACACTTTTTGAGTATCTGTACTTTACTTGAGTATTATTTTTTCTGGAAACTTGCTACTTCAACTTCACTACATTTGAAAGACAAATATCGTACTTTTTACTCCGCTACATTTATATCAAGGTCCCCAAGTAGAAAGTCGTTATATGTAGCAGTTTTTCCAGTGTGTGCATTTTCAGATTCATTGAACCCTTTTTTCTGCGAAAATCCAGCTTGCGATCTGCCGATCGACGATAAAGCGCGACAATAAGCACAACTCTGCCTCTTTTTCTTAAATGTCAGTTTTAATTAATAAAAATAGCCATTATAAAAGTATAAGTACAAAGTATAAGAGGCTTATATAAGAGGAAATAAAGACAAAAGCAAACAATTCAGTCAAACCTAAGGCTGCTCTATGCGGATACATGAGCACTGAGCGCCCGGTGATCGCCTGGAGCACCGAAATCGGTATAGCAAATTTTCAAATAGGTGCTATTTTTATAAATAAACCACAGATTTGAGTTTTAAACAATTACATTCTCACCTGAAAAACTCTTAAAACTACATTTCATGACACAATAACAGTAATATTTAGAAAATTACGCGGGTTTTTAGGCAATGACGTTTCACAAGTCCACCAGAACAGACAAGAACGCATATTGAGAAACGGCAATTGTCTGTGTGAAAAAATAAAATTATAAAATGCACGGTTATTTTTTTTGTGTGTTTGCTTACTCTGATAAATGGTAAATAAGCCCAACACTCATGGACAGCAAAGCGGAACGAGTGAAGGACGCTTTATTCCCTTGTATCACGCAAAAGTGATGATTCTAGTCAAACAATCAACGTTCTGCAGTGAGTTTAGCTCCACCCCTTTGGTACACTTTGCTGTGCTAGGTACCCCAAAGGAAGGGTACCAAAAAAGTGGTACGGTACGGTTTGCTATTTTGGTACCATTCACAACTTCTGACAGTGGAAACAATAATTACGTACCATACTGTACTGTACCGAACCGTAACGCTCAGTGGAAACGAGCCATTAGAGAGAAAAATGCTTGAATGCAGGAAAATAAATAGCACATTTAAGGGGGCGTTCACACAGGCACTCTGTCCATGCTATTTTTTAATCATTAGTCCATTTTACACATAGATGGACCTGGCCAATAAACACGTTCTGTTCAAATCCGTTGCGCTCCACCTAGCTTGTTTTATAACACAAGAATATAGCACATACAGCCAGTGTTAATTAAAAAAAAAATTGTTTTCTTTTTTTAGACTTTTTTATAGCTTTTGATGAATATATTCTTAATGCAAAATGACATTCATTCTAGCCAATATTTAATTGCAGCTCTTTGTAGTCATCGAAAATAACAAATGGAAAAATAAACCAAATATTCAAACATTTTATATATTTATTTACATTTAATTTTAAGATTGGATTATTTGAAACAATAGTATTTCTAGGTTTTTCTTATTCAAATTCTTTATTAGTGAATTTAAAATATGGTGTTATTTTTGTCATGTACTTGTCAACAGTATGTTTTTATTGAAATTGTTTAATTATCATCATGATGCACATTTTTCATCTCATACCTACAAAACCCTTTCTTCTCAAACATCTTGAGTAATTTCATTGACCTTCACTTAAAAGTTTAGGGTGAGACTGCAGAGCAAAAACTGTTATTTATACTTAAACTGTCTAAGAAGTTGAGCAGTACGGGCATGTGTACAGATCTTGCCAGTAGCGGATTGGAGAGAAGGAGAGGGTGACTAAGAGGGAGGGGTTGGGAATGAGTGGAGGGGTCCATGGGGGGGTGATGGAGACAAAAAGGGAAACTCTTTTATCAATTTCATCAAAATCAATTAGAAGCCGGAGTCTGCTGATGGGGCACTGGGTGGTGGAGGGAGTGTGAAATCCCGGGGCATGGGAGGAGATACAAGCCCATGGGGACAAAGGAATTGATGAATAAAAGACTCCTGGGGTCGGGGACACTCTGAGTGGAACATGCTGGAACTCAGCAGCTGCAAATTGAGCAGCCAAAGCTCCTCAATCTCCTCGGGGGGTGGGAAAAAAGAGAGAGGAGAAGAAGAGCTTAATGGTGACTGTCATTTTGTCTGGTGAGACTGGGAACTCTACAAATAGCCATCAACCAGACCTCTGGCCTAGAACAAACAAAACAGGCAGTCGATCCTTGAGATTTAGAGATTTATTTGGGCACGTATGTGCCGTAAATGCTCTTGAAGGGATGTGGAAAGTATTTTTCATGTTTATATGCTATTTATATCAAGTACCATCATCCGAGTCTTTTGCTAGTAAACTGATGTATAATTCAACACAGGGAGGCTTTAAAGGGATAGTTCACCCCAAAATGCCTATCCCTTTAAACACAGAGGGAAGGGTTCAGGCAGTGACGTCCACACCGTAACCCATTCATCACTGTTTCACTGGTAATTCTGCCCTAATGCAATCTTTAGTCTTGGATGTTGACCACCATGGTCCTGCTACAGTAGCATTAGCACCGTCTCCCACGCTTTCCTGTCAAGGACACGCCATCTCCCGATAAGTGCGAAGTTTCGTGCTATGGGAGCCACCATAAATTGCCATATTCTTAAAAGAAAAGGAGCGCAAACTGCAGGAAGTAGACATAGATCCTTGTAATAGAATAAAAGGCTATGAAGGAAGCACCCCTGAGGAAGTGTTTGTGTATTGTTTATTAAGAGACTACAGTCCTAAGAGGGCTTTCCCCCCATTCTCACACTCCATCTCACAATGGAAAGAGAAATTGGGGAGGAGCCATTTTAAATCGGAGGTAACACTATGTCCCTAGTGCAAACGTTACCTTTTCAAAGAGCTGCGTGAATCATAAACATTTACACTGCTCGGGAGCCTGGGGAACGAGACAGGAGGGAGCTTGCTATCCCTCAACTTCCTGCCTCTGTTTGTTTCCAGGAAGAATGAGGGTAAAAAAAAACATGAAAACAAAAGCAAAAAGGGGAAACAAAGAAGAGTCTTGATATCCAGACTCTCTGTTTATGTCCTTTGGCAATTGAAGTTTAAACTTGTTTCACTGTACTAGAAGAGTAAAACGGTAGATCAGAAGTATTCCCACTACAACCGCTATATGCCTCAGTGTCCTGGTGAATGAGTGTGTCTATTTCCTAGCTGGGAATTCTGCCATGTTGGTTTTCAGTGATTCTGTGATTGTTTAAATTTATTACACTAACACCACACCCTAGTGTAGCACTTTTTAAACAACAAAATAAGGTAAGATTCACCAAACACCCGAGGATCTATCAGAATTTACAGCAAACAATTTACCTCAAGTAAGTTTCTCAGGCAGTCTTGTCCTGGGTTTGAAATTCTCGTCCTGGGTATTGTGTTTTTGGCCAATTCAGTCATAAGCAACATATGAAAGTGCAACAGTGCCCGCCTACTTTTTTGCATTATAAGCCATGAACCAAACAAACCAACTACAAGATGAATCACAACACTGTAAACTTTGAGATAATGTAGGAGATAATGAAATAATGTAGGCTGATGATTTCGACAAAAGCATATACCATTGATTAACAACCTCATAGCTACCAGCAGGTCAGTCTTTAAAGGTTTATAAGATAGGTAACACTTTAGTATGTGGACCACTTCTCACTATTAACTAGTTGCTTATTAGCATGCCTATTAATAACATATTGGCTGCTTATTAGTACTTAAAAAGCACATATTCTGCATGACCATATTCTACATCCCTAATCCTACCCATTACCTAAACTTAACAACTACCTTACTAACTATTAATAAGCAGCAAATTAGAAGTTTATTGAGGCAAAAGTCATAGTTAACTGTTTGTTCATAGCGAGAATTGGACCTTAAAATAAAGTGTGACCATAAGTTATTGTTAAAAACCAATTACCTTACGGAGAAAATGTCTGGGATTTTTTCAGGGACTGTCGCACTACATAAAACCACAGAGATTGTAATGGAGGATGAATTCCATTATATTTCTGTATATGTAGGGTCAGTGGTCAGTTCATTTCATATTTATCAACAAGCTTCGACATATCTGTGGCTAAAGACATTTTAAGCACTCAAATAAGAGCTGTGTGTCCACTGCACTGCTTTTCATTGGGTACAAAGGGCCTGTAGCTGCTGCAGAATAATATAATAGACGACATGCCTCAAAATGACATTAGGATCTGATATTTGTCACTGTCTAATGGCTTTGGTTAAAACCGATGACAGCGACGTTGAAGTGCTTGCTCATTTTGCTTATCTGCTATCCTTTATTTTCAATGTTTGCTAGCTCATGAGCAGATAAGAGTTTTGCTAATGATAAAATGGCTGACCTGGAAAGGCTTCATCTACTTGTAACATTCTCTGTGTACATTTTTCTAATTGTGTCCAATTATGTGAGTGCCGAGCTGGAGGGTATGTCAGAGTGCATTTTATGTTCCTATATATGCATTTCTCTTACAGAGAGACATCTACAACAGCTTAAACCGTAGTCGTGAGACTCACTAATCATTGTTCATTATACGTTGACAGGAATTTGGCGGTGGAAGAAATGCAGAAAGATCTCCATCATGGAAACCCAGAGGCTTGTCATTCCTCTCAGCGTTTTCCATAGCTCAGACAACACGTGGCAAGCCTAGTAACGCTCAAACAAATCTGCTGATGCATCTGACGCATTTACATTGAAAAATGTAAATGGGAGGAAGTAGTTTATTGAGGCAAAAGTCATAGTTAACTGTTTGTTCATAGCGAGAATTGGACCTTAAAATAAAGTGTGACCATAAGTTATTGTTAAAAACCAATTACCTTACGGAGAAAATGTCTGGGATTTTTTCAGGGACTGTCGCACTACATAAAACCACAGAGATTGTAATGGAGGATGAATTCCATTATATTTCTGTATATGTAGGGTCAGTGGTCAGTTCATTTCATATTTATCAACAAGCTTCGACATATCTGTGGCTAAAGACATTTTAAGCACTCAAATAAGAGCTGTGTGTCCACTGCACTGCTTTTCATTGGGTACAAAGGGCCTGTAGCTGCTGCAGAATAATATAATAGACGACATGCCTCAAAATGACATTAGGATCTGATATTTGTCACTGTCTAATGGCTTTGGTTAAAACCGATGACAGCGACGTTGAAGTGCTTGCTCATTTTGCTTATCTGCTATCCTTTATTTTCAATGTTTGCTAGCTCATGAGCAGATAAGAGTTTTGCTAATGATAAAATGGCTGACCTGGAAAGGCTTCATCTACTTGTAACATTCTCTGTGTACATTTTTCTAATTGTGTCCAATTATGTGAGTGCCGAGCTGGAGGGTATGTCAGAGTGCATTTTATGTTCCTATATATGCATTTCTCTTACAGAGAGACATCTACAACAGCTTAAACCGTAGTCGTGAGACTCACTAATCATTGTTCATTATACGTTGACAGGAATTTGGCGGTGGAAGAAATGCAGAAAGATCTCCATCATGGAAACCCAGAGGCTTGTCATTCCTCTCAGCGTTTTCCATAGCTCAGACAACACGTGGCAAGCCTAGTAACGCTCAAACAAATCTGCTGATGCATCTGACGCATTTACATTGAAAAATGTAAATGGGAGGAAGTTTCCTCCTGTCTGGTTGCCAGGTAGCCATACATCTTGCGATTCATCTGGAGAACAAACCGGTTAATTAGCCTGCTGGAATTAGCCATAGAGCACACGATCTGTACCAAATGAGATCTTAATTGGTTCACCTGCCAATTCTACATAATTCAGGCTCCTGCTTTACAAAGTGGGGACAAAACGAAATGAGGAAGAACAAGCTAAATTATTTTATAGCCGTTAACTCAGTCTTTTCTCTTCCTTAGCTCTCTTATTAGGCTCTTCTTCCCCAAGCAAGACACTGAGATCAGTAAGCAGCGGTACTATGAGTCAGACGCAGCCAGGCTTGATTTTGTGCATCGCAGGCAAGCCACAATGCCGCACATTCTTTAAACTCCAATCTGAGAGACCGTCCTGCCGATTTTAATGACCTCATCTCCCTCAGAAATGCTCTTTATTCTGCTCTCTTTCTATTCAGCAAATGTCAAGTTCTCATTGTAAGTCAGAAAATTGGTTGACTAATTTCCGTCTGACAAGAATGGAGTTCTCGCTATTGACTATTAGCAGCCGCTGGAGGTGTTCCATTGTTCTAAATTACACAGATCAAAGGCTGATTGAGCATGACAACACAAAACAACCAGTGCAATAAAACCATTCGGAGCCCTCTTTTGTCTTCTCCATGCTTTGATTCTCTGTAGCGCTGCCACTCGTTGCTCTATAACTTTGTAGCATTGAGTGGCAGTAGCTGAGAGTGAACATGACCTCCTACTGACTCCTGCCAACATACCGGATGTCTTTAACGGCAGTCGAAAAAAAAGAAACATCAACATTAATTCCCTGCTAAATGATTCGTGTGAATTATGCATGAGGAGACTGCGTGATATGTAGATTTCCACCTTCAACCTTTGTCAGCCTAATTGCTGCCATTTAGGTCTGGATCTGAAGTGTTGCAGTCGACTGTAGACGTGGCTCACATCCGTCAATAATGTTCCTGGGCTTGTATCAAAGACAAGCCAGGAAGAGAAGTGCTGCCTGTGCATTTGCAAGGCGCCTCAAAGCCGACTCTCCATGCGAAGCTATGGCTTGATATTTTTTTCTGGATGCTTTCAGCTAGTCGAGACCTTTCTGTCTTACCTTGGTCAGGTAGCTGCGAGTTGTTGGGGGGTACGGTCATATTCAGTACGTCATTTACAGCTGTGTCGGCATAGTGCCCTCTCTGAACGTCATGTTCGCTGTCGGTTTGGTCACTCTCCTCGTGGCCACTGTCCTTCAGACTGTTTCCTTCCATGTCCTTGAATGTTGAAGTGCTATAGCCAGGTGAAGTAGAAAAGATGAGAGAGAAAGAAGGAAAGTGTTATTTAACTGTCAACTTTGGTTTTGTCATTCTTTCAGTCTCTTCACCCAGTGCTATCTTTGTTTAGCTATTAGCTGCACAGATGGTAAAGCTAAAAAAAGGCGGCTTTTCTCACATTCTGATATAGTGGGGTAAAAGATCAGGGGTGACTGGTCTATGGCTGTGCAGAACTCTTATGTGTTGCTGTGGTAAATTTCCTACATTTTATACAGACTATGTCAGAAAGAAACGTCTTGTACTGTATATCTGTTGATTGTAGAAGCATCAAAGGGATAGTTCACCCAAAAATGAAATCTCTGTCATCATTTAATCACTCTTATATTTGATTTGAGAGCAACAGCAGAGGTGAATATTTTTATTTTCTGATTTTTATCCTGACTCTGTGACATCTAATGGCTTCAGAATACTTATAGTAAATGACTCACCTGTTTTCTACTACTTTTATGATATATATTCAATCTTTTTTGGAACTTCACCTACTGAATAAAAATTCCATAAAATTCACCTTCTGGAATGACATGAGGGTGAGTAATTAATGACAATAATTTAATTTCTTGGTGAACAGAAAAAATATATCTTAAAAAAAAGTATAAATATTTCCATATAAAATGTGACATCTTTAAAAAAAAAAAAAGAAGAAAAGAAAACAACAACACAGACATCTTGTATTACACCACTGCACATAAGATGACCTATCAATATTTATGGTTCATTTTCCTGGAAGAGAAAGACTTTTAAATTTGGACAAAAGCTACAAATATTTGATTTCATGGGGTTTTCAATGTGAAAAAAAAAAAAATCAGGTCACTGTCTTATTAAGGAGAACTTATGTTGGTCACATAAATTTGTGGAAGTTTTGAAATAGAGGTGTAATAATTTGAGCAAACTGTGCTTTTCCTCTTTACCCTCATTCACTGACATACAAGAGCGAGAGGAGGGAAAAAGCTGCCAATTGACAGCTGCAGTGCACAAGCCTGATTTCCCTTAATTTGATAGCTAGCCCAGTGGAACACATTCTGCCTCTAAAACAACAGCAAGGATCAGAAACGCATGTGTACACATAAACACACTGACATACATAGACAAAAGCATCTCTGTAGCCTCTTCTAAGGAGAAAGAGAGGAGGGAGAGAGAGAAGGATTCTAGCAATGGCACTGCAATGGTGGTAGTGCAGTCTCTGATTTTATCAGTCTAATTGCACCTGTCCCAGACTGTTCGCCCACAGGCTCTGGAGGGGATTTCTTTGTAGTGTCGCAGAGCCAAATAGTCGACACTTGAATACTCTTTGTTTATGTAAACATAGGCAATGTTGTTTTTTTTTTTTTGAAGATAAAATTGCTGTAATTGGTTTGAAAAATGCAGTACTGAGGTAAACAGGAAGGTTTTTTTTGCTCCAGGTAAGAGAGGCATTGCAGTCACGGTGCACATCCATAGCAGCCGGGCCCCCAGGCAGCCGAGGACCTTCATTAGGGATGTCTGCATGCCAGTGCTCCATGTCAGTCAATAGCATCCTTTTAGGTGGACTGAGGAATGCTGGCCAAGTCCTGCCAGTACAAAGGATCTATTGTCCTTGCTCTTTTCTTCCACAATGCAAAATAAGGTTACCTTTTTCTTATCTCCGTGGCCTAACAAAACCCTCCTTGTGTGTACTGAGGAAGAATCCTCTGGAATTCCAGGATTTAAATTCTTGTAGATTTAGCAATTTGATTAACATCTACATGGATGTAGCTTAACTGCCCAAGCCTCTGCTCTTGGCTACAGCTTTAATATTCTCTAACATGTAATATGTATACACATTTTTGCAGGGATGTGCTTAATCACTTATGATACTAAGTAAATAAAGCTTAACACTGGCCATTTATAAACATGTTGAGTATTAATATCTTGCCTATGGTATGTGACCAAACCCTAATACGGTTTATGAGCCAACAACTTTTTTTTTTTTTTTTTTTTTTTAAGACAAATGCCATCTAAAATGGGTAATATGATGAGTTTTTTTTTTCCTTGTGAGATAAAGAGATTGTTGTACTGTAGCGTATGCCCATCCATTTAAACTGTTATGCAAAAACATCTCATTCCGAAATATCCAACATCAGAGACCCAAAAAATCAAAAACTTAAGTCTGCTCAGTCAAGGTGAGAGAAAGTGGAATATACGGTACATAAATTGTATTGCTCATTACACATGCAAATGGGGTGTTTATTAAATGGTGAGCAGCATAAAACATTTAACAGCTAAAAAAATGTATGATCTGACCACTTTAAGAATGCATAAAAAAGAGTGAGGTAAGTTAATCTGATTGCTTTATAAAGACATACCTTTTAATTAGGTGTGCTCTGCTGTTTACATAACTTGAGTCAATGGAATAATTCTCCGTCTGGGGGAAAGAGACAGAATTAAAGAGAGAGAGAGAGAGAAAGAAAAAGAAAGAGAGAGAGAACAAAAATGAATTTAATTATGCAGCAACCAAAATAATGTCACCAGTAATTGCCTTTCAATAGTAATGTTATTTTACACAAAGACTCTAGTTAACTGCCTGGGCTTTCAAAGGCAAACTCTCCCATTCTCTTTCAAAGCACATATGGTCTGTTCTGCTGCAGTGAGTCTGCTCCTGTCGTCACTCCTCCAGCCTCCCCCCAACCACAAAACCATCCTAAGTCAGACCACGCTCTTCAAAATGTCATTAAGCCAGACAGGGGAATAGAGGAGGGGTTGGGGGTTAGAGAAGAAAGTTTCCTCTCTTCCAGTGCCACTTTTCCTCACACCACTTCTGAGGATGCTAATATGAACATATCAAAGAAATAAATAAATGGAGGAAGGAAATTAAGAGCATGCCAGGGGATTTTTTAACTTTGCAAATGCAGATGAAAAGGCCTCAATGATCTGCATATGATGACTCTTTGACTCACATTGAAAAAGAGACTTCAGAGTCTTCTGGAAAGCAGCGCTTTTTTAATAAATGACTAGAAGTACACAGAACTGGGTGATATATATCAAATATTCGCAATATATTTGTGGTGGTATTACTAGTGGTTTGAAATTAAGCAAAATCATGAATTATGCAAAGACTTTAATGCATTTTATATTTGGTCATTAAATTTTGTAAACAGCATGACTAATTTCACAATCCTCTTTTTCTTGCAACTTGCAGGAATGAGAGCGTTAAGACAGACATGTTCTTAAGTCAATGGTTTAAAGTTGGTAAATTCTATTCATTTACATTGAAACAGAACTCTAGATTCAGTGATTCTTTTGCATGGTCAAAAGGTCTCCACAAAGTTATTTGGTAAACAAATATATGTAAATAATTATTGCTGTTAATGACTAATGTTCTATTGGTGCATAATGATGTGAATGAAACTGGCACCTTTGTAATTAAACCTTTTGAATCTAACTGGCTAGTTATAATCAACATGCAGGTATTTTCCATGGGGAGCAACCTGCCTCCTCTCTCAGCTTCAACTTAAGCTGATTCTAAACCGAGAAAGAAAAAGAAGTCAATGGCTTCCTTCCAGGGGTATGTCTAGCCATCAGCCCCCCTGGCAACAGCAGTCACCCAGACGATAAGAAGGTTAATGCAGACAGTGCAACACCACTGATTATGCCGCCAGCCAGTGACCAGTGATTATGCCGCCAGCCAGGGACATCCAGACTAGCTGCTGGGAGACAGATACAAGCTATCATAATCACAGATGGAATAACTCTGCATAAAGATCTATGATCCCAAACACTTGCGCATTTCCCCATCTGTATATCAACAGTGGCTAGGAGATCCCTACAGCGCGAGATGCGCGTCAACAACTGTAAACACTTAAACGTGACATGTTAGTGGAATTCGTTTCAAAATGGATTGATTAAATCCTACTTACAGGAACATACTTTTACAGTTTTCACAAATTCTTTCTTGTTTTACAGGGTAGGAATGCTCATCACTGTCCACCTTAGACCTTCTTCCATCACCAGTCAGTGAGCTGCTGCGTACCGTCTCACCTCCACACTCTCTAATTACCTCCACGCATGATAATATTTTAATTACAAGTGACGGCTGACCAGGCGTCTAATTGAGATTTCTGGGCCGGTGAAATCTGAACCCACTGAAGGTTAACGCTCTCTTTTGTGTGTATGTGTGCGTATGTGGTGCGTGTATGTTCTTGCCTGCGTGGGTGTTTGCTATGGCTCTAATTAAACCTTAAGTCATTGTAATCAAGGAGATAATTTGTAAAAAGCCATTTTAATTAACATTATATTAGCAGACCTCAATTTGGAACATACTCTTGTTTGTTCTCATTGCAGCTCACAAGGTAGTTATTTGCCCCTTTGTTCTTGTCCGCCTTGACTCCGTTAATATCAAAGTAATGGGCATAAGCAATTATTTCAGTAACAGGGCAGGCGTATATATCTCCACGGTCATCCACAAAAAACAACTGAGTATGGGGAAAGACAGTATACAAATTTCCAAACGATCTGCCTCCGAGTGGCTGGCCCATAATTGGTTCTGAGCGGCGTTATTCGGAGCTCTGCTGGGAGAGCAAGATTCCAGGCAGTCCTTCTCGTGTATCTGCACATATAAAGCTTTGCTCCTGATCTCCTCGGCCACGACACTTAAAACAAATGAGAGCCCTGTTGAAACGCAGTTATGCTGCGCGGATTGCTGACCCTTTTACGAGAAGAGTCGCTATCGATGATGCAGGCTCAGTCATCTCAGCAGATTTCCTTCTGTTGACATTTTGATCTCTCAGCTTATGTCAGAGTGGGCTAATTGGAGTAATAGCTTCAGTTATGCAAATGCAGCTGCTGTTCCACAGAGACATCTCACTGCTGGAGATTACGAAAGTACCGACTTCGTGCAGATATTTTGAAGAATGTGATAGATAAGTGGCATTATTCCACAACAAAAGCATCTATTGATGTGTGGTGATGATTCACTAATGGATCGTCATAATTAGTAAGCTTCACCCAAAAAGGCATATCAATTGTATTGCGAAATGTTCCTTTGTGTTTTTCATTAATTCAGGTTGATGGCCAGAGGGCATTTAAGAGGCGCCCTTGGCCTTTCGAGGTCTTTATGCCAGAGAGCTTCCATGCATTAGCGGCAATCTTCCTGTAAAGTAATGTACTGTATGCCTACACTGCTGACCGTCATCAAATCATAAGGGCTATCGATATTTCTTTCACAGAGGTCGGGTTTCAGGCTCGGAGATGAGGGCTGCTTAAACTACAGATGAGCTGCCACAAATGGCTACTTAATCAGGTTCTACAATGTGTTGTTATGATCTGAGCGGCCCCAGTTTGGCGGCCGGTGTCACCCTATCCCCTTAATTATTGTTGTGTTCCTTCCCACATACTTGAGGGTCCGGTAGGCCAAATCACACCCTAAGAGCTCTATGAATGAAGGCGGAAGGGCCGGAGAGGAAAGTAATGGAAAGGGGGGGGTGAACGAGACCTTAACCTCATTTTTTCATCTCTCTCTTTCTCTCTAACCCGCAGCCTCTAACCCCAACAATCCTCCCCACCTAACTCCTCCAACTTCAGCCAGCGGAGAGGAAAAGCAATCTCCTCGCTTAGTTGCCGCTGTGAGATTTGATTTGCCTTCTTCTCAGCGTGACAATTGGTTCCGTAGTCCAGATGTGAGAGCATTCATTGTACGGGGGCCAGATGCACCGAGTGAGCGGAGCAGGAGTTCTTTAGGTGGCAAAAGAATGAAAAAACATACTTGTCACACCTCTGCTCCAATTTATGTATTATCTCTTCTGAGACCGGTACATCAGCCCATATATGCATTTACACACTCAAATTATACAGTAATTCAAGCTGCACGCTATAACAGCAATTAATAATTATCAGACTGTACCCTTGTTTTCAGCACCGTAGATAAAATGCCTATTAATTCTGATTTTAATTAATTTCAGGACACAAAACTAGTTAAATTATGGCTTGAAGCATTTTCTTTTTCATTTTAGGGAGTGGTTAGGGACATAAAAAATGTGTCTTGAAGATCAATTGAGTCTCCTTTTTCTTCTAACTGCACTAAAGTTCAAATGCTCCTAATATGTCACAGTCAGGGGCGGAAAAGCATATTCTCACTGCGCTTCCAATGAATACAAATGCTGTGGCTCAATAAAACATTTTTAAAAAAGCAATATGTATTACATGAACTAAAAAACAACATGAAGGACCTCAATTAAAATAAAACCATTCCATTTACTCATTTTAATAGCAGTTTGGTGCTCGGTGTTATTTGGAAGCTGACTTTTCAGTCATCTTAAGGCTTATTTACACAGTCCCCAGAGTGCTGGGAAGAAATCGGTACACATAATGAGTCCTGTTGTTTATTTACGTCCATCCACAAGGAGCTTACTGAGGAGAGGTTATCATGAGGCAAAGGCAGGTAGCGCATAGCTATTTTCTTGTTAAAAAAACAAAAAAACACTGGATACAGGCTTTGTTGAGCGGGGCTTAGTGATAGGAGCAGAAATGAGCCTGTAGCAAGGGTGGCATTTTCCACGGAGGCTTAGGAGATGTCTATATGTCTACAAATGTAGTGCTGCAGAGAAATTGCGTGTATGCCGTTTGACTGCGTGAATTGAGCAGGGGAGACTCACACCCGCTGGCACATTGAAAGCCAATCTCAACATGGAGTCACTCTTCACAGACATCACGCACTCTCCCTTTCTTCCTTCTACGACACGCAGGCCTTTCTTTACTTTGTTTTTTATTGTTTTTCGCCGCACCATCTCTCTGGTGGATCTATGGCATCTCTAAGCTGCTCGTCTCGCTGAACCATTGCTCCGCACGGCACCCATGACGACAGGAACGGACCACCGTGGCTTCATCTCTGCACCTGATAGGAGTGGATTTATCCTTCCTTCCCCAGCTCAGAGAAACACGGTGCTCCTCAGCCCGTGTTCGGTTGCCAACTCCTGATTATAGAATTTCCCATAGATCCTCTGCCATCTGCTAGATTATAGATCCCCCCCACTCCTTCTCTTCCAGACCGTGTGAGCCCTCGGGGAGGCTCGACGGAATAAAGGGAGGTGAAGGAGTGCCTCAGGCTCGCCCTGGCATCAGGATGAGATTACGTTTTCTATTTCTGCCTCTTCGGCAGGAGCCGTGATGAATATGAGGACTTGTTGACGTTTAATAGCGGCCGGCTACCTACGAACTCAAATTATAATGAATCAATCGCTACAGGAGCCCATGTGACAAATAAGCTGCCATATCCTCGAGATCATTCCACTTCATCACCTGTCAATTCACACTCAACTCAATTTGGCCCATTGCAAATCCATCTTATTATGAAAGGGAATCATTTCCAAGGGTAAATGCTTTTGGAGCTTTAAACTGGATGGAAGGTTTTTTTTTTTTTTTTTTAACCTAGTTGGTTCAAAGTGATTTGTATTTTCAAAAAACAATTGCACAAAAAATAGGTAAAGGAATCATTTTTAAGTCGACATTCTGTGGTTACATCTGTATACCCGGCTTTGCATTATTCCACTAACTAAAGCATTGCTCCATGGGGACGAAACAGTGTGTTACAAATGAGTAAACACAATACGCTGCCCTACCTCATTCATTCAGAGTTGCTTTTCCTGCAAACTGCAGCAGATATATTTCCTTTAAGAAAACAATCACAAAGCTCTCATAAACAACAAAAGCAGGAATGGGTATTTCCCAGATCAACAGCTGCACCGTTAAGCGAGAAGAGAGAAGGAATATGCTCTTCTGTTTGATCCTGTAAAAGACTCGATCTACATATTCTAAGGGCTATAAACTTCATTCAGTTTGTGTGTGATTAATTATGCATACATTAATAGCAACTATGTTAATAATTCATACGGTCATCATATGTCAGAACTCTCTGCCTTTTAGCATGATGAAAAGATTTAAATAACCTTTCCTATCATGCATATCTGCATTCCGCCTGTGGTGTTTGGGAATTGATCAGATACTCTGTCCACTATAAATAGCTCTTTTGACATTACGATATCCTTCTCAACCCGCAGTGTGTATCTGTGTGTGTTTCATAGATTCACAATCTGCTTGGATGTTTTACAGGAAGCAGCCTGGTCATAATAGAAGAGAAGGTGTGTGTGTGTGTGTGTGTGTGTGTGTGTGTGATTGTGGTAGTGGTAGTGGTAGTGCATGGGTGGGGGGCCTTGACTATCACATTGCATTTTCAAAGGACAATTTAGCCATAGGAACTAATGAAACTCAAATGGCCACAACTAGCAGAAGTCAGTCCTCTGGGATGTTATTCTAATTCAAATGCCTGGACTAAAATACATTCACTCTTTTCATTCAAAAATATCCACCTGGCCTCACCTGGGATGAAAAAAGAGTCGTCTTGACGCAGGATGGTGCTAAATTTGCACATTCTTAAAATTAGAGGTTTGTTCATCATAGATAGAAAGAAAGATAGATGGATGCCAAACGACTCTAGCTGCACTGTTGAACATGGAGAGAGTGAGTGCTTCGCCTGTTATATTCACAGCTCAGGATGAGCACCATTGAGCCATTTTACACCATAGTCATGCATCTTTGTGTTTCTCTCTCCCACACAGACACACTCACTAATACACACAGAGACTCATTCGGCAGGCGCGAGTGGAGATGAGCGATGTCAACACCTTTACATCAGTGTAATATCCAGCACTGGGCTCCAGCAGGGAGTGCCGACTCATCCATTCTGGATGCTGCTTTTGTTATGAGTGTAAATCATATACCCGCCTGACACTTTGATCCAAAATAATGACATAGTATCTCAGAGTATGTTCTCCCAAATATCTGTCAGCGTACTGAGATGTCTAACAGACCGTCCCACCCTCCCCTCACACTTTCAGCCCATTTGCCTCCCCCGCTGAAAGCATGGCACCTCTCTTCACAATGACAAGGCACAAAGGCATCTTTCCAGGCTTTTTTTTTTTCCCTGTGGATGGAAATTTGCAGCAACTCATTACAGACTCTTAGTCTCCCCGGATATACTCCCTGTCTGTCTCTGCCTCAAGTGCACTTTCTCTCTCTCATTCTGTCTTTTCATCTCTCTCTTCTCCCCTCTCTGAGATGGATTGAGCCAGCCTCCTTATTGACATCCCTAACAGATGAGAAGGTGTGCATGCAATGTGATGCAATGTGCAAACAGGAAGCGGTGCGGTAGGATGCAGGTGAAACTTCACCATCTTTTACTAATCCTTCCAACCTTTCCCACTTATTCAAACAAACAATGTTTGCCGCATATTTGGCTTCGGATCCCAGGCTCCAGAGCTACGGTGTAGCAGTTAGCACATGGTCTAGATGCTTTGAGGAGATGCTGATACGGATGTCACAGACTCAAACCTATCTAACAATCTAACTGTGGTTCATAAGGGTTTTTCAAATATCGTTCATTGAACCAATGAAGTTTGTGCATAGTTTTGTTTTTTCTTAAATGCTTTTGAGAGTCTTCCATCTTTTGTGTTCCACAGATAAAAAACAATGCATGTTTTGAATGAAATAAGGGTGAGTAAATGTTGACAGAATTTTAATGGGTGAACTTACTCTTTTAAATATGCATTTTTTCATAATTAAAATGTTTCACATATTTTCTGACAGCTTACTGACAATAAGTTCATTCACTTTTTTAATTATTTCACAAAATGTGAAACCTGAAAGAACATTGAAAATGACTTCATATGAATATAAAGTTAATACTAGTCCATTTTTATTTATTTTTTACAATTCAAGAAGCTGCTCTTCTAATACTTAGCTCATCTACATTTATCCAAATGTAAATGTATTTGTATTTTTATCATTACTGAATATTAGTAAGGGCAACATTTGTTTCCACCTTACTACGCGCTGCTGGACGACAGACGCAGTAGTGGCTGAGATAGTCTAGTGCTGCCCTAATGGACAGATGGGCAGATAAAAACTCCACTGTAATCATAACAAGCTTGACCCCATCAGCACAATTCATGATGCAATACTGTAAGAGTAGTTAGCGTTCAGATTTAGCCACATCGCTCACATCTGCTCCTAATATTTTAAATGGCCTTTTTCAGCAGCTGTCAGCATCGATGTTTTACCTCGGCACACATCAGTGGCTCATCTGTAGACCATTGAGCAGATGTTAACCAGGGTGCTGACAATTTGCTATCACCACTGCACAACAACGTCCCCTCACACCGTTGCGCCGTGCGTTACATGAGGGACTGCAGACAGATATGGGGCTAATTCAAGCATGCATTTCTTCAGATTTTCAGTTAGCAATTTGCTTCAAAACCTCCTCCCCACTGCACCGCGACACTTATGGCGCTTTTCCACTGCATGGTACGGCACGGTACGGCTCGGTATGGTTCACTTTTGGGGGGTTTTCCACTGGGTACAGTACCTGGTACCTGGTACTTTTTTTAGTACCACTTCGGTTGGGGTTCCAAGTGAACCGTACCGTTACCAAAACGTGACGTGTAAACTCTGCTGATCACGGATAGGCCGGAGAGAATCGTGTGCCGTACCGAGCCGAGTCGTACCACACAGTGGAAAAGCACCATTATTTAACACCCTTTCCTACACTCCTTTAACATTGTACAAACAAATAAACCCACATAAGCAGCAACACACTTTACATGCGAGCTGACAGGCTCACACCCTTGTTTTACATTCCCACATCCTGGGCCCGACCACATGTGTACACACACACACTCCTACTGTAAGTGGGCCAGTGGGGGTGCTGCTCTACTCCGGCTCCCAGAGAGAGCGCAGCAGCTTGTGGGCTTGCTGTGGCAAGGAAGGCCAGATGCTGCGGGCTTGACCCCATGCCACCACAGCAGCTGAAACACACCAGGATTATCTGTGTGGACTTCCTTTAATTTAATTTGTATTAGACCGTCTTTAGGCCCAAACAGGTTTGGGGGGAGGATGGCGAGGGGGTCGTGGACAAAAAAAAAACAAAACAACAGCATACGGCCCAGTGCATCACCCACTACAGTGTTACCACCCATTGTCACAATGACTTCTTTGAAATAAAGAGCTGAAATAATTTGGCTTGTGCTGTAAACAAAGCATGGTAATTGTCTCTTATCAAAGCCGTCTAGGTGCATGTGGGTGTGCATCTATGTATTTTTCATCATGCACAGCAGTTTTCGAAGCCCGACATATCTTAAGCTTGACTGTGTCTGTTCAAGCGAATCAGTTTATTCATCTCTTGTTATTCGGCCAATTCCATTTCTTGCAGACTGATAAAAAATGTGATATCCTATAGAGCTGGACTCTTTTTATTTAATCAGAGGGCTCCAACTGTGGCCTTTCCATTTAATCTACAAGATGTTTTTCAAAAGCAAAGTGATGAAATCCCTCTGCAGTTGGACAATTTAAGCTTCAAAACCCACCACTTAACTGGGATTCAAGCTAAGCTTGGGCGAAAATGGTTCCCCCTCCGTATGTGCAGTGTGGCTGTATCTCTAATTTAGCGTTTTAATGCCACTCCCCACAGAAAGATGACAAGTCGTAGCCATTTTGCATAAGGAGCTGCAGGATTCTCTTTGTGTTTTTGTTCAGGTGGCAGGCTTGTTGATTAAGCTATCGTGCGCTAAAAAAAGCATAGCATAGCCACACACATGCGCACATGCAGTGGTTGCTATGAAAAAAAAAATGGAATAACATCAGTGCAGCATAGACAGATCAAGAGTGTGAACATCTATAAAAAGATAGTACTGCTGGAGAGTGTCAAAGTGGAGAAGAGTTAATCTTCCTCTGTGTTGATGGCAAGTGGAATAATTGGGCTCTCTTACACTCATTAGACGAGAATAATGCCAACATAAGAGTTCTCCAACAGCTCCAATTGTGTTCAGATCGAGCTTTGAAAAATAGCACTTCCCCTGATTAGCAGAAACAGAGGAGATCTGACACCTGGGGTCCCAGGCTGTAGGTTAATAAGTAATTTAAGACACTTTTTTCAAAATGAGTCTTTAAAATGAGGTTGTAACATCTACAGGGGGAATTTGATGGAGATTTTAGTAGCTTGCACTCAGGTAATTATTTACACCAAGTACGCCTTTTCAGTCTTTGACTGTATTTTTCTTCAAATTCCTTCTCTTATTTGAAAACTCTCCACATATCCCTTCCAATTTTGTCGATATATATGCCAACAAACTGCACCAATATGGTAAGTGAAGCTAATTTTTACTTTTTAATGAGTAGAATCCTTGTTATTCTCTCTATTGTTCTCATTATAATTATCGCAATCAACTGTCTACCTTTATAGTTCCCATACTGCGAGTGTGGCTTGACAAACCTGCCAAGACTGGCAAACAGCCCCTCAGATAAATGCGACATAATTACTGTCCTGGTTAACAGGCCCGCTTTAATAGAGATCATTAGTTACACTCGAGCCGAGGTCAGCCTAAACAATACAGCGAGACTATCGGGTCTGCAGAGAGAGAGAACATTTATCTCTCCTTTTGTTCGCTCAAAACCAATACGTAGTGATTTCTGACCAAATGGATTTCTCGAATATTGTTAGGTTCGCTCATGAAAACCTGTACAGACCGCCGTGGTTGGATTCTTCATTAATTAACACCCAGAAAGTAACTTTAAGGTGAATTCAGATGGTAAGAATCAAGTGACATCCCTCTCTCAGTGGAGAACAGATGCTCTCAGGAGCATGCAGTTAATAGGAGGTTAAAAAGGTGTCACCTTGTAAACAAGATTCTACACATGCGCACCTCTATTTTTGCATTGCTCCCTGAGTGATTGTCTCCCCACTGGATACTCGCTTTCTAGACCAAAAAAGGTTGTGCTCTCTCTGCCTCTGCCCCTGTGGAGTCATATTTCTCTCGTTCTTCACCCCCCGTGAGACACATGGAAGCCTCTCGCTTTCATGCAATTTCAAACAACACATATCATGACGTTCTGGATTACTGCTTGTTCCCCTAACAGCCCTGACAGTGAGACAGCCAAAAAAAAAACAGAAAAAAGTAACACTTCATTAACGGTGCTTTAAACAAACAGGCTCAATTTGGATGCATTCGCATTTCGCCCTGTGCCTCGCTGCTGCGAAAAAAAAAAAACAAGAAGATAAATAATTCAAGTAATGACAACTGCAGCCTTTGTTCACCACCTTCTTTCTAGATCTAAGAGTTATCCACTTTACAAATGTTTGTTTTGCAGTGTTACATCAAGCGAGTAAATAAAACTTCCAGCCGTCTCGCCATCACTCCGAATAAGAATTGTATTCAAAGTGAAAACTGAAAGGGTGTACTTATGCATTCCTGTCAATCCACTTGTCAATCCATTCCCTGGAATAAAATAAATATATAATAAATAAATAAAAAGGTGTAGCAAAACAGCTGTGTCTGGGATTACGAAAAGGATGATTTCACAAAACCTCACACCTTTCAGGGTTTTATTTTGTTGCCTTACTATTTAGAAACCAATATGTGGGTTTAAATAAAAATGGAGATAAATGTATGTCTATAGCAAAATTAACAGACTTTTTTCCCCCCTTTTCTTATATTCTTATGAGTTAGTTAAGGGGACCTTTTCCAGACCAGACTTTATTTCTTTTGGAACATAAAATAAGATACTTTGAAAAATGTCTCTGCAATTTTGGTCCATAAAATAGAAGTCAATGGGTCCACTCACTGGCTTTGTTTGTAGGGACAAAAACATTTGTAACATTTTTTTAAATATCATCCTTTTTTTCCTTTTAGAGGTTTTTAAATCACTTCTTAAAACTTAGCTGTTGTAGATGCAGCTTTTGAAACTATACTAGTAAAGTATTATTTCATTGTACAGCATTTTGGTCAACAGTTTTTGTTTTTAAATGTGCTAAAAGTGACAGATTTTTGTGTTTCAGAGTAGAAAGAAAGTCATACTGCTTTGGAACAACATGAAACTAAAACTAAACTAAGCTAAACTAAACTAATAATGGTTATCCCTTGCAAGAGGCTAGATTATATGTGACCAATGGAAAACAGATTTATATTTAGAGGAAATTTAGAGAACGTTGTTAAACCAAAAACAGCTTTAAGCTTCCTAACATACTGTGTTTTCCCGCCTTAGGAATTAATAGCATGCTACTGCTTGTTTTACTCACTCACTCAAATATTACATGATCTCAGTAGTTTCTGCTTGCATCTCTGCGTATTCTAGGTGACACATAATCGCTAATAAATGGCCACATTATCTGACTGGAACCAGTTTCATATATACACTTTTTTTTGGAAGTCACTAGGAAGTGTTGAGGGAAGCACTGATAAGCACCTCTTATCCTTTTAAGACTGCCCCTTAATCCGACAAAGGGGAAGCTGCAGCTTTAAGAGATTTAGTCTGGATTATTGGTAGTCTTCCAAATTAAACCAAAAGTCAGCTTTCTGCGGCTGCTCATGCAACCTACAGCCCACCACAGCACTGTGACTGGAGTGTTATAATTAGAAACACTCCCTGTCTCTCTTTTTTTCCCTACCCAGCCCAGTAAGCAGCACCCAGGTAACATCTCTCTACTATATCTGAGCGGTTGCCTGCCCACGGTCTCAAATTCTCCATTCTGGCAGCCTGGTCCTTCTAGCAGCTAAACCCCAGGCGTCCTCTGAACCAGGGTGAGTTGTCTCGTGCACAACAAGGTCAAATCTGGTCTTAAGCCTGTAGAGTAATCATTATTAAGACACGAACAGACGAAAGAGAGTCCTGAGACTCTCTCCGATGTCCCCTAATTTGGGCCGTGCTTGTCGGCGGTGCATTGACGCGTCTATAAAACATGCACAGCACCACAAGGCTATCGATGTCAGGAAGGGCTCGCTAGTATCTGTGTTCTAATGGTGAGCAATGTTTTGAAGTAACTAAATCAGCAGGGGCCATAAAATATGAAAATACCATAAAACAAACACTGTCAGCAAGAGCACCGAGCAACATTGTCAAGCTACGTCTCTTGCACCTTCGTATTTCAGGACACGACATAAAAATAGACCACAATAACAATTAATCACGCTCTGTGGGGAGAAGCTAAGAACCCCTGAGAGAAAACTGTCTCTCTCCATTTGTTATATGAAACACCCAAGACATAATAAACAAGAGACCAACAGAGAATAACATCCCTCCGCACACCATCCCCTCTAGCGATATTTGTGACAGATCAACTTGTGCGTTCAGGGCATATTTTTGTGGGTTTTTGTCGCTATAACTGGCTTTGTCGGTTCGCTTTAGGCTAATGATATCTCAAAAGTTCGGGGCCGCCGAACGCACATCTTTGGAGTGACCTGCACCCCCAAGGACAAATTAAATCCTTATCATTACAGTCGTGAAGCAAGACTCCTCAACCCTGTGCGATTTCAGTCTCTCGTTCGCTCACATTCTTCATCGGTCTCCCTTTCAAAGCAGCTGTCTTGTCAGAATGTGGTTAGAGAGACTGCAGCCCCTGCTGAGAGCACAGTGCCCAGAAACAGAGCAGCAAATCAGAACACACCGATCTCATTCATTAACTTTGGCTCTCTGGCTGCAGGACATCAAACGCTGGACGTGACGAGAGAGTCAAAGCAAACTTCCATTGTGTCATGCGGAGTGGTCTCCGAAAAAAGGGCAGCTTAAAATCGTTTTTGCCTTCTCTGTTGCATTATAGACATTCAATTTCAGGGGCTTTTCACTAGCTGATGTTTAGTTTGGTCTGTTGGGTTTTCAAGCGCTTTTGGCTCTGCATGTCTCAGGCTTCCAGGTAAAACGGAGAAAGAAAAAAAACATCAAGAAACAACAAGTCGGTAAAGTATGCCTACTGGAATCCCATTTATGCAGGAGGTGGGAGCAATCAAAATGCAAAACAGGATCAAACCTGCCCAACCCCTTGTAAAAAACAAGCCTGAGGAAAATTCTCACTGTATCTTGCAAATAACATCAACATATTTTCAAAGAACTTGAATTTTGTTACCAAAATTCTTGTTGGCTCATGTCTTTCATTTACTCTCTCTCTTGTGGTTCCAAACCTGTACGAATTTCTTTCTTTGAATAAAAGAGGCCATGCAAGTTTGGAACGACATGAGGGTGAGTAAATGATGAACAAATTTTCCTTTTCAGAAGAACTGTCCCTTTAAGACAAACAAAGAACAGCCAGAAGTGGGAGGGAGGAAGAGGGGGATACTGGGGTCTTTGAAAGAAAGTCGAGGGGGAATGGACGATAGCGATGATTGGAGTGGCTAAGGCCCCTGGAAGGATGAACCTGGCCATAGCCCATTAGGAAAGACGTGAGCGGGTGCTACAGCTCATTACATGCCTCCTGTTCTATGGCTGAACAATGCACAATTATGTTGGCCTGCTGTTTTCTCAGCGCTACAGCTATACAGCAGCCTGCCTGCCAACAATCGCGCTGTTCATTAAGCCACCTCACCACACACTCAGCACACCCTGCCTACCTAGACAAATAACCCAGTTGCCAATAGACCCACAAAGGGGCTGGTTATTCTTGCTCTTGTAAAGCCAGTGAATGCAGAAATTAATCTCAGCAGATATATGATGCAATTTCTCGTTCGCTTTCTCTCAAGAAATACTTTTTTCTTTCATAAATACAAGAAAAGCAGAGGCAAGTAATGAGGAGTTTTTGATATGTAATTGACTCGATACATCAGAAGTTTGTATTAGATGCTGAAAAGTGAGGCAAGCGCAGATCAATACATAAACAATTACATGTTCAGATATTAATCTGTGAAAATAAAGGAGCAAAATCCAACCAAAGAGGCAATATCACCCATTCTAAGCAACTGCACAAGGCTTTTGTAATATATAACTTTGGAGATAAAAGAGCTAGGCACTGTTAGGCTAAACTTTCTTTTTTTTTCTATCTGTCTTTCATATATCCAATTTATGATAATGCATGCAGTCCCTGGCACTAAAAGAACGATTTAAAGTGAAAAGAAAAGTAGACAAACAAACACAGTTTGGCCACTTCAAAAGGTCACTCTGTGTTCGTCTGAGATTTTAGCTTGGAAAACAATATTTATAATGGCTATTCTTATCTTTTGTTGTCATAATGCCACAGGAACTTCCTATACCTCCTGAATGCTTTTTGTATCCTTTACGACTAGCATTGGGGAACATCCTGTTAACGTCCAGAATAACTGGCCATCAACTGACGGTGAACTACAAACGAATACACTACTTGTTGTGTTTAACTAAAGAAAATGTTCTATAAAAGCACTTTCCACCTCTGTACTTGAGCATATTTATAGCCTCCCACTTTAAAAAGATTCAGTCAACATAGTTTATACTGTAATGCAAATTACTGAACGTGAAAAAAACAGAGAGTTAAATAGATATTCAATTTCCCTAAAAGGTCTATCCATGTGCAGATCCCCTGATAGTTTAATTGGCAAGTAGGTATAAAAATATTTGGAAGGACATCTGCTCTCACAAATCTGATAGTTTGCACATACACATACAACCCACCAGTTTGAATTGCACCCACTAGGATTTTCTCGTATTTTCTTCAGTGTTCTTTATTTGCTCATGTCAGTGCACATACACATACAACTTTCTACATGGTTTATTACAGTTTATTACACTTCACATGTAACTCTGAATATTCCACATGGTCTGGTGGTTAAAATAAGCAATTAATGGTGTGCCTTGTCCATTATCGTCTCTATATAATTGAACAAATACACTGGTATTCTGATAAACCATGTATAAAGTTGTCTGTTCATCATTCCCTGTGGCAATGCCTTGTGTTAGAGAATGTAGGCCGACCTTTCCCATCCTATTAATTTAACCACAGGCATTTTCAGTGCTGGCAGCTAAATCTGTGTTAATGAGAGATGAGGCTAAGAGAGAGAGAAAATCATTTATAAAGTTATTTTCCTCTCTTGTGGGTCTCAACTGTATCTGTATCTGGCCAGCTACTTTTCCATCAGAAGTCCTTTTTCACAGGTTCCATCTTGTCGCCCTGATCTAAGCGATATCACACATGATGTGTTACTTTGCAAGAGTGTGAAAAAAATTATGTTCTTCTCCAACAGTTTTTTTTTTTTTTCAAAGTAAACCTGCAAAGATAATTTCAAAAGTCCAAACATAAATGTGTGCAGATCTTAATATATCTCAAAACCATTCAATCGTGTACAAAGACTTAATAGAATTTTTTGAGAAACACTTGGAAAAACTATAAAAGATGCTTTTATAACCATTCCAGTTAATCAATCCAAGTAAAGATGTGTAGCTTATGTAACATGCATGATGTCCACATACTTATTTTTTCCTAAATGCACTCTCTCTCACTCACTCTCTCGCTTTCATTCATTTATTTATTAATTAATTTCTAGTCAATTCCTCTCTGGGTTATTTGAGGATAACTAATCTAAACTTGAAGAAATAACTTTATATTTTCAGGTACAATAAAATATTTAATAGAGATGCCTAAACCTAAAATTTGGTTTAGCAGGTCTGTACTGCACCAGTATATACAAAAAAACGTAACACTATTTAATGAAAAAGAAAATGTAATTTGACTTGCATTTTTGTTTCCGGTTTATGTCACTTTGCAAAATCTAGAAATGCTTTCTTATTACGTCTTTCTCTCTCTCTCTCTGTGTGTGTGTGTACTAACAGGAGATATTACATTGTCAGCTTTTGTCCTAAATGTTTGAGAGCGGACATTAAATGAAAGCTGGGTGTTCTGACGTGCTTATGTCAGCACATGACTGGAGTCACAAAGACGGCATTAGGGGTTTTTCTCATTCCAGATGAGGCTATGAACATCTCATCTGCAGCCTACAGTAAAACAGTTTAAAGAGAATGAGTTTGCTTGACTATATTGCTCTAATAATGTCTCACTTGAACATCAGAGTTCAGCAAACGGTTGAACATTCGTACTATAATGGAACTATGGCCCTTTTATTAAATCCGGAAATGTCCCTGTTAGTAGGCGACTCTTGAAGGCAGAATGCCAGCAGAGTCTGTGGCTTACAAATATAACCTTCTTTGAAAACTCCCATCTTCATCTGCCAGAATGCAATCAGAACGCATCGCAAGGTACTTGAGATAAGCGTATCTCTCACTTCCTTATCCTTTTTCTTCCTGCTGTATCTCTCGTACTGTCTATTTTGCTCTTTGGCACATAACATAAAAGAAAGAACGGGAAAGTTCAAGTTGATAAAAATATTTCAAGTTTAGGTGTAGTTGACAGCCTGTGTTGTTTTTCTGCACTTCTTTTTCTTTTCTTTCTCTCCGTTTATTAATTCCACACCTAATTGAAAGTGGCTAAATCCAAGTTCTTCATCAGAGCAGCCCAGTTCAGTGAAGCTTTTCTGAAAGCGCTTCAGGAAGGCAGCATGCTGTGGCCTTTACCTTATCGTGTATGGGATTTAGTCAAGTCAAGTCACCTTTATTTATATAGCGCTTTTAACAATACAGATTGTGTCAAAGTAACTGTACAGCATTAATTAGGAAAATAGTGTGTCAATAATGATTTAGAATGATTAATTGGCTTAGTCTGACGAAAGTCAGAGAAACAAACAAACAAACAAAAAACAGTGGTTCAGTAAAGTCAAAGCATTTTCAAAACCCTGACCTGAAAGGTGAAACAAATGATTAAAAAAAAAAAAAAAAACATTTTGTGCTACAAAACAACCGAATGAGAAGAAGTTAAAATTGTTGCGTGATGTTTCAGGACTGCAGGGCTATTATAAACATGCAAACATGAAAATATACATGGTAACTGCAATTAGTGGTATGAAAACAACAGACAATGTAGCTTTGGCAAACAAAAAGTTCTCCAACAAAGGTTTAACTACATTAATGAAGGGCTAATGTATTCAACAGCCACTCTTTCAGAAGATGGAGTCTAAACATTAGACAAAGACCTAAGTGGCTGAAATGATTGGCAGCAGATCAAGCAAATGTATATTGTGTTTATGTGGCATGACATTGCTTTGTATACTGAAAATGACATGGAAATGTGTCTCGTGCAGAGAAGCCTTATTGTGAATCTTTAAGTGCATGATGAATACTACAGATTAGTTTGACACCCTGGAGAATAGGGCTAACATAATATCAACACAAAGCTTTGTTTCATTATAATGAAAAGCCAACTCTTATGTGTATATGTCTGTATCACTGTGGTACATATGAGATTAATCTAAACAAATATACAGATCCTTATTGACAGGCTGATCTCAAATATTAAACTGTATCTGAGTACCATATGCTAGCAGTGGGATTTATGAGCTAATTTCTTTGGTAACAGAATGCTAGCATCTGGATGAGCAGTGCTTAAATTATTGTTCCAAAACTGGAGAGGGGTTTTCTCTGACAGAAAATACAAATAGTAAAGTTTTCTTTTTCACACACTCCTTAAAACATTCATCTTTTATAGGGAACTACAATGCATAACGTATCAGGTGACTTTCTCCAAGCACTAACGCAAAGCAGATCAATACTTGGTAGAATTTTAGCTTATTATCAATGTCACAGGTGCAGCGAAGCCTCATTTTAGTTTAAGCAGGCTGTCATGTATGCTTATGCTGCAAGAATCGCTACTGATCTTGTATAATCGGCTAGAAAGCCACATCTCTATTACGGCCTGAACCTTATTTTGGAGACAATCACAGACAGGTTAACCACACGGCTTTCAGAAAACAGTGCACCTGACTCCTCAAGAGACTGGCACCACAGAACCATCTCCAGGAAGTCAGTATCATAAACACTGAGCTTACCTGGAGCCTTGAAATACAAATTACTGTTATCACTTTATATATTTTACTTTATTGTTTATATATTAGCATTTGAAAATTAACTTTTTTTCATAAATATTTTTTATTAGTTCTTGTCTATGCATCTTTCATCCTCTGTCCTGCATGTTTTGTAGCACATTAGCATTAATAAATGGCTTTACATTAGCATTAATAAGCTACATAATCTGGTGTCTCTGAAACATTTTAAATCCATCAGTCGAGTACTGGAGGATGAGTCAATGAATTGTAAATGTTTTTAATGTTGCATATTCTATGCTGATCTTATGTCCATAAGTTTTGTGCATGTGTGAACGTTAACCAGGATAATTCCTTGTCCTCAACTATTTTGTAGCACATCTGCAATAATAAATTAATTTTTAAAAAGTATATTTTCCCCCTAAACAACTCATCTTTTATCTTTTACCAGGTTTATTTATTTTTGTTATTTTATTTATTTTTAGTCTATCTTTATTATTTGTAAATCACTTTAGATAAAAATGTCTGCTAAATTAATAAATATAAATCTCGGACAATAGTTTTCAACCTTGTTATGTGTCTGGTTCACTGGTGGCTCTAGATAAAAGGTGTATCTTCCACTGCTGTTGTGCAGGGCTCTGTGTGTTCACACAAAAGCATGTTATCAGTAAGATAAAATGTTGTACATCTACTTTCTAGATTATCAGATTAGTTTCATTATCAATAAGCCATCAGTGTGTAATTTTAATCAAAACTCTGCAACATTTCTTCTCCTGCAGGAAAAATTGGCATAGCACTCTTCCAAACATACATTTTCCGAGTAAAAGCTCCAACTGGGACTGTAAAGTAAACAAACAAACCACATCTCAAAATCATGTCTGAATCATAAAATGCTGGAAAACAGCCCTCAGGCCTTGATATTTCAGGGCAAGGAGATGCACGGTTAATAACTACTGTGTACCAACCAGTTTGTCCTTAGCAGACCTCTGGGAAACCCTGACTTGTAGAGTCAAACGCTTACAAGCCCAGACTCGTAATGTGTGACAGAGCTATTATCGGTCATTTAACAGCTGCAATGTTTGATTGTGCCCCACATAAATGGTTGCGTAATTACACTGACAACATTTTTCATATACAGCATGTTGAATGGGGAGCCACTTTATTTTGTAAATGTCACACCAAAGGGGAAAGGAATATGGCCGACTGTAGTCAGCCCATCTTTGGCCTCTGATGGAGAAATATGCTGAAATGTATGGAAGCATATAGGTAGCGAAATTCAATTTAAAATGCAATATTCGAAATGGCATTGTATTTCTGTATTTAAATTTACATTTTCCATTACCCATACGTGCAAAGTTTGGTGCAAAAGTAAAATCTAAATTAAATTATATAATTTACATTTGCCATTTCCAACAGTAGTCTTAATATGTAAATTGCATGCAAATTTGAACGCTTTATAAGTTGCGAAATGAAAATGAAAATGTATAACACAAACTGATTTGATATGTGTAACATGTCCAAGCAGAAATGGTAGCATAATGATCATTTAAATGCTATTTGTCCTAAATGCATTTAGACTAACAGTTAGAACACTTAGGATTGCATTTTCTGCATATTGCATTTTAAATTGAATTTCGCTACCTATATGCTTGCATAGAAATGTGGTCAAAGAGATGTTTGTCAATATCAGGTTCATGACAAATTAACCCACACCTTTATCAGGCCAATCACTCACCTATATGAAATTGGAAAATGTGCTGGGCCCAGACATCTGACATTAAGATGCATATATACACCGTCTCTCTCTCTCTCTCCCTCTTCTAATGCTGCAGTAAACAACAAAGCTTTGCATTAGAGTTCACTGTACTACCACACTCAATCTACAGGCTTATTCAACCCACGCCACCACCCTCCCTTAATTCTTTGTCTTTTCATCAGTTGAGGAAAATAGATGTTCTTTAATCCTGCTGCTTAGGTAGTTTTATTAAAGGATTACGCTACCATGCCTAGCTACTACATTTGCTGTTACACACTGTAATTCCTTTGTCCAGCCAGTGTGCAGCTTTAAGTCTTGTCTTAACCTCTGTGTAGTCTGGCCAACTAGATTATGTTTTCTGTCTGAATATTCCTCCATGAACTAGTTGGATTTTAAATATCTCCAATACGACTTTGAGCATCTGGTGCTTCAATATATTAGTGCTATATTAACTGTGTTTCATTGATTTCCACAGGCTTTACAAACAACGAAGAGTGCTAGATCAGCCAATCAATGGTTCGGTGCAAATTTGACATCTCATTTTGCCAGCAGTGAAACTCCTCATGTGTGCTCAGTCTGTTTGTGTACCACCTGACAATTCAAACAGCCATACCACTATAACTGACACTACAAGTTGACACTACAATACAGTTGAGTGCATAAGTTTGCATACCCCTTGCAAAATATATATAAATGCAAAGTCTTTATTATTTAGTTCTACCCTTCATAAGTTGTGTTAGATGTTTACACATTTGCATTTATACATTTGGTATGACTTACACGAAGTACACATTTACATTTTAATTCCCAAAAGGCTAAATAGTAAGTTAAACCGATTATCCTTTTCAACAGTTTACACTTCACTTTTACACTGAGGAAGCTACATTATCATAAGAACTAAGAATCAGTTGTGTAAATTTTATTTTATTTATTCATTAATTTTCTTGTGAAATATGTGTAAATAATCAGAGCTTAAACAGGGCAATACCAAATAATTTAATTATATTTAATAATTTATGCATTTAGCAGACGCTTTTATCCAAAGCGACTTACAGTGCATTCAGGCTATACATTGTTTACCAGTATGTGTGTTCCCTGGGAATCGAACCCACGACCTTTTGCGTTGCTAACGCAATGCTCTACCACGATAAATCATCATTCTTTTGCAGAACCTGAAAAATGTTTATCATTAAAAAAATATGATGCATTATAAAAAGTTTACATAGTGTCTACTTTGTCATTGCACTGCCACTGAGGTCTTAAAGTAACCTGATTGGTTGTTGTGATTGGTTGATTACGTCACTGTTGATTACCCTGTCATCGCAATAAAGCCTGCTTATGATGTGCGTACTGTAACTCTATTGCAAACAGATGTAACTTTGCCTTTTCATTTCAGATATCCATCACAAGCCATTGCATGCCACCCATGGAGATCGAGAACTTGTTGTTTCGGCAATGATTGTTCTTAATGGCTGCACTTGAAATTACATGCAGCGCTGCCGATTAGCCAGGTCAGTACATTTGGCAGATGTTCAGGCTACAGCTCTTTTGCTCAGCATGAAAAAGAGAGAGCAGAAACAGAGGTGGTCAAATAATCCACTTTGGCAACTGTCCAGTGACGGCTTGCTCACTTTTTTAATATAACTATACTTAGGTTTCCAACACCGACGAATAATGCATGATATGTAAGCACCATTGAAGGCTTATTCAAAAGAAACCATATTTCCACTTTCCTATTTTGCAGTAAAAAAAAACAACCACAAAGTACCCAAACTCAAGTAAAAGTAACAGCTAGCAATCTGTAAGCAGATTTAATGTTTCTGACTAAGTTGGGTTAGTGGCCCTGTGGCGGATCTCCCCCGACCCCACCCTCCCTTGCCGCTGGTAGCCATGGCAGGCTGAAGGATGGAGCAGACTGGAGCAAATCTCACCTCAGGCAGCGGCATGCCGTTGATGATGAGGTCAGGCTGCTGAGGGCCCTGCCCTGTGAAGGTATGGTGGTAGCCATGGTTGGGTGCAGCATTCCTGGAGTTCTGGTTCTCCACGTTGAGGAAGGTGCTCTCGGAGCGCCTGCAGCCCAGCGGCAGAGTCTGCTGGTGGTAGTCGAAGTAGTTGAGCGAAGAGGTGAGAGACGAGCAACTCACCACATTCATCTTGTCCGTCTCCTCCACGTCCCGCGGCACCAGGCGGATGTCGTTCTTGCTCAGCTTCTTCTTCTTGCTGGACTTCTGGTTGCCATAGGAGTACTCCGCCACCCTGCGCAGGTACAAGAAACTGAACAGACTCAATAAAGCAGTGCTCTGCCTTCCTCACTACTCGCACAGCCGGTGCCAGGTCCTTGCCTGGCTCGGGCTGAGGTGCCAGACCCATATTTAATGGTGGCACAAGAGAGAGCGGCCACATTCGAGCGACCTCTGGCCGCCAATGGAGCCGACGTCCCTCATTTGTTTGCATTTCCATGCTCGGCGGCTCGACTTGTCACAAACACACATGCACAATGCAAACATGCCAAACCACAGAAGCACACACAGCGACAAATGATACTAAGCGTCACTGCGAGCATAAATTATTATATTCAAAGTTAAGCCCGCATTTATCTGCTTTTTTTCGCTTGTGTTACAAACAAGCCCGCTGGCAGGTGGGTTGTGATTTTCAATTCTCTGAGCTACGCTCTGTGGCTACTGCTAACCTGATTTGAGGGTTTTGATTCTAATCATAGTAAATGAGAAACTTTGAGATCTTGCCCCAAAGGATGCTTAGGTTGCAATCTAAACATAAACTTGAGCGCTCATAAGAAGAGTTGGTGTAGTAAACAATCTTTGTCTTAGCTATTCCCCACTGACCCCTCTCACTTTTTCCCATGAGGATCATTAGATCTTATAGCCTGAAACAATCTTACACTTATTTCTTTTTATGTCCTCTGAAGGGCACACATTCGTCGTAACGTACGGCTTTGGCTTAATGGTATGCTCGCTCTGCCTGCACAACACAAAGCTCCTATTTCTGTGCTTTTCATTTGGATTCAGCCTGTGTCTCCCTGCTCCTTACTTTTTTTCTGGCTCGGAAAAATGATAACGGTGCAGGACCTTATCTTTTTAGGAGGCATCTAAAAGCTTTTTTTCTCTGTGCGAGTTAAAGCACAGAAAAAAAGTTAGGCACTCCAAAGCATGCTTAATAGCTGGTTGAAAAATTTACTGTTATGGCATTAAAGGAATAGTGAGCTTTTTTTTTCTGGTAAAGAGATAGTGACAAAACAGATTGCGAATATGTGAGAAGAGATTCAGAGTGATTACTTTATAAAGGCTCTATGTATGTATGAAGATAATTATTGTAATTAATAATATCAGATGCCATTGTCTGTGTTCTTTTATTAAACCATTTGTTTTTGTTCTGTAAACTGCAACAGCAGCAGTGTCTTTTATTTAACTGTGTTAATAAACACATGTCTCTATGGTCTGTTTGGTCATATCTGTTTGGCTCTCGTCACAGTGAAGACAATCCAAAGAATCTCAGATGAGCCAGAAAGAAGAGTCAATGAGCACAGCTGAAGAAAACCGTATCAAGCACTCTCACTAACCCCTTGTTGGGAGAGCTGAAAGCCTCCATCAGGTGTCTATCTGGAGAGGAAAATAAATGTTAACGACAGCAATCTAAACACAGGCCATCTCTAGCCATCTTCCGATCACGGCAAGGTAGATGCTCTGCGTGCCAAACCATCACTATCACGATCTAGCCTTCATGAAAATGTTAACTTGCATACATTTCTGTTAAGGTGGATCATGTATGCTGTTGCATTACAAGACAGAAACGTCAACAATAATTTGAGGTAAAAATATGGCAATGTTTTCTGGTTAAATTTGCAAAAGCAGTTTATATGGAAATATTGAGTGGTAATGTAGCAGAGGGAAATCAACACAGTGGCCAATGTTACAGATTGATAAGTATTCATATTGCAGTAGATTAACAAAATAATATTCTCCCCTACACACCATGTGTCAAAGACTATTACCATGCCAAACATTTGCATGATTTACCTTTTATGAGTGTAATTATTATTATATGATCGCTGCCACAGTAACATGTGGTTGCTATGGCCATGCTATTGTATTTTGATACAATGACCTCTACGATCACAAACATAATATGTTGCCAAACCATAAATAAAATCTCCAAATGTGACCAACAAGTCAATATTTTGATTGGAATCAAAAGAGAGGACCTAAAGGGCATAACATTTCACCAATAATTTATGCAAACACCAGTCTCAATGCAGATGGTGTGTATGAGGAAAGGCCTATGCTTACCCTTCAGTCACCAAGTAAAGGCAATGGTACACGTTGATTTTACTTACCTTAGATGACTATCATTTCGCTTTATTTTTCTCTTGTTTACTTTTTTCAAAATCAAACTCAAAATCAAATAAGAATGACAATTTACTTTGGGATTGCTGGAAACAAAGATGATGACAAAAAATGTGCTGTAATATTTGTTTTGGTTTTGCTATTATATCTGCTATTTATTAGTTTGTTTTTTGTCATATTTTTATTTTAAGCTCATGTGAGGCTGTCCTCATATATAGCATCATAATTGATTAATAAAAAGAAAATGTTATCGTTTTAGTAATATTTACAATAGTGTAAATATAATAATCATGATGAACAAGTGTAATAATGATTTCCTGTTATGCTTACTTCTGTTATCAGCAATGGCAACAGCAGAGCAAGGCCTGAAGCACATGCACAGTTGACGACACAGCACGTGCACAACCAAGATACACATCAAACATGCTCTATCTTTATGTCTTAATCATTGTATGTTGTGTGAGTATTGATTCATTTCCGGTAGAAATACAATTATATGCTTGATAACTAGACCAGGGTGCGAATTATGGAAGGGTTGGTGAGGTCTGACCTGACAAGTAAGGCCTGAACACCCACAAGTAAAAAAAAAAATATTTCTAGGCCTATATAGTTTTACATTTACACACATTTTTACATATTTTCTCTAAGACAATGTTGAGGAAATTTCTGTCAGTAATTTTTGACAATTGATTGGAGGTTAGTTTGTCTCACAACAGAAATTGTTCTTTGGTGCCCCTAAACTAAACTCGACTACTTAAAATGAGTTAAAAACAACCTTTTTGTTGTTGTTTTTTATGACGTAAATAATCATCGATAAGGTTGCTAATGTTAAATGTGATACAACAAACAGTAGGCCTTATTATGTTTTGTCTATATTCCATACTGACCATAACGTTGAGATCTCGAGTAACGTACTGTTGCTATGGTTACCACCTCAGGCCAACGCAATTTCTGTTCGTGAGCAAGTGTTTAGCGCAATCTGACTTCTATGGTTAGGCCTTTTGTTGATTCTATTTCGTTTTTGTGGTTACCTTTAAATATTCGTCCCATCCGAAGGTCAGTATATAATTCGCACGCTGAACTAGGCTGTGTGTAACTTCAATAAATTGTATCAAAAATTGTTTGGGTACCTGCAGTTGTATGTTCGGATTTCCTTGTTATCCCTTTTGCACTTGACTGCCACAAAGATCATTGTGACAAACAGGATAACTGCAATAGAACCCAGGGCAATGATGAAAATGAGAGACAGGTTGACGGGTCCGATTTGCTCCTGTGCATTGAGATTAGGAGAGAGATAAATGACAATATAGGCAGAGGCAGATAGAGAAGTTTGGCCGTGGTCGTGCGCCACCACGGTTATTTGATAGGATGGTTTCGCATTCTCCGCAAACGTCTTTGTGGTTCGCACCTCGCCGTTTATCGGATCTATTTCAAAGTATGCCATGTCTCCTTCTGAAATTGAATAGGTTAACCTTCCATTTTCCCCCTCATCGTAATCATCAGCTTTTATTTGTGTAACCAGATAACCAACTCCAGCATTTTTAGGAATGGACACCTCCGCCGTGCCGTTCACCAGGGGCGGGGTGGTCATCACAGGTGTATTGTCATTTACATCCAGTACAACAATGCGCACGGTGGCGTTGCTGGTCAAAGGTGGATCTCCCCCATCCTTTGCAGTGACTTTAAACTCAAAGGTCCGCGTATCTTCGTGATTAAAAGCCCTAACGCCGTAGATTTCGCCGTTTGAGTTCACGGTAACGTAAGATTCCACAGACATGCCCCGCACCTCCGATTTGATGATTTCGTAGGACACAGTGCCGTTCATGCCCAGGTCAGGGTCCCTGGCGGACACCGCCAGCAGAAACGCACCTGGGACGTTATTTTCGAGGACCATGGCTTGATAATGCGGCTTGGTGAAGTACGGGGGATTGTCGTTTTCATCCGTTACTTTCACTGCAAAAGATTTTGAGCTTCTGAGCGGGGTATACCCGCTGTCCTCGGCTAGAATGGTCAAATTGTACATGTCTCTCTGCTCCCTATCCAGACGGCCATCAACAAGTAAGGTGGAGAAGCTCTCAAACTCGTTGAGGCTAAAAGGCACATTGCCCTGCAGTCTGCACTGCACTTTTCCATTCGCTCCCGAATCACTGTCTGAGACTCTCACCAGAGCTATTACATATCCGAGAGGAGCGTTTTCGCTCACCTCCACCATCTCGCTGTTTTCTGACAACAGTTTGATTTCTGGCGCGTTGTCGTTTATGTCGATTACATTAACAATCACTTTGCAGTGGGCAGGGATTGAATTTGGACCCAGATCTTTGGCTTGTACATCAATTTCGTGGACGGACAATTCCTCGTGGTCCAAAACGCCATTCACTGTTATCACGCCTGTTTTGAGGTCGATTTTAAACATTTGTTTGGTCAGGTTGGAGACAAAGTTTATGAATGAGTAGATCACCTCGCCATTGGTTCCTTCGTCTGGGTCCGTAGCGTTCAAGTCTATGACTAACGTGTTAATGGGAGAATTCTCCAGCAGGTTTACAGTGTATACTGGCTCATCGAAAACGGGGTTGTTATCGTTCGAGTCAATTACTTTTATGTTAAGTTGCACAGTCCCGGACTTTGGGGGGTCTCCACCATCCTCCGCTGTAAGTTCAAACGTGTAACGAGACTGCGTCTCTCTGTCTAAAGTCTTTTCCACCACAAGTTCTGCGATTTTGGACCCGTCTCCCCTCGTCTTAATCTCAAGACCGAAAATATCATTAGGGGTAATTGTGTACGTCTGAATGCCGTTGCTCCCAGAGTCCGGATCGCTTGCCCCCTCTAGGGGAAATCTGGTACCGGGAGCGGCATTTTCCGAGATTTCTATGTCGATGTGGTTAGTGGGGAAGCGCGGCGCGTTGTCGTTTACGTCGATAATCTCAATTTTAATCACGCAGATCTCCATCGAGTTCGACATCACTTCCAAAGAAATAAAACACTTAGGTGTCTGTCGGCAAACAGCGTCCCGATCAATTTTTTGCTTTGTGATGAGCAGTCCGGCGGGGCTCAGATTAACCCACCGGGGCTCGGAATTGGAGATAACCCGCAAATAAGGCTGTCGGTTTCCCAGTGCAAAACCCGCAACTTTTGCGTCCGCCGTCACGTTGGCTATCTTTGTGCCTGCACGCAGCTCTTCTTCCACTGTGTATTTCAAATTGAAAACGGCATCGACTCCAGTCCAGCACAAGAGAAAACACAAAAACATTTGTATGAAATCCATGTCCTTGGAATGCATTATACCTGTTGATGTCTGTCTTCACACGCTCATTTGCATGATCTTTTATTAACATTTAAACATACGCACGTTCGGTCGGACGTAAAAAAAAAGAAATAAGTCAAAGGAATAAAATCACAGTCTGGTAGACATCCTTTAAAATGAACGAAAATGTTTATATCTGCGATTAAATTCATCTGATTTACTGATTACGCAGCTGATAACTTCCATTTACTTTATCGAGATCTTATCAGGCCACCCATGTCTTGCATTATTGTTGGAAAAAGAAATATAAATAAAACTAGTGAATAATTCTTCATATAGTGAATGTGAAAACATTGTGAACGAACAACATGGCTTCAACATGAACATTTGCGTAGCTCAGGGTAACCGAGATGTAAACCGACCATTTTGAGCCAGTGAAAGAAAATATTCAGTAAAAATGTATAGGCTAGATGTCCGCTAGAAGGTCCTCAACTTGTGAATGAATGAAGGATCCAATTCAAAAAATGTGCCCTCCTTATCATGATTCCCGACGAACACTTGAAATGAAATTGAGTTTAAAACATCGCTCGTGCCCAATCAATCCATATAATAATGTGGAGTTAGGATGTCTCCTCCTTGATCCGCACGTCCATGCACATATCCAACTGAAACCACAGAGATTCCAGTTTCAGAAGAAAAAAAAAAGAAACAGTCCGATCTCTGAAGCTGGAACAATGATGGCAAACCAATATTAATAAAATATCAGTCTAGTCCACAATTCACTGATATTCCCAGTCGAGCAAGAAAGAGGTGGGTGCCTTGTCCACTGAAGATTTCTCTCAACAAGCGTGAATTGTATGAAGGTATTTCAGGTGGCCTTAGTCCAGAAAGAATGAAACTAAATCCGTATAAAACACTGAGAAAAGAACAATGAAGAAAAATCAAGCATTTGTAAGTGCACCTGGGCTCTTCTCGCCGTAATAAAAGCGTCTGGTCTGAAATATCCAGCCTGTTGGATGAAGCGAAATAGTTCTTGATATAGTTCTTAAATGCAGCTCACCGAGGTAAACGCAAGGCGCGCGTCTTCAGCGCATACTGTCTCAGTGTCTCGCGCTCAGTCTCAGGACCCGCAATCCCCACAGCCAATCAGAGGTTACACTGGAAAGCTGGATTTGCTGGTGGGTGGGGCAAAACTACAGCTATGAACTCGGCCAACTAGCACCAGTTCATGCAACGCACAGCGTATGTTAACCGTTCTAGTTATGTCTGAACATACAGTGTGTCAATACAATTATTGACTTTTGGGAGGGTCAACGTTTTATAAGGAATTTCCTTAAGAAATGTTGGGGGCGCAATTAGTTGAGGTTCACATAGCACATATAGTGTATTTTTTAAACAAAACACTAAGTTCTTGTTACATATATTTTTTAAACATATAAATCCATAATTGATAAATAAACAAATACTGACATTATTTTAGCCTACTTGTTTTGCGAATTTGGTCTTGATTTAAATTGACCCTAATTTAGAATAGGGCAACGATGATGACAGGTTTAATGTTTTATAATCAATGTATTCAAAATTAAGTTGATATTTTCTTGACCCTAGCCCACTGGGTGCAGCTATAGACTATTTAATCCGCTGGCAGAAAGGATCGCACACAGAATAGTTTTATTTTTTATTTATTTAATTTTTTTATAGAAATATGAATGTTGCTGCCTAATTTCAGATCCGTCATATCTGAGTAGCCTATTATCCACGTTAAGCCTATACGCCCAACACGGTTACTTTCGGCAAGTACGTATTTACTTGTCTGTACTATATTTAATAAGATATAAAGGTTATTCACGTGTTGCTCTAGTTCTAGTGATTAAATATGTTCTTTATTGACAGTAGCTGTGTTAAGAAATATTAATGACATACATGCCTATGAATGGGAGCACAATATAAACACTACTGTTTGCGTTTGGATCTGCGCCTTTCGCTCCCATTATAGATGACGACCATAACATATCAATCTCTCTCTCTCTCTCTCTCTCTCTCTCTCTCTCTCTCGCAAACACAGAGAGAGACAGAAATAGAGGCGCGCTCGGGCGTAACGGGATATGAAATGCTATGAGATTGAGGCAATAATAATAATAATTTATTATTATTATTAATATCATCATCATCATCATCATTGCACGTTTTCTGTCATTACTGAATATTCCTCGTCAGTATAACATAGGTCATATTGCGCCGTTTTTATATTTTTAAATTCCTCTGTATCTAGCTCGTGAACACGCAGAGTCAGGAGTCATGAGCACACATGACAAGCATGTTGAGAGTAAATCGTGTTTAAAGTCACAAGGCTGACACCTAGCGGCCGACACCACTTTCACCTCATATATGAAGACAGTAGTTTTCATATGTTTCATATGTTTGTTTATTTATTTATTTGTTTGTTTTTGGTCGGACTTAAATATTGGAAAATTAAAAATCGAAATTTGCAAACATATGTTGGTGCTAAATTATTTTATATAAGTATTTAACAACAAATGTTTTAGTAGCATTGATTACATATTACTTTGTAAATAACATATCTGCACACTAATAACATATCTGTACATTTATCTAAACAATTACATTTTTTTTCCTATACTTCTATTTGGTATATAGTACATTATTTTTATTTTTTTTTATATATATATATATTAGTTTTATATTACATCCCTACTGTGTTATTCCTATATGTCTGCACTATCATGTATGTCTGCACTATGTTTGTACTTTCTTCTACACTGGAAGCTCCTGTCGTCAAGTCAAATTCCTTGTGTGTGTAAACATACTTGGTAATAAAGCTCTTCTGATTCTGATATTAACATGGTCCTATATCTTAGTTAGTTAGTGAGTTAGTGAAGAAAACACTGATATGAGTGATCAGTGCTGTTTATTCCTGAGAGGTGGAATCCATAATATTTTACACCTGTCTTGTGTCATAGCATATGTTTCACCTGAAATGCTTGAATACGTGATATGAGGTTGACTAACCACAGAGACATTGCTTCTTGTTTGCCATACAGTTCTCAAGCAGTCATATTCATGAGCAAGCACAGATGTCATCATCTTTAAATATTCCAGTTCATGTTTGTTTCCAGTTTGCAAAGCTTTGGGGACAGCTGTCAACCTATTGCTCTGTTGACTGTTGAAACATGCCTAGCTTCACAGCTAGATTTATCCTCTTTTAAAAAAATCTTAATGCTGTAGAAAGAGGATGATAGTTGTTTTTCCTCTAGCCTTTTAAAATTGAGCTGTGGTATGTTTTATCAAAAGTCCTCTGAAGGAGGTTTGTATATGTGCAATGGACTCCTGCTTGACGAGTTGTTTGTTATAATGTGAGCTCACAGGTTTTGACGCACACCTTCACTTTGGCATGAAGGTTAATAGATTTAGCTGTTTTGGCAATGTCAACACACACCTGAATGCATTACCCTACAAATTGAGTTTTCTTGCATGCAAACGCTGTTACAAATATGCTCAAATTAAGAATTTGTTGATTACTTTTGTGCAACATTCCTCTAGTACTCAAAGGCCTTTTCTTTCTGATTTCCTTCGTTCTCAGAATCCTTTGTGATATGACGACAGCAGCGTTTGGAGGTTTTGATTCTGCAATAATAAATGATGCATATAGATGGTGGTTTTAATCTTGCTGTGTTTCATTGGTTGTAATGGAGCAGAAATGACCATCAAAGCTAGAGTAAATTCAGCCCAGTGTAAAATGGACCCTGTATCAAAAAAGCTAAATAAATAATAACATTGCATAGCAACCCAATGCTTTGAAGTTCTTGGAAATGAAGTAAAACATTAGTAAGGTAGAATAAAAAAACAAGAACGGGAAGGGAATCTGTCTTTCTAGCTATCTGGCTGTCCAGATATATTTTCGTATGAACAATGTTCCTGCAGTGTTTTCTGCCAAATACCCCTCTAACTTAGATGAAGGCTCTTTTTTGGTTGGATGTGACTACAAAGAGGACAACTCCATTATGGTATTCATCTTAGTGTATTTCGGGTGTTTGATTTCCTCTAATGATCATGGCTGGAAGCAGACAGCAAGATGACTGACAGGCCCATCTTCAGCATTGCCTTGCCCTGCTATCTGTGCCTTGATACATTGTGTTAAAACATTCTCTCTCCATCTGAGCCCCCTGCTAAGCTGGGAGGGCACTGTTGCATCAGTGATGGAGCTCTCGATATTGAAATGTTTGTTGTCTGTCTCTTGGTAGAATTGAGTGGCAAAGGGCAGATGTTTTATTTACTCTTAGAAGAGATTTGAATTACAGACGATTCATTTTTAGCACATTGTTTGTGTTTGTATCTAAATATTTTACTTTTGTTTTGTATGCATATATTTGTTAGGAAATTGAGTGTTGTTTCCAGAGACTCACTGAGCACTATTAGAATCTTGTGCTCCTTGCTGTGTCTTGTACAAACTGCTAAGCAGAGGTCATGATAGAAGATTTGGTCTATTGAGCCGAACTATACCCTGCATTGCTGATGAGGACCTTGAAGCACATCCTTAAATGTTTTATTGCCAGTAAAAAGTACACAGGAATAATTCTCCAGCTTAGCCTTGTCTTTTTTATTTGGCCATAGCCAGACTGTGCAGGTGAAACTATTTAACTATTGATACATAATAATAATTGCTTTAAATACAACAACTTTTTCTACTGGAACTTCTGAAAGCTATTATAAGGCCTTGAGAGGTTTTAGCGATGACTGTATTTAAGATTTCATTAGGAAGAAAAAATTGTTTATAGTGTGAAATGAAACTTCTGTTAACTATTGGTGGCAACTGTTTACACAGCCTGAGTAAAGACTGGCACAATACCAGAAAACCATTTGCTTTAGTCATCATTTTCTGACAGTGTATATTGTGTCATGTTCTTGCAGATGTTTTACTTTGAAGATATCAAAAAAAGAAGAAAAATAAGTCATAAATATGTTTGCATGTATTTAGATTGGCAACTTGTACTATGCTATTAGATTAAGGCTAAATGAGCAATTAGTCATTTCAAATGATGAAAATAATATGGCCAGCTTGGCCTTGTGATATCAAAGACTTGCTATCAGCACAAGCTGGAGAGGGAATACTTAAGGGATGAAATGTACACAGTTGTGCCAGTCATGTCATAGGATTCATCACTGTAACTGGCACTCAGCACAGCTGCAACCAATTAAATTTCACTCCACTCTAGGCCCAAACAAGATTGAGCTGTATTCACACTTCATTGTGGAACTTATGACGGCTGCAATTAAGACTAATAATTAGTAACCCAACATCCCATTTGCTTTTAGGATGACGTGTTTAAGAGCACTGTGCTCTATTTATGCAAGATTAATTTGAATATTTCAGCATTTAGATAGCAATTAATACATGTAGTTCTACCATCTTTATGGCAAATTTAATCTCTGTAAGACTCATGTCTCTCTAATTGCCATAATAGCTTTTAATATGTACCTCTTGATGGTATGAGTTTTGAAAGCTGAAATAATTTAATAACAATGGAGACTATTTGAATTCTGCTAAAATACTCTTAAAGGAATAGTTCCTTTGATGATGTGATCATCAAACCTATATGCATTGTGTTCTTCTGACAAAATAAGTTTTTTTTGGAAGAAAAAAGATTGATTGATTGATTGATTGACAGTCAGAAAAAAAAGCACTAGGTTTGGTCATACCATCTTTTAATTACAAGGGTTAGTAAACGCTTACAGAACTTTTATTTTAGGGTAACCTATACCTTTAAGATCCCATAAAAGAATTTCAGTACAGTATTTTTTTTTTCTTCATGTGTTGACATTATTTTAACAGGAAACCAAAAGGTTACAGTTACTAGGTTAGATTTTAGAGCTAAACTAATAAAACCTTAACTTTTCAAGCTAATAAATTGCAGTCAAATTTCCTAAATACTGCTAAACCTGTTTGAAGAGATCTTTGTGTAAATTAGTCATAATTTTACACAAGTAAAGCAAATGAAAGCCCTGCATAGCACTGTATCCTCCACAAGTAGGTTGCTTTGAGAATTGCGACTGAAACAATCAAACACCTGCAAATTGCAGTGCTATTTTGTTTCCTTATACACTATCTTCTGAGCATTCCAGGCAATGGTTGGCAATAACAGTTTGGAATATCCATCATCATACGGACTGATTGGAATGCAGCATAAAAGCCACGAAAATCACATTTTGATTTCAAATGTTAGTTCCTTCCCAGAACAGACACACCATTTTTATAAGCTTACCAGCTTTCAGCATCAGATGATAAGGACTCTGAAAGGCCCAGTTTCTACAGTTCCTAATTTTTCATTTGTGCGCTAATGTTTAGCATTCTTTTCTCACCTCACACCACCCAGACAATGAGCATAATCATGTGTACAGTACACCATGAGAGGCTGAAATTCCCATCCTGATCACCCCTATATGCAGAAATCAGTGACCTTTGTTTAGCAGTCCTTTTTTTAGCCCGGGGTCTGATTGATGTCAGAACATGTAGGCTAAAATACCTGGAAATGTGCAGCCCTGGGTGGGGCAGCCCTTTGTCTGATAGCATCAGTAGAATGGAGAGCTCATCAGCCCTCGTCCCCCTGGGTGTGTGTTTACAGCTGTTCTCTAGTCAAGACAAATTAGCTGAGTATAAGCCATTAGGCCACTTCAGAAGTTTTTGGTGTGTTCGTAAGGAGGTTTGTGCGCCTGTGTGTCTTTGTGTTCTGTTTAGATCATTTCAGGTAAATGAAAGCCAGTGGTTGGTGAAAGTATAATCAAAAACAGGGCACAGACTTGAATTGGTCTTGGGCACAGCTTGACAGTATGTGTTGAGAACATATGTGACATCAAGTGTATTTATTCACAAGGGCTTACCAGTGAATGACATATTGATGTTGTTTATTTTCCTTCTCTAAATCTGGCTGTCTAATCTAATATCTAAATATATATTTCTGAGTACCTGGGCCAGCTTTATCCCTCATATTACTGCAAATCTCCTTCAGTTTCTCCAGTCAATTGTTAGCCTAATCCACAGAAAAAAAAGAGGTACTGGGTAGAGTGCAAGTCATTCTGAATGGAACTAAACGTGTTTATGTGCTCTTACAGGTCAGGGGAAATCGTTATATAGATTAAAACACTGTGCTCAGGGATGGTGTTAGTTTTGAGTGCTTTATATAATCAGCCTATTTAATCACACAAAGTTCTTCTAGAATACATGCTGATATGTTCTTTATACCAGGGTCAAACAGCACCTGTTATATAAACCTAGTCTTACTATCATCATAAAGCCTAGTCTACTTTGCAATTTATTCTTGCCAAAAACCACCCACTTAAACAAGACCATATGAATATTTTTGAAAGCACATTCTGTATTGTTTCTGCATGCAGTTTACGTCATGTTCTAACTAGATATGCAGTGATAAAGTGACAAGCCATCCCTACAATGTTATAGCGTACTTGCTCTAATGCAGAACTACATTTCAGGTGTGTTTCGAATTCATGTGGCAAACAAATTGGAATCTGACGTGAAGCAGTGCATGCCGGTTAGAAATTTCATCCAACTTGAGACACCACCAATGCCATGTCACTGTGATGTATGCCATCATTGCACTGCTAGAGCGATTTGAGGGCAATTGGCTGGATCATTCCGTCCAGTTTCTCCAGAGAAGCTGCAGAGCTCTGATGATGACGAAACAGCTTTTATTATGATTGGCAGATGACACTTTCTAAGACTTCTAAGACTGACAAATCCACATTTTTATAACAGTAAAAACTCTAATCTTAATGTTATATTGTGTTATGTTTATCACTTTATTGGAGTTTCAATAGTAGCCATGGCCAGGGGTAGTTCTAGGGTGAGTGGATATCCGGGGCTTAGCCCATAGACATCCATGTATGTGTCAGAATACACGGGATACACTTCAAATAAAATCTTTAAAAGTTGCATTGGCAAAGAGACAAGTATATTTTAAACACGCAGGGCTCTATAGCCTACACATATTTTTAAGGAGCTCCTGCATTACACCGCACATACAAATTGCATAAATAATGTTATGAAATTACATTTTAAATATAAAATTTAGAACACAGAAATATGAAATAATAGAAAAATAGAATGATACTTTTAAAAATTACTTAAAATTGCCAGTAGGTGGCAGCAAGCCACTGTCTTAATGACTGAGTTGTTAAGCCATTTATTCAATTGATTCATTCAAAATGGCTGATTCATTCAGGAAGGAAGTTTTTACTAATCGGACAGTGAATCACTGATTCAAACAGCATTCAGAAACGCAAATTCATTCAGTAACGAATGGCTTTGTTTAGAACCATAGAGCAAAAGACAATATTTTCTAAGATTTAAATCAATTAATATTAAATACTTGTTTACTGAATTGTTGCCCTGACACTTAAGCTGATGATACACGGGGCAACTTTTTGAGCAATGATGCCGGGAAACTTTGGCTAATGTTGCCGTCAACGGGCAACCAGGTGAGACACAGGGCCCACAACCAATCTAAAGTATCCAGTATAAAATTTGTTACCCATTCTCAATGGGAAAGTGCCCAAGCAACATTGCTCAAAAAGTTGCCCTGTGTATCATCAGCCTTAGAAAAGTCTGCCACAGACATGCTAAATGCTAACCAATCTATTCATATAATTGCTCTAAATGCGTGTGTGTTCTAGAAAGTCTGTGCATGCAATAACATGATTTAGAGTATATTTAATTTTGGCAGATGCTGAGATCGGTATTATGAAGTTATACAGTAAGTTTATATAGCAGCAGCATTTTGCTGTTTAAGTGCTGGTTTAATAGAAATTATTATAATGCACATAAAAACTCAGTCTTGATGCGCACAACACATGGTAATAAAAACATTCCGGGCTTCAGGCAGCCCCCTTAGCCCACACCTAGCGCCGCCCCTGTGAACTTTATTCTTGTGCATATAGGCGCTGCATTAAGCAGTAGGCTACATAAAGTATGGAATAAAAAGTTTTATATTTCTCCACGAACGCGTCTGAAGCGTTTGTGTATTTTGACAAATCTTGCCATAAATTAAGCATGCAAACAACGCACGACTCCAACTTTTCAACTCCTCCATCGACTTGCAGGCGGCAAATCTCGCCGAACGGTGAAATCGAGCCCCGGCCGAAGTCGACACACCTACTGCTGCTTAGCCACGCACAAATCGAAAGCTCATTGGATCAATCACTCCTCATGTATATTAATTATCAAACATGGATGAGGTGAGGCTGATTGTGCAGGATTCATCGGAAATTATGACACATTCATATACTGTAGGCCTAGTCACACAAGAGAAAATACAAAAGCTTGCTGTCTGGTGAAGCATCGAGGAAGTCATGAAATGACAAGGTATGAGTTATTAGTTTCAGCGCGCAAACAGAGAGAAACTGTTCTGATTGACCATGTTTTGTTATTAGGCCTGTGTTGAGTCGCGTCACATATTTGCATCCTGTCACAGAGCGTCACGTCTTGTAAGGGCACGTTTTATAAAGCCTACAGTATAATATGATTCATTAATATCTAAGGCCTCTAAATTGATGTGAAAATCTTCACACAATCTAGTATATGCCTTCTGTCCAGTTCATTATGTTTATTGAGTAAAAGGTCTTTTTGTATAATTCTAAAAAAAAAAAGGATACATACATACATATCATGTTAAATGTATGCATCAAATATGATACAGCAGGCTACTGAGGAAAGATTATTTGCACATCTCTCAAAATTTGTATTGCATTACGTTATATATTTTGTCCTCCACAAATAAAACTACAGAGCTTTGATTATAAAACTAAGCCTTATATATTATAAAACTATAATCTTATTTATATGCATTACTGTTACTGTAAAAATCTAATTGATTTACATTACAAACTATGAGAGTTTTATCATTCTATTTGGCTATTTAAATAACAAAAAGCACCAATATGGTATATGTTTGCTCAGTTTGGGCCTCTGAGTGAAATTCAGTTGTTTTTGCTCCTTATTCTCACTATATCATACATATCAGATTTTTTTTTAATATTTTGTCAAAAGGTTCAATAAACTGTTCCATCAAAGAAAAAAAAAATAGACTACAATAAAAATCATTCCGATAACTACACAGCAGTGTTGGTTTGCCATCCATGAGACTATTTCACAGATATAAACAAAGTGGAAAATGCAGTTCTGTTTGAAAATATCTGGTTTATTTGTTACTTAGTGCTTGAAGCACAACTCTTTGTGCATATTTCAAAGGTTTATTGCTACAAACCTAGCAAACTTTGGCAAATATAGTGATTTTTCACAGTATAAACCTACATTTCAGGAAAGAGGCCATTAAAAATTTATTAAATGCAACAATCAGGGCAGACTCCTGTCATAGCAGCAAATATTGATGTTGCAGATATTGGACAGGTGATATAGGCACTCCACCACATATATCAATTTTCCCTTTTTTCATATTTTTCCTCCACATCTCATAATGTTTGCTGTCTACAACAGCTTTACAACAAACCCATGAGAGAGCTCAGACAAACATTGCCAGAAAGGAGCTCTGTGTAGTGTGCTGTAACCGGGGAGGTTTTGCCAACCAGGCCCCGCCAGACTCCCCCGTCCAGACGATGTGACAAGGAATTGCAGGTTTTTTCTATCTGAATTGTGATATCAATAAAGGTGGCTGTCCGCCGGGACTACTGTCAATCCAATTCCCTCTACCCAAAGTAGAGTTATAAATTGCTTCTGTGTTGTTTATGTGAGCATTGTTCTCAGAGGTGTCTCGGCTGACTTTTTAGATTCCACACATGTACCCCGCAATGAAATTTGCCCTTCTGCCATTTGACGAGGCTCACGCCAGGGCGAGAATTAAAGGGTAAGGCAGAGAAGAAAGAAATTAATATGGAAATTAGCCCGTATAATGCCTCAAGTGATTAAGGTGTTTTAAGGGCCAATGAGAAGGTGGCAGTTTCCAATGCAGATAGCTGCTGTATTGCAAATGGAGGGATATAGAGATTTCATTTCTTGGGAGGATCATTCTCCTCCCTGCTGTATGGATTAAGGAAATAGCTTTTGAGAGGCATGGCATGCTGTTTAGTGTGCACTAATTGCACATCCAGTATTGAAAAGTCTGTTCTGAGCAGATTGTGGTTTTTGTATGTATTTTCCATTTTCTCTCTACCCCTCTCTTTTTCTTTCTTTTCCTCTTCGCAAACTCTGTGCGAGATTTTTGTTAAGCTTTGATGAGTAAAAGCGGTATACAAGCAAGACTAGCTTAGTTTGACTTGATAATGCAAGCAGATACAGCATGCATTAATATATTTGCTCCTTAAGTGGGTAGGAAGTCCCATTGTGCATATGTGCTCTAAGAATGGGTCAAAGTGTGGTCGTGGGTTGGCTTTTACTAGATTGTTTATTTTTATCCCCTACTTTTTACCTGAGGTGGTCCACCCCACCCAGGCATATCCTCGGGGCGAAGTGCATTCATAAACATTGGCTTTCGCAAGGTAATTGTGACGGAGATGGCTGCTGGCTTCATTATCTGGCTTTGCAGGTAACAGGCATTAGCGCGTACGGGAGGATGGGATGGCCTTGGGTTATGGGAATTCCTTCACTATCAGTGGCAGCCAATGTTTACTCATCCCTCAGGGACAAGGGAGGATGACAGGGTTTTGAGACCCTCGGGTCCCAACGTGTGGGCTGTGCAGACGAATAGAATTCCCTCAGTGTCAACATTTGCTTTATTCATATGTAATTTTCCCAAAGCTAGAGTCTAATGGAACACACAAGCACACATACACAAACACAATATAAAAAGGAGAGAAATTTTGACTGTCTTTCCAAAACAGCATGCTTTTTTTGACAGCAACAGAATAGTTCAGAACGTATTACCCAATGAAAAACGTTATTTACAGCCCATTGTGAACGGATGCAGTAAGAAAGACAGCTCTAAATTTTTGATGTGATTCTTTGTCTTTTTTGTCAACTATTTCATCTTGGAATATACTCCAAATATACAAGATATTTTGTCAAACTCTGAATCAGTAGAGGTTACAAAGACATTCCCCTGCTGTTTTTATATCCTTCTAGAGACAGATCACCCCAGGAATCCTTGATTTGATATAATTATTGTAGTGACATTTTGTAAGGTTGATGTCTGTGTCGGTATGATATTTTGCTACATAATACTGTCTAAGAACTCACAGACACACGGATAACTCCTTTTAAGTCTTTTCCTTATAAAACAGTACCACAGAGCACTCATATTGATTTTTTTCTTAAATAATATGACGCTTAAAAACAAGCTAAGAGCTGCCTCCCTCTCCTCCAATATCAATTACGATAATTAATAGAAGTTAAAACAGCTGTTCTTTCAAACAAAAGGTGAGATTAACCTTTTGCTTTCCAGTTTCTATCTCGGGATGCCTATCTCCAGTTGGGATCCAGCCTTTGCGATAATTTCAGTTGACGCCAATACTTGTGAAGACTCCAGATGATGCTAACTTTGGATCAACACTGAAACAAGCTACTTCTGTAAGGCTGCTCTGGAGAGAAAAAAAAAAAAAGAAATGATGAGAAGGTGTACTGTTAGCTATGGCAGATCTTTGTGTCCACATGTAGAAAATAATCATTTATGGCATGCATTCAAGATGTGAGTAGTAGTTTTCTTTGTATGTTTGTGCATTTACCTATTAGAAAGTTTATGAGTCAACAAGATCAGCTCTCAAAGCTTATAGTTTGAGTAGGAAGGGGAGCGGCAGTTGAACAGGTGACCTGTACTCTCGTATGAAAGTACGTGTGGGCGTGTGCACAAATATGCAGAGAAGAGGAATTCGGTTTCTAGAAACCTTGAATTTCAAGGCAACAGAATGTCGTGTGCATTCATGCAAGCTGTATAAGTGTTCCCTTTCACACCTAAAATGTCACACTTGAGCACTCAGGGACACATCATTTTAGTGTTAGCTTTCTGAATAGCATGTGCCAGAGTGTTTGTTTTAACATCAACTGCAGCTGTTTCTATTCAGTCATACTCCCTCACTGAGACCAAAGAGATTTCAGTTTTTTATCATAAAGGCCAGAACGGTAGTTGTTCCCCATCAGAAGAGATAAATTGTGGGTGCAAAAGGCCAACATTGTTCACCATTGTTTACTGAAACAGTGGCGTTTGTGATAGATGTGACTGAAAAAGAGATACCGTAGCATTTTAAATCTGGCTTTGAGCTGCAGTAAATGCTTTAACTAATCTCTTCGTGCTGTATGCGCGCATTCCGGGCTGGCTGATTTTTTCTGGTGGGCTCCCAGGACAAGAGAGGAGGGCCGAATTGCCTCTGTACAGCTTTTCCTATGGAGAACATCAGAAAGAAATGTCTGCACAATCACAAGTACAGATAGATACACAAACAGTCCTAGAGTGTTTCATGCTGCGACTTCTCTGAATTCAGGGGTGATCTTTGCCAGCGCTGGTAAACAAAGGAGCAGGGGAGCCTAATCCGCAAGTAAATCTGAGGATCATAAGTAAATCACCTATTTTAGAGATTAACTCCCATAACCATCTAAAAAAAAGAGAGAGAGAGAGGGAGATGAGAGTGGGATGGGCTCGTTTGCAGTTCGTTGGTCTTTTTCTTTTCACTCATTCTTCCTCATGTTCGTTCACTGTTAGATAAGAATGTAATGTGATATACTCAAAGCTGGGTTACTAATCTGATATTTCACCTCGGTGAGAGATAGGAATGATATAAAAACACATTAGGAGTGGGCACTAAGAGGATTCCAGTATGGAAACGGATGTGTGCTAACTGTCTAATCCACTCATGTTTAACCCTTTCAAGCTAGCCAATCCAGCGCAAGCAAATTATTATTATTTGTCTCCTCCGTTGATCCCGCTCTAGGTTTAGGCCGATGCCGAAGTGGGCACTAAGAGGATTACAGTATGGAAACGGATGTGTGCTAACTGTCTAATCCACTCATGTTTAACCCTTTCAAGCTAGCCAATCCAGCGCAAGCAAATTATTATTATTTGTCTCCTCCGTTGATCCCGCTCTAGGTTTAGGCCGATGCCGACTTGACCACCCTCTCTGGAGTGAAAGCCGATGAGAGCGAGCCTCGGCCTGGCCTTGATAAACACCCCCTGTCTGCTGACAGCACCGTGCTGCGTTTGGATGTGTGAGCTTTAATCTACTTGGAGACTGTCATAAGGAGTTTAGTAGGGTTTTACGTCTGGCTGCTGGAATATTTGCAGTGGAGTGAACATGTGTGTATTTTGTATTTATTCGGATTTGCGCATGTGTGTGCTCAGTAGCGATTGTTCCAAACTCTCATTGGCACTACATAGCGCACTTAATCTTTGGCTCCACCTTGGCCTTTTGATACCATGACTGGAGATCAGACACACTCAAACAAGCCACTGCAGCACTGATTGGCTTAATCCACAGTTCAAAGCCTGTTGCTTGACATAGCTGTCATTATAGTGGTGGCTATAAAGCCAAAGACTTGAGAAATTACATAGAGGTGATAGTTGTTTTACCCCTGCGGGGCGTTCTTTAGAAGTTAAAGATCCTGGCTTGAGGCGCTGACCTTAAGTCACCTCCCATAATTACCACATATTAGAGCTGTGTGACCTTCGGGAAGGCCACAGGGATCAGTTATATCCCTGAAAAAACAGCTGCCAGTCTTCATTAAAGAGGATCTGCTTCCTCTCAAAATTCCTTATCAATCATCAATTAAGAGAAATGAGACTGAGGACACTTGTAGTATGTGACGTTCTAATTAATTGCAGGTCGAATGAGGAATTGACAGCCCCGTCCTTCCTACCAAATCCCCTGTGTCACCTTGGACTGTTTCGTAATTAGCGGGAGTGTAACGTAAGGTTCCGGTACATTAAACAACCCGCCGTCAGACGTACCGAATATGTACGTGAGATAATACATAAGTGCCGGTGAATTGTAATGAGTTTAAATCTGTGTGGATTCGAATGCATGATATGTGTGAAATAACGTGGCTTATTCTGCTTCATTAATAGACTCTGGCGAAGAGATATAATGCAATGGTGCTGTGAAATCACAATTGGAGTTCCATTATCAGATTAGATGTGGTGATTTAAAAGACATGTCATTTGAATATTTAGTTGACCCTTAAACTTCATGCGTTGCTGAAATGCAGAATCGCTCTGACCATTTTTACCGGCTGATTAGAGATTATTCACTCAGAGAATAGATGTAGAATAATCAAGTGAGGGGAAAAAGGCTTCCTAGTGAGCAACACTTGAAATACAGACATAGATACAGATATAACAGTGCTTCCTCACTATAGTAACACAATGGATGACACAGTTCCTCGCTAGGCTCCACTGTAAGTCTCTGCTCCAGTTAAGCTCATCCCTTCTGGGCTGCGGTTCATTACTGAGCCAGGTGTCTGCATTCTGAAGGGAGCTCATTGACTCTGGGTTCCCTAGAAAGAGAGTTAGGCAGTACCATTCATTTTCAGATTCTCTTTACTCTATATACAGGAATGTATTGTAGGGTTTCTACTTCTACTGTTGGCTTTTGGCTGAAAAAAAAAAAGAAGCAGTAATATTAAACCGTATGCACTCAAGTGCTGTGAATATCCAGCCTACATGAATTCAATACAAAATACTCTATCATTTCCATTGATCAGGTGTGCTTTTGATGTTTTAATTCACTTATATTCATAGGCTATCCTGTCTCCACTGTGCTTGACTTCTTAGCGAATTGTCAGCCAACTTGCTAAGTGAGTTATGGGCCCTAAGGGGGCTCGACAAAGTGCGCCGTTGGCAGTTTCTACCCTGCGTTACCGTGGGGCCGGTAATGCCACGCCAATCAGTGTGATGACAGCCCGCCGAAACTGTGTATGGGTGTAACACACTAAATAACTCAACCAAACACCTGCTTCAGAGACAGAAGACGTCTCTCGGATCAGGTCTCATGTAAATTCTGTGAGAGGTTGCAAGCGTTATTGTAGCTGAAGCTCCTTCGCTTTAAGATGATCAGATGGTAATGGTGTAGCCTGTCAATAAAACCAGGTGCATTCAATTACTCCACGGTTCTTTACAAGCAATGCTAAAACCTCCAGAGAGTGTTTGGCACTTCAAGATTAAGAGCAGGAATTTAATTACATTCCATTCATTATACAGTGTTTGAGACAGCATAATGCAAATGCACAATAGTATGTATTTTGATGTTTGTTCTACTGGTATTTTGGCTTTTTAAATAATGCTGATTAGTATAAAGTATTTTTAACATGAAAATGTGTAGATATACAGTGGCGTCTAAAAAGTCTGAGATCACTGTTTTGATTTTTTGAGTTCACATGATCCGTGTCACATTATTTGATTTGTGGCTTTTTGTGTGATAGCATTAAGTAATATTATGACATTATTAGTAACGTTATTGATTCTGATTGGTCAAAAGCGGCATTCAATGGTCAGATATTTCCTAATATTTGTCATTGTCCATAGCAAAGCTGAATATCATTCCACTCAATCAGGTACGTCTTTCATGTATTGTCTCGCTTGACTCTTGTTTCTTACAAACACAACTTCTGCATCTAACGTCTCAGTTAGCGATTGCAGTACAATGACCTCAGAGGACTTCAGTATTACAGTTCTATTGTTGCAGTGTTCATCTTGTTGCTAGGTCAGTCGTTTTGTACGTTGTAGTGGACTAGTTTACTCTTAGCTGAAGCTTTAAGGTAATATAAGGTTAATATTATAAAATATTTTAACTCATCAATTTTTCCATGTGTTTATTTCCGCTTCATTTCTGTTTATCACACTGGTGTTGTTTATTTTGCAATAATGAGAAGTTAGAAATGTAAAATCTTTGAATCCCAGATTTTCATTGTGGTATCATATTTTTAGACTCCACTGTATTAAACGATACACCCACAATAAACAGTTGGTTTGAGTTTTACACTTTCTATCTATCGGTTTCAAAAAAGTTTTTGAACCATTTTAAATGTAAATATCTGCAGGAATATGAAGACCTGCAGTGTGAAGAAATCCAACCATGTATTTCTGCCAAATCCTCCTTAATATAATGCAGCCATTAAAAAGTGAAGTGTGGATTATTGCAAAATAGCTTTGCCTTGCCAAATAAATAAAGAACGCAATTCAGGTCTAGTTTAAAGAGCTGTGTATTTGATGGAGAGAGTGTTTGTCCTGATTCCAGCACATTGTGAGATAAGCAGCAGAATGAAAATGTGTTGCCTCATAAGCGAGACTTGTTCACGAGATGAAATATTAATGCTTGCGGACGGGAGCAGTAAGCATTTGGAGACGCTCTCCTGATGAATGATCACAGGGCTGTATTTGCATTGGAGATGAAAATGTTGAAGAAGATTCATGGCTGCACCATTAAAACGTAATGTATGTGACTGCACATGAGATTCTCGACTAATGTCGTAGTCTATGTCTTGGCTTTTGCCGAAAGAACGCACAAACACAAGGGGGAGGGAGGCCATTGAAGCCTGGAGATATAAACACTTTGGGATTGGAGGGGATTTTATTGGGGACTTTTTGGTGAAGCTGTGTTTTTATTAGGTCATTGTCTGTTCTCTGTTGTAATTCCGACTTCCATTCTGCTGCAGCCTCACAGCTGTTGCACGTAATATCCACATTAATTTAAAAGTGACAGCTATTAACAGAGCAGCTAAGACTGAAATGAGAGTTCCCTTTCGATACTACACTCGTACTGCGTCTTGCTATAGACACAAATGGGAAAAAGCCTTTTTTTCTCCTGAACTGAAGCCTTTTTTAATTCACGCAGTGAAACTGCACGGCCATTGGTTCGTGCAGTGTGTTAAAAAACTAACCAATGGCTAGGCAGCAGTGGTGGACAGTAACGAAGTAGTTTTACTTCGTTACTGAAAGTAAATTTTTCAAGTATCTGTACTTTACTGGAGTAGTTTTATTTTGAGTAACTTTTACTTTTACTTCACTTCATTCCAAAGCATAAGATCGTACTTTTTACTTCGCTACATTTCATAAAACTTATCGTTACTCCTTATAATATATCACGTGCTCTGAGATGCAGAAGCGGTGTCTGATTCATGAACGAATTGATTCTTTTCAATGAACCCGTTAAATCGGTTTGCAAATCGCACCAAACGATTCATTCACGAATTGGAATGATCCGATTGCAGCTGTTCTCGAGTCGACAACTCACTGATTCAAATGAACCGTTTAGTGCGAGTCTCCAGTGAACTGAATTCACAAGTAAGAACCGGGAGATCTTGTGAGCGCGCGCGGGTCTGATGCTGTTAAAAGTAAGTTACTAATGTCGAATTTTAGGATGAATTATTGTAACTGAAAGTCATATTTAGGTCAAAGTTGTTTGTGAACTAAATCTGCTGTAAAG
>NW_015540886.1:148706-150268 GCF_001515605.1 Sinocyclocheilus anshuiensis
CGGAGTAATATTTTATTATACGGATCTGTACTTTTACTCAAGTACTTGATTTGTGTACTTCGTCCACCACTGCTAGGCAGCGGAGCTGCACGAGCCTATGGCGACGAAGCCCGCCAAGCTTGTCAAAGCCCACCAGAATGGGCGGGGCATCTGGCTATATAATCGCCACAGGATTCTCAGATTTCTTCTCCTTCAGCGACGACTCTACGCTCATCGCTGGTAAGCCCTAAAGTTCGTTCAGGGTGACTATGGTGAAACAGATCCTTGCGCGAATTCGCTCAGGAGACTGGTTCTTTTCGCTGGATGCATACTTTCTGGCCCCCGGGGCTCTGGCCATACGGAGGCTGGCGACCTCCTTCGAGATTGGTACCACTCGCCCTCCCAAAGCGTTTCAAAGGATGCTGGGCCTCATGGCGGCGACATCGCCGCGCTACAGTTTGGTCTGCTTCGTATGTGCCCCCTTCAGCGCTGGTTGAAACCACGGGTTCCATCCCATGCGTGGTGTCACGGACACCTGCAGATCAGGGTGAGTCAGGCCTGTGTAACAGCCCTGGCCCCCTGGAAGAACTCCCGCCGGATGGAACAGGGCATGGCCATGGGGATGGTTTGCAGAAGGACAGTTGTCACGACAGACGCCTCCAACTCAGGTTGGGTGGCGCTGTGCGAGGGAATACCGACTTTCGGCCATTGGTCGAAGGCGGAAAAAGGCTTCCACATCAACTGCCTGGAAATGCTAGCAGTATGTCGAGCCTGTCAGTTCTTCCGGGGATGGTTCACAGAAGGACAGTTGTTACGACAGACGCCTCCAACTCAGGTTGTGGGGCACTGTGCGAGGGCATACCGACTTTAGGCCACTGGTCGAAGGCGGAAAAAGGCTTCCACATCAACTGCCTGGAAATGCTAGCAATATGTCGAGCCTGTCAGTTATTCCTGCCAGTCCTAAAAGGACATCATGTGCTAATCCGATCGGACAACAGGTCCATGGTGTCCTACATAAATCGCCGGGGAGGCCTCTCCTCGAAGCGTCTCTTCACTCTGATAGAGTGCCTCCTGGAATAGGCTCAGCCTGTGCTCGCTGAGAGCAGCGCATATACCGGGCAAATTGAACCAAGGAGCGGACATGCTATCAAGGCGCAATGTCCCTTCAGGGAGTGGACGCTCCATCCGCAGACGGTTCAGAGGATCTGGGAGATCTTCGGCGAGGCCGAGGTGGACCTCTTTGCCTCAGAAGACGACTCTCACTGCCCAATTTATTTCTCACAGACCAGGGACGCATTGGCCCACAATTGGCCCAACCTCCTTCTTTATGTTTTCCCCCCGATCGCTCTGATCCCACAGGTAATCAGGCGAGTAAGGGAACAAAAACACAAGGTTCTCCTGGTGGCCCCCCTTTGGATGAACCAGCTGTGGCTATCAGAGCTAACTCAGCTGTTGATAGCGGCCCCTTGGCCTGTTCCACTGAGACATGATCTCCTCTCTCAAGTGAACGGGACAATATGGCATCCTCGGCCCGACCTATGGGCCCTGCACCTCTGGCCGCTCGACGGGAGCCTTCGAGCCTC
>NW_015540886.1:150352-151148 GCF_001515605.1 Sinocyclocheilus anshuiensis
TCTCACTTCCGAATTAGCAGAGGTGCTGTCTTTTCTACAAGAGCTGCTGGATAAGGGTCGCTCCCCATCCACGCTCAAAGTCTATGTGGCGGCTATAGTCCGTCATGTCCCTATTGAGGGCCAATCAGTGGGCAGAAATAGCGCGGTCATCCGCTTCCTGAAGGGTGCAAGGAGGCTGAATCCACCTCGTCCCCCTACCGTCCCTTCATGGGATCTGCCCACTGTGCTGAGGGCCCTGAAGGGCCCCGCTTTCGACCTGCTACAGTCTACTAACATTCGGTCGCTATCGCTGAAGACTGCTCTGCTTCTAGCACTGGCATCAGTAAAGCAAATAGGGGACCTGCAGGCACTCTCTATTAGCCCTGCCTGCCTGGAATTCGGGCCTAACGGCACTGAAGTCGTCCTGAAACCAAGGCATGGTTACGTACCTAAGGTGCTCTCTACTCCATTCAGAACACAGCTCATTACGTTCTCCGCGCTTCCTCCAACTGAAGAGGACAGAGAGCTATCTCTGCTCTGCCCAGTCAGAGCTCTGAGAATCTATATTGAGCATTCCGCCCCCTATAAGCGGTCGGAACAACTCTTTGTCAGCTTCGGTAACCACACCAAAGGGCTTCCGGTCACGAAGCAAAGACTCCATCTCGCTAATGTACTCTCCTTTCGGCCTTCAATGCCCCATTGGAGTATGGGCCCACTCGACTAGAGGCATCGCCTCGTCTTAGGCATGGTCCAGTGGTGTGTCCATTGCGGATATTTGTGAGGCGGCCTGCTGGGACTCGCCGTCCACATTTGCGAG
>NW_015540886.1:151253-151664 GCF_001515605.1 Sinocyclocheilus anshuiensis
TGGCCATTGCGGATATTTGTGAGGCGGCCGGCTGGGCCTCGCCGTCCACATTTGCAAGATTTTATAACCTTGCAGGCCGGGGTCTTTTCCACTTGAAGTGACATGCGCTGCGTAAATAGATCTGGCAGAGAGCCCTTGGCTGTATCAAGCTCTCTGTTCACCTGTTCACCTTAGTTCACCTGTTAGCTCTCGACCCCTGGGTGTCGAAGTTACAGGAGATCTCTGGAATGATTAACCAGGCCGGGTGTGAACTCAGGAAGCTCAGCCCGTCTTAGCCTTGGGTTGTTGTTAACTTCTCTATGGGCATTGGTTGCTTATGGAAGTTTGATACTTTTAATCGTTCCACTACATTAGCACGGCGTGATTGTACTGTGTTCCCATATGCGTCTAGCAAGACGCAGTACGAGTGTA
>NW_015540886.1:152708-153332 GCF_001515605.1 Sinocyclocheilus anshuiensis
GTAGTATCGAAAGGGAACGTACTCGGTTACTAACGTAACCTCGGTTCCCTGAGATACGGGAATGAGTACTATGTAGCTACATGACTCAGTCGTCGCTTCAGTCGAAGTAACCTGAGAATCCTGTGGCGAACGCCCGCTTATATAGCCAGATGCCCCGCCCATTCTGGAGGGCTTTGGCAGGCTTGGCGGGCTTCGTCGCCATAGGCTCGTGGAGCTCTGCTGCCTAGCCATTGGTTCGTTTTTTAATACACTGCACGAACCAATGGCCGTGTAGTTTCACTGCGTGAATGAAAAAAGGCTTCAGTTCAGGAGAAAAAAGGCTTTTCCCATATGCGTCTAGCAAGACGCAGTACTCGTTCCCTTATCTCAGGGAACCGAGGTTACGTTAGTAACCGAGTACGTTTTTCTTTTTGGTGGAAATCTCACAGTGTGGAAATTAAGTGAAGTTGCTTACTGGTTCTAAAACAACTGCAGCCTGTAAATATCTGCGCTCTTGATATACACTGATCAGGCATAACATTATGACCACCTTCCTAATTTTTTGTTAGTCCCCCTTTTGCTGCCAAAACAGCCCTGACCCGTCGAGGCATGGACTCCACTAGACCCCTGAAGGTGTGCTGTGGT
>NW_015540886.1:153464-158570 GCF_001515605.1 Sinocyclocheilus anshuiensis
TCAGCACATCCCACAGATGCTCGATTGGATTGAGATCTGGGGAATTTGGAGGCCAAGTCAACACCTCAAACTCGTTGCTGTGCTCCTCAAACCATTCCTGAAACATTTTTGCTTTGTGGCAGGGAGCATTAATCCTGCTGTAACCCACTGCCACCAGGTAATACCGTTTCCATGAAAGGGTGTACATGGTCTGCAGTTCCCCAGGTAAGCGCACCTGACCATTCACGTGATGTAAAAGAAAACGTGATTCATCAGACCAGGCCACCTTCTTCCATTGCTCCATGGTCCAGTTCTGATGCTCACGTGCTCACTGTTGGTGCTTTTGGCGGTGGACAGGGGTCAGAATGGGCAGAGGCATCATGCCCATTCAATTTTTGAGTCAAGTTGATTTTGAATGCAGCTTCCAAAAGACAAAAAATAGCCGAATAATATTTTGTATATTTGATACAATCACACCTCGCTGGCTGGCGCTGAGCCAGAGGAAGACGTGTTTGTACAGGGCTGCGTTATAACAAATCACACACGATGCTGTTGAGCTTATGAATGCAATGGCCAATCAGAGGTGTTCCAATGAGTCATCACTAAAATGCCGGTATTTTGTTCACTTGCTCGCTGACTGAATACCTCTTTCTGGCGAATTCTCTCATCAGAAACAACACAATGCAGATGTGTGTATAAATAAGATATTCATTTCACAGTGTAAACAGCTTCAGTGATTTTAATGGGAGTTTTTGAGAGTGCCTGAACTCTGGCTAGACTGAAGTGAAAATGTTATTTGATAATGTAAATGTTCTTTGCTCTCTTTCTGTACAATGAAAGTGTTATGATAAGTAGCTTAACTTACAATGTTTTTATTCACATTAACTTTCAATGTTAAATTCACATTAAAAATAAAGTCAGTTGTATTAAAACTATGTTATGGCATGACACCCATATCTGCTACTTAAGTAAACAGATTTATTTTATGCATAGTTAATAGACTACATTATTAGGCTACTTTGACCATCGCCCACTGTAGATCAACTAACATTATGTGAGAATCGAGATATTTCATGATATAGTTAATGAGTTTGGGATTGAGAATGTTTCGAATAAAAAGGAAAAAATTTAAATAAAACAAGTGCTGTTTGTGGCTGCTGTGAGATATTTCATGATATAGTTAATGCGTTTGGGAATGTTTTCGAATAAAAAGGAAAAAATAAATAAAACATATTGTGGCTGCTGTGTCACATGATGACCCCCACCCACTCGTGCCCCCTCAAAAATAATGAGTGCATGACGCATCTGAGCATGGGTATCCTGACTGGTCTGCGGCTATGCAGTCCCATACGCAAGAAACTGCGATGTACTGTGTATTCTGACACCTTTCTATCAGAACCAGCATTTACTTCTTGAGCAATTTGTGCTGCAGTAGGAGCTCGTCTGTTGGATCGGACCACACGGGCCAGCCTTCGCTCCCCACTTTGGTTTGCTATTGTTAATTAGCAAGTACAACGAAAATGTATTTATTAATGAATTAATATATAATTAATACAATTAATAATGTATTCATGATGACAATAAAGTTCACCCATTAGAAACATCTTACTTTACCAACTGCACATTTTTCATTGTTTTGAAAGTAATTATAGTTTAGGAATTTACAAAAAGCATTCCGATTAGTCACATCCCTTATTTTGTTTTGTAGCAATGTAAGCTATATTGGCTATTTATTTATTTATTTATTTGTGGTAAGGAAATGTAAAGACTAGGCCTTTTGGAACTAACGGAATGGCCTTTTTCTCTATAACTGCAATATTGATTATTTTGATGCCTTTCATGTAACCCACCTTTCCCCCTTAACAGTCTGTCTTCATCAATGTCAGCTTCTTGTTTATGCTTTTGATTCTCCATGCGGCCTGCAGCCCCCTGAGCCAACCTGGGCTTCATCAGCTTTTTGAGTCAGCTTAATCTTGTCAGTCTTGACAATAAAGCTTGATCTCCTCTGTTCTCTTTGACGGCAAAATCAGTCTACAGCTTGGCCTATTCAAACAGCCCCGATTCCTGCTGAATCCGTAATCATTTCTATTAAGAATATGAATGTATCCGACTTTGAGAAGTGAAGGCAGAGATCTGCATTCAGCCGACATAAGCCAGCCAGAGTGAATACAAAATGGTGTCCTTGGACCACTTTTGATAGATACTGAACACCCCACCAGAGCTGCAGTTTTGGAGATGCTCTGACCCAGTCGTATTTACTAGTGAACTGTTGGCAGAGAATATCGACTAAATGCATGGGCACAAATCAGAATGAATAAATTGTAATAATATTTCATTGTTTTTACTGTATTTTTCATTAAGTAAACGCAGCCTTGATGAGCAAAAACATATATATATATTTATATATATATATATTGAGAAGTGAAGGCAGAGATCTGCATTCAGCCGACATAAGCCAGCCAGAGTGAATACAAAATGGCTTCTAAATTCTGGCAGCTTCACTACTTAACGGCCCGCGATACGAATAAAGGACAGAAAGAGTGAGAGAAAGAAATAATTTCTCCTCAGAAAATGAGAGTAGAGACAAATGTCTTTGGGAGCATTCACAGAATGGGTGGCAGAGGGAGAGAGATGGAGCTTTAGGATCTGTATTAGCACAAGGCCACTTACGCTGCTCTGCAGAGGGCACTTAAATCATCTCATTTGTAATGGAGATGATTACCATCAGCCCAACGTCGTCTGACTCAAAAAAAAAAGTTGAGGTTCATTCAAAATATAACCTCGTGATTCACTCTCATGGCTCGAAATTAATGCATGTAGGAAGTTGTATTTTGCTCAGAGATGATCAAAGAGCAGTATGATTTCATTTACCGTGGTGATTAGTCAAGAAATACCTAAGAATATTTGCCAGCATAAAGCGTTGCATTGCATTACTGTCACAGTTTAACTGAAAAGCCTGTGAATGCATGTGCAAGCGTGTATTTTAGTCAACGTTGTTGCATGGGAACAAAACGATAATTAAGCGTCATCACCTTTCTCTCTCAAATCTTGGCAGGCCTGCACCCTCTCGCAATATCTTCCGTGGCATTTCAAATAGGATAGCGCGGGTAATGTTTGACTGCGAGCAAACTCTCAACCACAGAGTCACTTAAAGATCCAATCACTGCCTGCCTCAGAGAGCTCACTTAGTAATGCTGTATCACTGCATCCTTCCCTTCCAGAATCTTCCTCTAGAAAGAGAGAGATTTTCCTCTGCCAGTCAGTGCTATGATGGCTCTGATAATGCATTATCTTCAGGTAAGGCCTGTTACTTTTTACCCAGTTACTGTGAAGCCTTGCTGTCAGTTTTTCCCACTCCACTGAATCATACTCAGTCATCAGTCAAACTCGTGTTGTGTCTGGAATGTCCCTTCGTCTGTGTGTAAATCTTGCAATAAATTATAACCTTAAAATATCTCAGTGGATAAAAGCATACATCAAATATCCTTTTTAAAGTTTACATTTTCACCTACGGTGTTTGCAGCATTAATCAATGCTAAGGGCCCGACTGGGGCCCATTAAAAGGACGATAAATCAATACCTAAATAGAGCTTTAAGTTAAAGTGAAGGCAGACAGTTGTCAGGTACTCCGATAGATTGCATCAAATTGGATATTGCATTTCAAGTGACAGCTGCAACATGAAACAGTGTATAAACACGCCGCTGTAACTTTGTAGAGAGGCAGTTGTCAGGCCTAGGACAGTTTTTATGCCGGGAGAGATAGTGACAGTGCGATATGGAGGTGCTGAGCATCTTTTCCTGGAGTAATGGCCCACTCTGCAACAAGCCACTGTGAAGGAGGAATAGAAATTGGCTTTGATTCGAAAGGGAATGGATGAAGGCTGCATCTGTCTCTCTATCTCTCTCTCGCTCTAATGATGTCTTTATATTCCTCATGCGGAGGGGATGAGCTGTGTTGGCTTGGAGCCCTGTTGTAGGTATCAGGTGGTGTGCTGGTTTCCAAAGTGTATTTCCAGCTCACATCTAAGCTAATACAAGCTTTTATTCTTAAATATGCTCAAGTGGAATAATTTAAGCATGCCCTGATTTTACATGGGGCTTGAACATTTCTGTCACACTTGCACATCTGATTACCATTCAAAAGGAGGGCAAAGACCTTTTTAAATACTTTTTTTTTTTTGGAAAGCACATTGGCTTTTCGCTATTTCATAATTTACGTATTCCACCATCTGTTACACCTACACATATATGTAGTGCATAACCCAAATGTTACATTTGGACAGATACTTACATAGTGTACCTCCTGAAAAGACCAGGATGTATTTCCATTGCTGGGTAATGCTGGTCTATTGAATTTTCTATTCATCAAATAATCTTAAAAGTATCATGGTTTCAACAAAAAATATTGAGCAGCACAACCATTTTCAACATTGATAGTAATGAGAGATGTTTCTTGAGCACCAAATCGCATATTAGAATGATTTCTGAAGTATCATGTGACGCTGAAGACTGAAGTAATGACTGCTAAAAAATCAGCTTTGCCATTACAGGAATAAGCTACATAGAAAACAGATATTTTAAACTGTAATAATATTTCACTATATTGCTGTCTTTACTATACTTTTTGATCAAATAAATGCAGTTTTGATGAGCATAAGAGATGTATTTCAAAAATGCAATTTCTTACCCAAACCCTAAACCTAACAATGATTGTATTTCTTTTTTCTTTTTTTTAAAAAGAGAAACGTCTTGGTTACTTGTGTAACCCTCGTTCCCTGAAGGAGGGAACGGAGACGTTACGTCAGTCGTGACTGACGAATTGGGATCTCGCCCGAGAGCCCAATCACCTTCGAGTGTTAACTAAACAAGCCAATGACAGTTGGCGTGCATGTTTCGCCACGCGCACCCCGCCCCGCAGCGCAGGTATAAAGAAGGGCTCCTCCTTCAAGGCCGCCAGGACCGAGGGGAAATCCCAAGAGGGTAACAGGTGAGGGCACGGAGGATTCAGCCTCCTTGCCCCTCTGAGAAACCTGATAACCAAGTCGTGCTTCCCCAGAGACTTACCGTCTACTGCCTCGTGATGTGCGGCAATGGCGGCAACATACACCTTAAGGGTGGAGGGAGACA
>NW_015540886.1:158737-158953 GCF_001515605.1 Sinocyclocheilus anshuiensis
ACGCCGCCTGCCCTGGCGCTTCATGGGCTTGGCAGGGGCGGAGGCGGGCTGCGCCGGTTTCCTGCGGCCAGCTCCACGCTGCGGCCGTTGTGAAGGCTGCTACTGTGGCCGCGCCGGAGCGGAGGTGGAGGCCGCAGGAGGGCGTCCTCGGCGACGAGCAGACAGAGGGGCTGCAGCCGGCGGTGGGGTGGAGACAGCAGCAGACCGCCGGGGCAG
>NW_015540886.1:159056-190948 GCF_001515605.1 Sinocyclocheilus anshuiensis
CGAATAGGCCGGCCTGGGAGATCGGGGAGTCCAGGAAGCGATGCTTGTCGGCCTCCCTCATATCCGCCAAGGTCAGCCATAGGTGGCGCTCCTGGACCACCAGTGTGGACATCGTCTGACCCAGGGCCCGCGCTGTGACTTTCGTCGCCCTAAGCGCGAGGTCCGTCGCAGTGCGCAGTTCCTGCAGCACACCTGGGTCAGCACCACCCTCCTGCAACTACTTCAACGCCTTGGCCTGGTGGACTTGCTGGAGGGTCATGGCGTGCAGGGCGGAAGCGGCCTGTCCAGCAGCACTGTAAGCCTTACCTGTCCGAGGAACCAGCAAACTCGTCCGGGAACACCAGGCGGTGCGATGCGCTAGAGGAATGAGAGGCCCGCGGAGACGTACTCGACGGGGACGCTCTCACCGTGACCCTCAGGTCTCCCTGACCATGAACCGAAGTAGCCCGCCGAGAACCGGAGGAGCTAGAACAGGGCATGGCAAGGGGGATACCCCCCGTTTAATGAGGAGGTATCTAGACCGCAACACCGCGATGGTCAAGTTCCCGCACTGAGAACATGACTCATCCATGAGCGCTGCTTCAGTGTGCTGTAAGCCCAGGCACGAGATACAGCAATCATGACCATCAGATGAAGCCAGGAACTGACCACATCCAGAAACGCACGAGCGGGAAGCCATCTTTAAAAAGACGCCCGTCGCTCGTGGAGCTCTTTTAGATATTTGCTCTTTTAGAAAAATGGAAACACTCTTTTAGAGAGAGCGCTAAGCGCCCAGGGGAGGTCGCGGCAAGACCGCAGAATGGAAGCTGCAGCACGCCGAAGATGAGCAGCACTGAATGGCAACCCCCGCTGACGCGCCGTAACACCAACGCTAGGCTGTTTCTTTGCAGACACTCGTGGAGATTCGTCCTAGTAGAAGCGTTTGCACGCGCTCTCCTTTTATACCCACGCTGCGGGGCGGGGTGCGCGTGACGAAACACGCACGCCAACTGTCATTGGCTTGTTTAGTTAACACTCGAAGGTGATTGGGCTCTCGGGCAAGATCCCAATTCGTCAGTCACGACTGACGTAACGTCGAACGTGACTGACTGAAAGGGAACATTTATGTTCTGTGAATTATTATAAAGTTGTAGTGCATTTAGTTATTGCTAGCAAAGCTGTTATGAGTGCATTTAGTTATGCTAGCAAAGCTTTTTTTTAACCAGCAGTCCTTCTAATGAAGATGGTTAAGCTAGTAAACAAGTCTTGTCCAGATCCAGAGCACCAGTATCCAAAACAGCAATGCTGGTCTTTTGAGCAAGGATGTTATGTAATGTTATTAACATATTTTATGTATTTGACAGAAATTATTTGCACTTGAGCAGTGCTAAATGATTCAATGTGTCATGAGACGTTGCAAACAAAGACACTCAACAAAAATGCTGTGAAAATAGAGAAATGCTATTGCAATCCATTAGTATCATCCGGAACATGTGTTTAGACAAATATTTACTTGTCTTCAGACAGTATAATAGTAAGTTCTAGTTGATGAATTTACTGGATACAAGCATGACAATCAATTGTTTTTTTTTTGTTTTTTTTATGTCGACTCAAGAGTTATTTGAAATGTTTAAAGAGTTATTTGAAATTTCTAAAGAATTTGAATAACATTTGACTGAATATTTTTGTCTCTTGCAAATACAAGTGTAGGTACTGCGACAGCTGGGGTAGCCTATTTACTGGAAAGGATGAAAATACCATGGCACATTGTTTATTTGTGGGTTTATTAAATATCATTGCAACATATTCTTGTCTGGTTTAAAGGAAGTCAGTTTACAGATACATTTACAAAGCATTTTTTTCCTAATGTCTTGTCCCATAAGCTCACTAAGCCATAAATAGTTTCTTTAATAGACCCATGGCATGACAGACAGAACAACTCATTACTGTCTCTGCTGCACTATCAGAAGAACATATCGATGTAGATGTATGCAGTTAATTCTGGTCTTCCTAATTCACTGGGTCCATTTGCAGTCACAATGTCTACCTAATAGTCACGGGGAAAGAATAGATTAGAAAGAGAAAGCAACCCATATTGTTCATCGACCAAGGATGAGAAGGTCATGGTGGCCTCATACAAATAAGGCCACATACAAATAATTGTCACGCTTCCATTGAGTCTTTAATCCAGTTATTTAGCTGATCAGAAATGGAATCAGTTTTAATGCTAAATTTTGATAGCAGTCTGTCTGTTTCCACTGTCAGTTTCCTGAGATCTAGGGACAATATGTTATGGTTCAGAGAGAGCGGCTGCTTTATAAGCCTCTATCAACGATAGTTTACTAACAGTTTTCAGGTGATATGTAGCCGGCTTGTCGATCATTTGGTCTAGAATAGCAAAATCAGGACCATATGCACCTTGTTTTTTTTTTTTGTTTTTTTTTCATGGAGAAAACAACCAAAATAAAAATAAATATTTATAATAAAACTTTACTATACTTTTTTTTTAAAGCAGACTTTAAAAGTACTTTTTTAAAATATTAACTCATTTACTGTTGCTACTTCAGAATATGAATATTATGACTGCATCAATTCAGAATTACACATATTCTGTATCTTATATTAACTTTTAAAATGAATTTAAAACATAAGCCACCACAAGGCTAAAACGGCACCTTATCTCTGTGTTTGACAGTGCGTTTTGATGCCTCTCTGAGCGAAATAATAGAGGGATGAAAAAAATAGTTAAAATAGCACATATGGGTTTAATACTATGAATAGTGTGTACATGGCCAGAAGTTGCAGAGCACCAAGGGAGTTACACCTTGGGTAGTGATAAAGACAGGCCATATATAATTCTCAAGCAGAGAGACTTAATTAGCAAAACCACTTTTGTCAATTAACATACAGTACGACGAATGTCACGCATAAGTTTGTGGTCTGTGAAATTCCTGAAGCTCACTATATCAGAGTACATGTGTTAACCTCGTGGCCATGACTGCAACTCCACATCTATTTTAGATGGAATCCACAGGATTCTTGATCAATCTTGATCAGTCTTGATCAATCTTGCTTAGTCCTTGACAACATTCGAGATGTAATTGTAATATATATGTGAAATGCAATCAGTGAGCATAGGCAGCTCATTATATCATTTTATATTAAAGGTTATGTTTTCTTAAGTCTCTAATCATCAGAGGATGAACGTGTAAATATTAGTACTGTCAAAATTAGCGTTAATACAAACGATTAATTTTGTTCAGTTTAACATTGTAAAAAATATTTAACGCGATTAACACAGGGGCAGAGCTAGGGTTGGCCACCCCACTCACAATTGCTGCCTCTGTCTCTTTTTTCTTGACAAGAATTGCGTTTATTTAGATGTAGAGCATCTTTACGACCACATGAAACGGGAGACTTTTCAGATGCGCACTCCAACTTCACCTTAGTGCCAGGTGCTAGTCAAACAAGCGCGGAAAAGGTACAGGTGACGAGGGAGCTTCAGTAGAACAACAGTGAAATGTGGTCATATTAGATGTTTTCAGGCCGAATGTCAGTAAAAAACCATCTTACTTAAAGCTGTTTTACTGCGCTCGTAGCTTGTGCTCTTCAATTGCTCACACAAATACGGCGGTGCGCTGTATTGTATTAAAGCACTTTATCATATTAAAATGCAAATGAAACTAAGAGCATGCAATGTCATAGTTATATCGTCAGTTAAGTTATGAAGTTACCAAAAAAGGTGATTAAAGCTGCCTTAAAACGGTCCTGGAGCAGCCCAGCAATGTCTCCCTCATCTAACACACCCGATTCAACTCGTCAGCTCATTAGTAGAGACTTTGAGATCTGAAGTGGGTCAGAAAAGGTAAAGAGTTGTGAGAAAATATGAAGCGTGTCATATCCGTGTCATGTTCAGCAGCCAAAATAACCTAATAACCCAGCTGCTGTGATGTCTGTTAATCAAAGAATAAAAGAAAAAAAAGAGCTTTAAGGATTCACCTATTTAATTTAGAATTTAGTGTTTTTGATAACTCTATTCAATTACTGTATATTTCTGCTGAAGGGCACAGATAGCTAAATATGACATTTATTGTAATGGGTTTATGTGAAGATTGTTTTAAGCTCACTAGAAGTTGTTATTTTTAAAGTCTAATAAATATTAAAATTGATAGCTCTCAATTATTGCTACTGGAATGTTGAATTGCTATAGTCAATGGTTACATATTAGGGGGAAAAACTATTTCCTAGAGATATTAGTAGTATTGGTATCAGTGATGCTTACCTTCAAAAAAGATGCCACTAAACACATTAAAAATATATACTGTCTTTATGCTGTTTCTACATTAATTTGAAGTATGAATGTGAAATTATTGCAATATAAAAGTATATTTAAAATGTTTCATGTTATTTAATGTTAGGTGGGATTAATCGTGATTAATTTCAGAAAGAAATGTGTTATTATTCCTATGAAATTATTCCTATTTTTGGTCTTTAAAAGAGATTTGGTTTCTTTAATCCCTAATGTGCATAAAAAGTTGAAAATGTGTAATTAGAGTTGTTAGAAGAAAATTAAAACAACCCTTTATGTTTAAGTATTTTATACATTTATGTAAGTTGAATTGTTCTTATTTGGACGTCAGTAAGACTTTTTAATGTTTTTTTTTAAATATTATTGAACATTTATTATTATTATTATTATTATTATTATCAATGTTGAAAATGGTTGTGCTGTTTGATATTCTTGTGGAAACTTATTTTATTTATTTATTTTATTTATTTATTTTTTTTTTCATTTTTTTTTTTCAGGGTTTTTTGATGAAAAGAAATTTCAAAAGAACAGTATTTATTTGAAATAGAAATCATTTAAATAAAAGTCATAAAAAATCTTAATGAAAACAATTCAATCTAAACTTGTAAATGGTAGTGTATGTGTATATAAATCTTTGAAATCATGTTCACGATATGCTGATTCACAACATATGTAAGTAGGGAGCAGAATGAGACAAATGTGACATATGAAGCTTGAAAGACACAACACAGATACCTAACGAGCACTTAAATGTAAGTTTTTGTTATGGACACACTTTTAAGAAGTTTAAATCAAAGGAAGCTTCTTTTTTTTAATCAGTTCCTGTTAAATAAAGCTATAGAACCTGCAGATTTATGAAAGATTTATTAAAGTAACACAGGAACAGCACACTGAGTCTAGCAGAAATCCCTCAGCATGCTGTTGATTTGGCACAATGGAGTAGACCGTACGATGCTACGGTGTCAAACGTTCAAGTTGTCAAGTTCTGTCTTTGTGCTAAAAGTTACTCTTCTGCAAAGTTTAATAACACATCACGACTCAGACAGATATGATGTATGTGTTGTTCAGAAAAGATACAGTGTTCCAGTGCTTATGTGCATAAATAAATCCATAATCAAATAGTACAAAAATATTTCAAGATCAGCCGCTAAACCTCAAGACAGCATTTTAACTGAGACATCATTAGTTTCAGCAGTGGTCAGAAAAGGCGTACGATGCGTTCTTAAAGGTCAGTATATTTTTACCCACACAAATTATCAACCATCTGCTTGTGTCCTGGATGAGAACATGCAAATTTTCCAATTTACCCATATTTGGCTTTGACACATTTCTTCAGTAATGTACTCCCAATTTCCCATGTGAAAATGCTTCTGCTTGTGTTTGCAGAGATAGTGCCTTTATTTTCCAAGGGTGAGCATGAAATACACCCAAATACCAAATACTGTTGTCCACAGATGTAAATTGAAAAGCAGGGATGTCATATCTTTTTAAAGCTGGCTTATTGAAATGCGCTCTAAATGAGACCTGCTCCGCAGTGAAACAGGGCTACACATCTGAAGCGACACGGGGAGGCCTGTCAGAGCCAGTCACGGCTCAGATGTTGCTACTGCTGGGCTATTAGGGCTCTGCTTATTAATTCTGCCGCGAATCAGTGCGGCCCCTGTTTTCGTCCGGCTAATCTTGACTTCATAACCGGTACATATGGCATGAGTACAGTCCATTACTTTTCAGCTCTGGCTCCTTGGCCAAGAGGTAATTTAATTCCGGCGAGGCGTCAGGTGAACTGAGACTGCCTGAAGATGCTGCTCTCTATCTCTCTCTCTTGTGGATGCACACAACGAGACGCACAGGTGTGTGCTGCGGTTCTGATGAGAGGAAGCATGTGCTTCGTGTCATCAGAATGTGAATGTGGTTCCTGTGTAGCTGCTGGAAGCTAGCAGAGTTAGTTATTTGCAGAGAAGGTGAGGTGAGAAATGTTTAAACAGAAATATGCTGCCTATATTTAAAAATAAATTTAAGGAGAGCGATTTCAAAAGGTTCTTCTCCCGGAAATGAAAATTGTGTCATTATTTACTTAACTCGTATGGACTTCTTTCTTCTGCTGAACACGAAAGGGAATGAGAAAAGCCATACAATGAAAGTTAATGGTGACCAGGGGCTGTTAAGCTCCAAATCTGACAAAAAATATGGCAGTCATTATTCACTCTCCTCCTTTGCTATAGCTCTCAAATCTCATTTGTGTGATTTGAATATGTGCATATTTAGATTTGGCACATCACATCGGTTACAAGACACTTGAGAACCAATTATGTTTTGCGTCATTGATGTCAAACATGGCATTAGAAAAATGAATGTCATATTTGAATTTACTTGAATGAGGATTTTATGGCTCTGACAGCTCATTCATAGCTGTCATAGTGAATGTAACTTATGTTTGGGCAGTTTCTCACACAATGCTTTTGTATGGGTTTATTTGTGTGGTATTGACTACTTTTATTGTGCTTTTTGTTATGTTTTGAACTTGACAGCTCTTGGTCACCATTCACTGCCATTGTAGAAAAGAACAGCATAAACGTTCTGCTAAACATCTCTTTTTTATGTTATACTTAAGAAACTCACACAGGTTTGGAACATGAGGCTGAGTAAATGGTGACATAGTATTCAATTTTTGGTGAACTATGCTGGTATATATACTATTTTGCTAGATAGAGAGAGAGGGAGATGGAAAGAGAGATTTAGTTCCTCTTCAGGAACTCGAGCTGCGTCGGAAAACGCTAGGGGAACGCCTTCTGTGACCACGCTCTGAATAACATGTGAAATCAGTCCAATAGCTGAGCGGGACGTCATGGGCGGGTGACGTCATGACCAGGAAGCTATAAAAGCACGTGCGGCTGAACCAGCGTCAGCTTTCTGTCATTCAGCGAAGCGCTCTGTGTGTGTCAGTCATATTTATTGTTGTGTCAATTGTGAAAGTCTATAAGCTCCAGCTATGTCTAAGCTCATGCAAAGACAAAGCATTTCAAGGGCGAGAGCAAGCCACGTTGTAGGTTGTGTGTTCCTCCCTGCCCAAAGAAAACGTTATAAAGGCGTTCCCCTAGCGTTTTCCGATGCAGCGTCTCGTTCCCTGGAGGAACCAGGGTTACATACGTAACCTGAGACGTTTTTTGTTGACAAGTACTTGTCATGATATCTTGACACGCATGGATGTCTCACGGGAGAGTGACAGTTGTTGTGACTAGCGTACCACAACCATAACAGGTGTGACAACATTAATCTGTGACTCCATGCAAAAAATGTTTTTCTTTGCGTCTCACAATGTATAATGTCTGATTCTACGCCTCATATTTTTTAAAGCAAGAAAAGTCACGTTAATGGCATCTGTACTCGCAAATGTTATTATATTATGCAGGGCAGGTCATGCAGCTACATATTCTGCATTAATTCTTTATTTAATCATTTATTAAATCCATTTAGCCCACTGATGCACAGTATTATGACATATCAGCTGTTGCTTTTAGGACATTTTGTCTGCGTGCATGTCGACATTTTTTCCATGAATGTCGTTTAGTGCTGTGTCAAGAGATCACTGTAGTAAATCATTTAGTTTTCAGCTAGTAATATAGTTTTCACAGTGAACATCATGCATATTCATGTTTTTTCTTTTTTCTTTATTCCTGAGCAGTTGTACAGTGAGCATTTTTTTTGTCATTATTCAAAGCTGTCTCACGAGCATTTATTACACATTGAAAGCCGCAGTGCTCTTAGGGACCTGTTGATGAAGGGTCTGCTGGGTAAAGGGGAGGGTCTAATACATGGCCGATCAGACATGCCTCCAACACATGATTGCTTTCTGCCCGGAACTTTATAATTATTTACAAAAGCAGCTGCCAGTCACCCATGTGTGAAGGAGCATGAATGGGGAATAGAAGGGGATTTGCTCTCTTGGATTAAAGCTTGCTTGCTGTCACCAGCATTTGAGCAGCAGGACAGTGCAACAAATACCATGCTGTGCGTGCTGAAGACTGGTGAATATATTTTGAACCCCGACATCTTATTTTGTTAGTTGTCTATATCATAATAAAGCGTTTATCGTCTCCTCTCGAAAGCTATTACTGTCACCAGGCACGCAGTGTTCAAGCTGTAATCTCACAAAAGGCATGATAAAATCAATCTTTTCTCTTTTTAGATCATTTCTCTTTTTATAAGTCATATTCAGAAGTCAATGAACAATTATGTTGCTGAAGTCACCCCCCCGCATTCAACAATCAGCAGTGTTAAATACAAATGCAGTGCCCATATATTCTGAATTGAACCACCAGGGAGCAGTACACATGTAACGCTTCCCCAGGGTAATCCACTCCAGCAAAGTCCCCTCTACTGTACATGTTACCATACAAACCAAGCAAGTACTGTAATTAGCAATCAGTGCCTCGGATTTCTACCAACACAACTGCATTCTGCAAACTCGGGTCAGAGCAGTTGGGAGGAAAACAACCACAGATAGATAAACTAGACCTTATATTTAAATTCTGTACACTCGTTCCTGCCCACGCCTGGCCACATACACACAAACTACCTTTCTCGAAATGTGAAACTCGTTTTTTTTTCCCCTCTGACATCAATATTTCCTCTATTAAATAATGTTTAGAGCTCTGATAGCCTGGTGAGGGATGGTCATGACTGGTACAGAGACTACTGACAGATGCAGTGTAGGTGATGCGAATTGAGTGCCTTCACTCCCGCTGACACGGCTTCCTGCATTCGAAAGCTGCGCCATGGGACCTGAGAGACTTCATTCAGACAGCAAGTGTTTAGCCAGAGAGATGGATCACTTTGATGACACCTTGGGATTGTGTTAAGCTTTGTTGTTGCTGTTCACATAAATTAGGCCAGCCGGTCTTTGCTCCCTGCATTCGCTAATGGATGCTGATTAGTGTGTAGACACAAACGCTCAGAGAAAGGGATTTGGCTTGTCAGACGATGGCTGGCCAACAACCTTCACCTCAGGGTCGAGTAGCAGGTGAGGGAGAATGAGGGACAAAGTACATCCCTGAAATTCAATTTGATTTACTGCATTGGGGATCAACACCTGCCTGTATTTGGAATAGCATACAATGTACTTGCTATTTCTGTGGTATATGTATATATATATAGTATGTAAACCGTGCATAGTGAGAAAATGTGATTTTCTTCTATTTTTCTATGTTTTTCTGTGTGATTTTACTATGTTTGCCAGATTTCTATATCCAGCCTGAGGAGTATGACCCATGTGAATCAGAAATGGACTTAAAAATGACAATTAACATGTGAAAAATGCTGAGTTTTTAAATATATTTTCAGCATCATTTAACAATTGTGTGCAGGACATCCTTAGTATCTCAGCCAAGGTCTGAAATGAATACTCTCCAGCGCCAAATGTGAGTAAGAATTGCATTGGCAGATATATGAAACCGTGGTAACTACAAGTCGGTGTGATTTACCAAATCGCGAAGGCTGCGATTTAATTGCATAATATAGTCTTATGGTCTGTGTTTTTCAGTGTGAAGTGTGGCACTGTGTTCTTTTTTCACGCAAGCAGTTCATGATCTAGTGTCTTCGGTGTCTCTGAGTGGCTCGGTCTCAGTAAATGCTGCTGTTGCTTATAACGTGCATTTAAAAACGCAACATGAGCCAACCATCTTTTCAAATTTGTATTGAGACTCATTCATAAATCTGTTGTTAGCATAAGAGAACCTTTAATGTCCCCCTGCGGTTTTCTACTAAAATAAAGCTATATGGTTTAAAGTTTGAAAGCAAAGAAATTATGACAGTCATAAATACTACTAGTGTTGTAATTTTACTGTTGTTCTGTAAAATAAATTATTATTTTTGTTGTTGTTGTTGCTGCTGTTATTAAATACTATATTTTACAGTATGGGTGGTTCAGGTTTGCATTTTGTTGAGCATACTATTTAAAAAAAAAGCATAATATAATGTAAATACCGCACAGTATTTAGTAGCATGTTAGTATTCCATTCCAAACAAAGCTGATTTGAAAACTAAAGTTTTTTTTGCCTCTAGAATGCAGAGCTTAAAAATAATGGTTTGTTTTTAAAGAGCGTGTGTGTGTGTGTGTGTGTGTGTGTGTGTGTGTGTGTGTGTGTGATAAGTGTGTGGGATACATGACCACAAATCCACCACGTGGTGTTATTTTCAACATTTGTTGTTAGTGGGAAGTGCAAATTTAGCAACTTACTCTCACCTTCTCACCTCATAACGAGTAGTGATCTACATAGTGCTCCATAGAATTGTTTGCATTATATTAAAGCATAATTTCTTATAAAAAGGTGTTTTCTTTTAAAGATCACATTGAAGTTTTTGCCAGAAAATACCTCAGTATGCATGTATGATAAAGATATAATTAGGCCCTCATTCTACATGAGATAAGTCAACACCATCAATCAATGCAACCAGATTATTTAATTTTTAATGCAACAAATACACGACTAAGCGACCATGTGCTAAAAAAATAATTATAGTAAATATGGAGGGTAAAAAAACATGCAGTTTGTCAAGTGTGAATTGTGGAGAAAGTAATGGCACAAAACAAGACTGTACTGTAAGTGTTTGATGGTGTTAGAAGATCTGACCTTATTTAAGGCAGTGATGAAATTGAACTACAGTTCTTATCTCTCTTTGTATTCAGTGTGTGAAAGATTTCACTCAGTGTTGTCAAGACTCTCTGGTTTTTATGCTTTTCTATTGTTAACTTTCATAGCACTTGAATATCTGAACCTTTCATTCTAAGATCTGACGTTCCTTCGGCACAAAAGCATCTTCCAAACTCGCAAAGTGTTTTGTTACCTTGACAAGATTTTTTTGGCAGTAGATGTCCCTCAATGCTTTGTTTGCTTTCTTTAATGTATTGCATTTGCATGAAAATCTGTTTTCTGGAATTTTATTTTAGGCAGCGCAGAGATCCGTAGCAGTCGAGCCTGGCAAAAGGGGAAAAACGCAAACCCGCATTCAGAACAAACACTGTACCTGATCTGAGCGAACCCCCCCCTGCTGTGCCGCAGACGACATAAAAGCTTGATGACTGCATATGTAGTGTGTTCATCTCCTTTTCTTGATGAGTCATGGGCTAAAGAGGGCGGTGACTAGCATGTAATTCACACTTGATGAAAAAGCGTCAAAGCAGAAGTTTATTTTCTTACACTTGGCAGCGGTTTCATTTCCTCTGGTTGCCATGCGAAGTCGGGGGAACGAATGTGGAGCTCCCAGCCAGTCGGTTACACCGTACTCATTACCACTGGAGCATAACTGTCAATGTTTATAAGGCTGCTGAAGGAACGGAGAGAGGGAGAGACAGGTGAGGGAGCTGGAGAGTTTTTGAGACGGGACAGAGGCAGACTGCCTCTCCAGAGTCTTGTGGCACGGCTGATCTCTCCTCAGTATGTTTGCTCTTATTCACTGCGACAGCTGTGGGCAGCACATTGCCTCTGCTCACCTGTGCTTCTCGCCAAGCCCACCAGACTGGGACATTCATCAAACCAAACAGCCTGCGTTTAATTGGTCCACATCCCCACCTGCTGTCACTCACCTTCGCGGCACACTGGCGAGGGATACAGACATGACGCTGCGAACACAAACCCTCTGCGCCCACAAACCAGGCAGCGGCAGGGTCATCTGAATTGCAGATGGGAAGCTGAAGCTCTCCTTTTCTCATGCTTTGGTTCGGTTTCCACAGGGGTGTGTGTGGGGATGGTAATGATGTGCCCTTTCAGTTTACCTGCAGTCACCCTCGGCATCCCGGTATGCCCTGGGGCTGAAGGCATGAGAGCGCGCTGAGCCTCCTTCGTCTCCGGCTAGCGAAACTTCTTTAGTATTCGACTCTTCTGCTACTTAAAAAAAGTTTTATGGAACCAGAATAACACTGCTGACTGAGTCCCTGGCATAATTCCCTCTGTCTTATTTGAACGGCGCATGGCACTTCAGATATGAATTGCATTTGCCCCATAAGAGCGGAATGGCACCAAGAAGCACCTAATGAGCCTTTTACATTTTACTGTTAAACCTTCCATTAAACATCCGGTGTGTAGATGGCTTCAAGGAAATTCCATGGTTTTAACTTTTTGGCTCAATAGACATGAAGCAAGAACGCCATTTATTCAGGCTGATTTTAAATAAATAAATGCTCAAGCTCTTTTGGTCAAGTGTAGATGAGGCCTGAGCTTTAACTTTGGTGGTCTGAAGAGACACCAAAGTTTAAGTGCATGGTTGCATGGTTTAAGTGTGGCACATGTACATTTTTTCTCTTTGTTCATCTGCTTTGTCTGAGTCTCTCTGTCAAACTATGCAAATATGGCTGTCCATATCCATTACTGTTTGGTGTGATGGAGACCAGCATACTTTATTCTAAAATTAGTGAGGAGATAGACACTGGCCAGTGACTTTGAATTACATTACCTACTTTTATGGCCTCAGATGTAATTATCCTCATGAGATGAGCAGTTCTTTGGGAAAACTGTTTTAAAGGAGCTATAAAACCAACGGTAGGCTGAACTTAAATGGGAAAAGTGAATACAGAGGTTTTCAGCTTTAAAATCTTTTTGTGTATTGACCTAGAAAGAAATATCTGCAGTCCAATCCAGGAATCATACAGCAATTTTTATGCCGAACCAACTACAATCTCTCTGTATCTTCAGTTCTGTTAAAACAACCGAGCCTCATAGGTGGATGGAGAGAAACTTGTAGAGCTTAAAAATAATAATACCCAAACTGTCATTTTTTTCATAATTTAATACTTGTGATGATGTTTTTGTTATATGACGTTTAATAGTTTTGTTTAGTAATAGTTATGTTCAGATGAAAAGCAGTTCATGAAATGATGTTGTTTTCTTGTTCTTATCTTTAACTCCTGATGTTGTTTTATGATGACTGTTAGACAGTCTATGTTGAATCTCCAACTAGCACACGCTGTTTGGTAATAAAGTTGGTAATAAAGTCTATGATTGATTTATTGATTGATTGATTTGAAAAACAACAATAAGTAAAAATAATAATAGTAAAAAAAAGCAAATGTTTGTCAATAAAATAGGCTTATTACTGAATACTTATCTATTAATAATATTAAAATAATAATATTATTAATAACATTTTAAATAATGCTGACAGACAAAAACTATGTGTCTAAAATAATAATAATAACAATTATTATTTCATTTAATACTGCTGTTGTCATTTATTCTTAAAATATTTCCTTCTTTTTTCTACAAAAGAAAGAAAGTCATAAATGTTTGGAACAAAATGAGGGTTGGTAAATGGTGACTTTCATTTTGGATTAACTATGTCACTTTATGTAGAAAATTATTAGATGAATGCTATTAGGGCTGGGTATCTTTCAAAAAATGTCGATATCGACATCTATACCGATACTGATACCTTGACTTCGATACCGGTTCCTGAATGAAGTATTTGTTTTTGTTTTAAAATGTTTTAAATATTTTAAAATGTTGTTTTAAAATGCATAACCTAGACGGAATCATCATTTCTATTCACTTTCCAGTTTCCACTGATTTACGTGATCTAATGTGCATTAGCTGTTTCTGGTGCTGTCTGCCTGTGTTTTCTCTTCCGCGATTGCTGTTCTGACTCAGAGGAAGATCATTCGCTGCTCATATGTCAATCATATTACGTGTTCCTAACCCGCCCTGTCTCTCCGGTGATGAACGTGCATTACACTTCCTGAAAAACATTTACAGGTATGAAACATTAAGCTTAGAAACACGCGATTACGACAGTATATGATTTGTATGTGATTTTCATGAGATTCTGCCTATTTTGATAAAAATACAGTGTGTTTAAAGTTACATGAGAAATGCTAAGCAGGTGTAGCGATTAGATTGATATAAAAGGATACAAATAACATTTCTGGAACATTATATGACAAAAAGCCTCATTAGATCGCAATCGGAGGTTATTACAAACTCTCGATGTAGGTTTAAAGTGAGTTTTGAGTAAAAGCATAGTATAAATTGTGTAAATTGTCTTATGTAGCCTGATGCTACAGTGTGAATGGCCACGTAACACGTGTTTTCCTTGACGCCTCACCAGAGCCAATCACCAGCACATGATTTAGGCACATCAAGCATGCTGGACGCTTACTGGCTCATCTGTTGATGAGATTAACCCCTTAGTTATCAAAATTTGGTACCAATCGACAAGACATTTTTCGATACTCTATAGTAAAATGTATCGAACACGATACCCAGTCCTAAATGCTATACCTAGAAGACAGTGAGAATTGTCTTTGTGTCTTATTTTGATAAAAATACAGTGTGTTTAACGTTACATGAGAAATGCTAAGCAGGTGTAGCGATTAGATTGATATAAAAGGATACAAATAACATATTTCTGGAACATTATATGACAAAAAGCCTCATTAGATCGCAATCGGAGGTTATTACAAACTCTCGATGGTGGTTTAAAGTGAGTTTTGAGTAAAAGCATAGTATAAATTGTGTAAATTGTCTTATGTAGCCTGATGCTACAGTGTGAATGGCCACGTAACACGTGTTTTCCTTGACGCCTCACCAGAGCCAATCACCAGCACATGATTTAGGCACATCAAGCATGCTGGACGCTTACTGGCTCATCTGTTGATGAGATTAACCCCTTAGTTATCAAAATTTGGTACCAATCGACAAGACATTTTTCGATACTCTATAGTAAAATGTATCGAACACGATACCCAGTCCTAAATGCTATACATAGAAGACAGTGAGAATTGTCTTTGTGTCTTCTTTACACTATTGAAGACATACACAGAAATCATTAAGAGATGCATTTTCTTCAGGTTAACATTAGTGAGTGATCAAAGCATCAGTAGTAGAAGAAGGGTTACCATCCTGACACGACAACTGAGGGACTTTGAAAGACATCTTGAGTTCAATTCTTGAACTTAGCAAAGTTCAGAGCAGCAATAAATGTAAAAATTATGGCCTATTGGATTTTTCCAATAGTCTCCTTCATAGGGCTTTTGCCATAAATGTACTGAAGCAATTTAAGATCCCTAAGGGGATGAGAATATAGCTTGATAGAGGATGCATCCATAAGGACAACGTCTCCTTTAAGCTCCACTGTGTCTTTTTGCATAATGGTTGTTCTGTAAGTCCAGTAAGTCGCCACAGCGTTGATGGGGGCCACTCTTATGTGAGACCCCCGTTGACAGAGGTGTAGCTTCCTGCATTCGGCAGCCTCATTAAAACACCGTCCAATTAAAAAGCTGTAATTGATTGCATGTTTGCTAAATGCCCGCTCTGCTCTCGCAGAGTAATGCTGGAGGTCAATTTCAAATGCTCCGATGCCGAAAGATGGTTTGTGTCCCCACGGCCAAGCACTGGCCTTCCTCCACCTCCTTAAAAAGACCCTTAACATCTCCTTTATAAAGAGATAAGTCAGTCCACTTAACAACTCCTGCCTCCCTCCTTCACATGATATCACAGACTAATTCAGTGAAGGACCTGGTGCACGAGCTATGCTGAGGGAGCTTTAGTTGAAAGCAAATACACCTTTCATGGAACTTCTTGTGCATTTTGATTAATAGCAGAGATACAGCAGGTATTTGGGGCCTAGTGTTTGTCAAATATAATGCAGATCTGGGCCTCTAGGTGACAGGAAATGTATTCAGTGATTTAACTCAGTCAGTAGACCTTAAATGGTAGATCAGAGTCTGAATGTGTTTTTTTGCTGTTGGTGTTTTTGGGTTAGTGACTTGACACTCAATTTTGTCTTAATTTATTCAAAAATACATTTAAAACGCAGTTCATACATACAGCTACTTGAAAACCTCTCTTTTATGATGCATGTATTAAGCATAAGGTCAAAAATATCAGGAGGATAAACTGTCCTAAATCATGATTAAGAAAAAAATCCTTATTGAAATAATGAAATATTGAAATAAAAACCATATAAAGTAGTTTGGCATAATCTTTATTATTATTATTATTATTGTTGTTATGTAGTGTGACCAACAGAAAATGTTATAAATGATTAGTTTGATTTAAAAAATTTAAAAAAATATATGATTAAAGAGATATTCCACACAAAAATTTAAATTCTGTCATAATTTATTCACCCTCCTGCAATTTATTCACAAACCTGTATGCATTTCTTTCTTCTGCTGAACACACTTATTGAAATAATTAAATATTGAAATAAAAACCATATAAAGTAGTTTGGCATAATCTTTATTATTATTATTATTGTTGTTATGTAGTGTGACCAACAGAAAATGTTATAAATGATTAGTTTGATTTAAAAAATATATATGTATATATGATTAAAGAGATATTCCACACAAAAATTTAAATTCTGTCATAATTTATTCACCCTCCTGCAATTTATTCACAAACCTGTATGCATTTCTTTCTTCTGCTGAACACAAAAGATATTATGAAGAATGTTCATAACCAAACATTTTCGATTCTCATTGTCTTCTGGACAGAAAATACAATGGAAATCAATGGGATCCAAAACTCTTTAATTACCGGCATTCTTCAAAACGACTTATTTTGAAGTCATTCAGGTATGGAATGACATGATGGTGAATAAATGATGACAGAATTTAAATTTTTTTGTCAAAAAAAAAAATGTATTGGTTAAACATAGTAAGTCATTCACTTAAATATTTTGTTGAAAATGATATGAAATGGTATAATATATATTTTCAGAACCATATGAAACCAGCATTTTCCCGTGAGTATATTTCTAAGTACTGGCATATGCTAATTTGTCCTTCCTTTTTAAAAATGTGTTATGGTTGTTATCATGGACAGTTGGACACCCTTTTATGTCATTGACCCTTTTGCATGTTGGGCATCATAGTGATCATACTCTTGGTATGAAGGATGTACAGTACCAATTATCACATTATCACAATTATCACAGCACCCTCAGAAGCTCAAAGTGCAATAATTACCCTGCAGCTCAAGCTGATGTATCTGTTCCTGAAATTAGAGGCATTCTCAAATGACTCTATGTGATTGACTCTGAAAGAAAGATAATGGCAGGATGGAGCCAACTACTATCTGAGGCAAAGCACTCAGAAAAAAAAGGCCCAAACTATTAACTGCCCTAAAACTGGTGCTTTAAATAACTGCATCTGGGTGTGCATTTGAAGTATACATAACTTGTCTGGAGCCTCAGATGTCCTCGTAGACTCCTTAACTGCCTTGTTATTGAGAGAGACAGAGCTCCATGGCTTCTGAAGTCCGTCAGCTATAAGGCCCTAATCATCTCTCAATTAGATCTATCTCTTAATATTACCACTGTCTCCTATGATGTGTACACAGCACAAGACAGTTCCGCTGACTCCATTATGAATAGAGACACCGCCTTATGTGGTCTCATTATTGGATAAGTAAGAGGATACAGGAGGCAGACAGAAGTTTTAAGGCCGGCCAGGATAGACGCCATCCCCATTAGCGGCAAGGCATTAACAGCGTCAGCGACACAAATGAGGGGAGGAGAACGAAAGGGGATTGAAGAAAGATGGGTAGAGGGGGAGGGTTGTGTTTTGCGGGACATAGTCCTAGAACATCAACTGTAATTACAGTGATGCTGCCATCTTGCTTCATATTGAATGTCTGCATGATGATGGTATGTTGGATCCAGCAGCCAAAGGGATAGTTTAGTAAACGTTCTAAAGTGTATGATTGTGTGTCTCAGGGGGAGCTGTAGTTTCTGTAAAATACATGTTGTTTTCTTTAAGTGCTCTTTAAGGCAAAAGGTGCACCTACACAAGTACCATGAATCAGTGTTGTTGTTGTAAACTAAAGCCATTAAAATAGTTTTTGTTAACAGAAATAAAAGCAAATAATAAATATTAATTGAAAAACTTACATGAAAATTAGAAATGTTGCCTTGGTGACTAACTGAAATAAAATAAATAGACTTATAAAACTTAATAAACAAAAAAAATGACAAAATAACTAAAACGTCAACTTAAATTAAAATGAAATAAAACTAACTGACATAAAATAGAAGTTGAAGTATTTGTCACTGCATTAAAGCTAAATATAAATATTAAAATTTAAATGTAACTTTTTTTATTTTTTTGTAAATTTAAAACTTTTGAAATTTAAATGAGTTAATATGAAGTCTGAAAATAAAAAAGTTAATTCAAAATATTTATATAATTATTTCTAAAAAATTATATAATATTGTATGAATAATACTAAAATAACACTGATATGAATATGATAATGATTTAGAACCAATGTATAAATACGGTGACCGTGATTCCACCAAGTACAACATGTTCCTGGACCAACATCCTTGTTGATCCTGGAACAACATTCCAATTAACCAATCAGAATTGAGGGATAAGTTGTCAGGAAATATCTGTTTTAGGCTTACGATCAGGGTTAGGTGCTTCTACACCCTTGTTAATCAGCTATCATTTCACACTGATTTTAGGAATAAATTATGGGTAGGGTTAGGTTTAGGGGTAGGGATTGGGTTTAGTCTATATTTGTGGACAGTAATGTTGATCCAGGATCAACAAAAGATGTTGATCCAGGAACATGTCTTACTTGGCAAAATCACGGTGACCGTATAAATACAGTGTTTTTTTATTATATTATGCAGTTTTGTTTTGTTTTGTTTTTCTTTGTTAATTACAATTGTCAATAGACTAAAATAATCTCATGATTTCTGACAACTTTTTATAAATCGTAATGAAACATTAATATTGTTAGTTATATTATAATGTTAGTAATATTATTATTAATATGTTAGTAAATATAATATAATAATATTTTATTTACTTTTTAATGTTTAAATGTGTTTTTCCCCCCACCTGGGCCCCAGTTTGAAAAGCCTCGTTTTAGGAAACTCATTAATTCATGCAGCGTTCTGGTATGTAACATCTACTTTTTGCCATCCAGTCAATTCCCGAATCACATTTATTTGTAAATCAATACCCTATTTTATTTTCTAAACATGCAGCCATAAAATGGATTACAGTCAGCAATTCACATTGACTTTGACAGCAGGTTTTTTTTACCTATAATGAGACTGAAAATGCAAAATACAGTATAAATGGCCTCTCATTGATATCATTCATTACTTTGATAAAAGCACTCAGTAATTATCAATTTTGTTTAAGCACATCACAGAGTCGAGCAAGACACAGTGATGGAAGACAAGTCATTCTGATGTGTGTCACCAAGTCATTAAGCTGCCTTTGAGGGAAGCCTGCAATCTGATTCATCACTGCAATAATGAGCCAGAGATGAACTCATCAATTTAATTTTCCCTAATATTACCCGTAGACGAGCCTTCGTATCTCATTATATTTTCTTTGCTTTTCTGTCTCTTCTTCATTGTGTGTATTCTCTGTCTTTCTGGCGCATTATGTGTGAAGAAAGTGCTAAAGCAGACACATGTGCAGCCAGTGAGGAATGGGGCTTTAGCATATTTTAAGGGGGTTCAGACTGGAGAGTCTCTGCTCCAGTGCCTCACTGTCGATCTGCCTCCTGCTCGTCTCGTCTTCCTTGTCAAGTACGCTCTTCACGACATTGACATGCCTCCTGTCACTGCTTTCTTACTTCCAGGAAGCTTCTTGCCTGCCCTTTGTCATTCACCCAGAAAAAAAAAAACAGCATATACCTGCACAATGGGACTGACTTTTGTAAATTAAAGCACACACATACTGTAAGCATTGATTTGGGAATGATTATAGCACTTGTCTCTGTGTATTGTATTTAAAGTAATTGTTTGAAATGAGCAGTCTTTTATTTGATTCTAGGAACCCAAGGTCATGAAGAGAATAGCCATTATTGAGGTGAACTATAGTGACCGTCTGAAGAAATGCTTCACAGTCTCTTGTCTTTCTTATCCTCCCAGCTGGGGTTGGAGAATTTGAAAGACATTTTTGTGTCATTCAGAGAATTCAAATAAAATATAGTCCCCACTCAAAGCCAGCAGGAGCAGGGGTGTAGACCAAACAAAACCTTCCAAAGAATGAGAGCAGAGATATGACCTCTCATAATGTCTGTATCCAACAACAGGGGAGTAATACACAATGTTCAGTGGAGGTCGCCTTCAGTGTATCACGGCAGATCCCATTTGGTGTTTTTACTAGCTTTTTAAGTTTTCTCGGGTGACTATAAGTAAATGGACAATGGTCAACCAATAGACAGTACTAAACTGTTCTAGCCAGTGAACAGGCTGTGTGGTTTAGATACGTTATTAGTACTTCTAGTACTTTATTATTAATAGTAGTTTGTATGGTTGTCTTGGATTTAGTCACAAAATACTAACTAAAATTAATGTCTAATAATAATAATAATAATAATAATAATAATAATAATAATAATTGTTATTATGATAATAATAATAATAATAATAATAATAATAATAATAATTGTTGTTGTTGATTATGCTGTTGTTGCAATTATTGTTATGCTTTTATTGTTTTATAAGGTTAACTAATAATAATTGTTATTATGAAGTTGTTAAGTTATTATGGTAATTACCAATAATAATAGAGGAACAACTATAATAATAATAATAATAATAATAATAATAATAATAATAATTGTTGTTGTTGATTATGCTGTTGTTGCAATTATTGTTGTGCTTTTATTGTTTTATAAGGTTATCTTAGGTTAAACAATATAATAATAATTATTATTATTATTGTTGCTGATGCTGTTGTTGATATTATTATTATGCTTATTTTATAAGGTTAGCTTAGGTTAAACAATATAATAATAATAATAACTATTATTGTTGTTGTTGTTGCTGATGCTGTTGTTGCTATTATTATTATTATGCTTTATTGTTTTTAAGGTTACCTTAGTTTAAACAATATAATAATAATAATAATCATAATAATAATATTAATAATAGTTTCATATAAGTTGAGGCAGGGAGGTGTGAGTGAAAGGATTTTCCTATATTTTTCTTTGGGCTATTCAGGGAGAAAAAAAAAACAGAAAACAAGATGCTTTTTTAATTTTTCTCTAGAATTCTAGGGTCATTCACTGTCCATATTTGAGACCCAAAGATTCCTTTCTGAAGCAATTGAATGCATTTCCCCCCTGGTGTTTTATGATAACCCATATTGACCATAACTGCAGATTAATGATTCATGAATAGGGGATGTAATGGAGTAGCTGCTTCTCTAGTTGTAATTGAGTGGAGCCATTCTGGCGAGCCGAGGCAGTTAATGTGGCCCGCTGATCAAAGCAAAGCTCTCCTCTGATTGGCATACGACTCATCAGAGGAAGTGATGGTGAGGCACGACATCAAGGTGCTGCCTGGGCACAATTAGCATATCATTGAAAGGAAGAGGTGAGCTGTCCTGTCTCAGAAGCATCGCTCTTGCTTGTCGTCTCTCCTGAATCCCACTCCGTCCCCTAGCAGGTGGAAAACTCCCACAGACTTTCCTTTTTGATAACAATGCTGATTGTAAGAAAAGAAAAGGAACGCAAAAGCCAACACAGACTAGTTTTAGTCCTTTACACACATACTACTTCCCACACTGAACTCGGGGACCGTGTCTTTAATTAACAGACTCGCTTTAGATCATCCCTGTCATCCTGTCTAAAGTGGAGAAGGTTCAAGAACGCAGAGGAGTACGGCTTAATTAAACCACAGTGTACAGGAAAGTCAGGCTATCGCTCGGCTGCAGTGCAGCGAGGGGACGTGGTAAAAGTCACATCAATTCTGCATGGAGACAGCAGGTCAAGACAGAAAGGTAATCTCTGAATTTTAGTATCTAGCATGTAGCAACACCTCTGAGAGACACCACCACATTATTCAACCTGATGCCAACCGATGCAATCCAGGCTGAGAGTGAGGCGCCTCTTATCTCTTACGTTTTTTATGGCTTCTTACTAGTACGCTTGCAAATATAATGTAGATGGAAAACTTGAATTTTTTTTCCAGTGTGTTCAACTAAATATAAACAGAAAATAGAATAGAATAGAAAATATTCTTTGTCTGATTCTGTTTATCTTGCAGTCTGACCGTCATTGTCGGCGAACACACAGATGCCGAGAGATTTAGAGAGAGAATAAGAGATAGCGGGAGTGCAAGAGAGACTCTTTTCATCTCTCTTGGAGCATGTGACTGTGGTGGGTGCGTTCCCCACCCTCACCCTCCACCCCACACACACACACACATTCTGCTGTGCATGCTGGGAAGAAGGTAATGTTGACAATTCCCCCCTCTTGTCAGCCAACAATCCCGTGTCACACTTCACCAGCACCACCATTCTCTGACACCGCTGTCAAGAAATTACATTTAATTTTCACACCTCTACTTCTTACATAGCCTTTCTTCATGAATACAGCAGCAACCCAAGGCCCAACCCAGGGCTTTCATGCAGATATCGATACCTTTGACAATCTGGAAAGTCTTTACCTGGTTTAGTCCTCCCACTCTCACACTTTAGTCTCTGTTACTTTCATGATGGCTAACCGAACGAACTGACCAGAGGTCACTGGAAAGCGCTAAGGTCACATGTACCTCCGAGCACTTGCATGTGGTCAGTGACTCACATCGATTGGCTTATGTGGTAACCGCTTTAGCCCTGGGAGTTTTTGTAAATGAAGCACGCTGGAGGACTAACATCATTAAACAGAGTACAGTTTCTAGTTTGTAAAAGATGGACAGCTTGAGACACAGCCTCCGATGGGGCTCCACTGAATTTTTTCTTTTTTGGCCTGATCTGATTTAATATGCCCACTTTGTCCCTCACTCCATTACGTTGAGCGGCAGTTCTCCGGTTTCCATTTTATCCACACCCCTAACAGCTGTGCAGATCAATAATTATACCTTTAAGGGTGCTATTAGGCATTTTTCCAACTAAATGGTCACGTGGCTAGTGGTCGGCCTTCCATTCTGGCTCTTCGACCTCTGCGGTTTCTTGCCATTTGTAGAATCACTCTGACTTTCTAAATTGGACTCCGAAGAGACGGCCGTCTCAGCCAAAAAGCATCCCAATTTCATTATCAAGAGGCCCAGAATTTAAGATTATAAGTGATTATGTTCAACCGTTCTCATTTGGAAAATCTCTTTAATCCTAGTCTCCATGGCTGCCTCTGACAGGGCACAGACACGGCCGGCTGGTCAGCGGCCATCAAAAGGCAAAAAAAGAAAGAGCATACGGAAGCAGGAGGAGCCCTGGCCTTGGATTGCAGGGAAAGTGGCCAGTTGGCCATCCAACAAGAGGTGCGGCGTCTGATCAGGCAGAGGGAGCCGCCGCTTGGCCAGAGATCACAGCGGTCAGTTGGGACGTGGCTGGATCCACTTTGAGCTCTGGGAACTCTCGAGGACAGAGCGCATCAAGCTGCTGTTGACCTTAGCAGCGTCAGTACCGTCTGTCAGGGTGTCATACACTCACCAGCCATTGCTCCACCAATCCTAAAGTCTCCACACTTGGACACTATGAGGCTGAAAGTGTCTGTTTTGAGTTCTATTGTAGTTTTAGCCTGTATAGATGAATCGGAAAAAGTGTGAGGTGCACTGCATGTGGAATGTAATGTCTTGAATGAGTAATGGGGGCATGTTGTCACACTTGTATATGGAGCCTGCCATTACATTAGCCTATTATAGTGTTTTAAGCTGAATTTAAATTGTAAACCAATGTAATGTAATGTACAAAACCATCAAACTGTTGTTTTTTCCACCCAATATTCTACATTGGAAACATTTATTAAAATCATCCTTAAAAATGTAGCACAGGGCATGGACATTTTTTTACCCTGTGTGTGATAAGTTTCACAATTACTGTAAGCCTGCCATTAAAATATAGCCTATTATTCTCAGTTTAAATTGTAAAATGATTCATTAAACAACAAAAATATAAAAGATATTTAATTTTAACATTATTAACAAAGCACTATTTTATTCAGTAAATATTGACAATTTACTCTGACCTAACAATTATTAAAAAATAAATATATAGTTTATTTAAATAATTTCATAGTGTTGTCACACTATGACAGATGTCACAATGGAGCCGGACATTAAACAGCCTGTTGTCACAATCCGCTGCTGGAAGGAACGATGGAGACGTGGATAACATAAACAATATTTAATAAGAGAATCACAGGGGTAAATCCACAACAGGAACAAGGGTAAACGCACGTAATCCAACAAGTAGACCCGACAAACACAGACTGAACAGACAGAGCCGGAGGGACAGAGGGATGAGGCACAGCCAGAGGAGTGGAGTCCAGAGGCGACGGATGGTCGACGACAGACCAAGGCGGAGCCGGAGACAGGTCACCCTATTTGAGCCTGCCATTTAACATTATAGGTTTTTCAGCTAAATTTAAATTGTAAAGCAATTCCTTAAAGGGGGCATAACACACACAGTTTCACCCAATCTCATGTTAATCTTGAGTACAAGGCAGAGTCGGAGGGACGAGGGAGCCCGGTGGAGCCAGTGGACTGATGGGCCATGGCGGAGAGGAGGGAGCTAGGAGCCATGGTGGAGCCGCTGGGTCGACGGGCAGAGGCGGAGTCCGGGGCTTAGAGGCTGGAGGTGGAGGCCAGGGATTCTGCAGCCACGGTGACGATGGAGGATGGCAGACCCTTGCCCTTGGGGACAGAACTCACTGGCCTCGGCTTTCTCCCTCGTGGCGGGCGTTATGCAGCTCTGGCTCTGTGGCGATCCGTTGCTCTGTCGCTCCGTGCGGCGATGGCTCGTCGGTCGTGGCGGGCTCGGGCTCTCCGTCAACGGTGGGCTCGGGGTTAGGGTCCGGAGTGGATCTGGCGAGATCATCCTCGGGAGAGACGTGAGAGGCGATCCGTTTCTCGCCAGAATGCACTCCACAAAGGCGGCGAAATCCGCTCGAGGACCATCTTCGGACGACGGCGCTCTGCACGCGGGATTCATGCTGGCATCGTAGAACGCGCGAAAACAAACTGTATCCACTGTTTACATAACGTTGGGTTCTTTAGGAAACTGAACAAAGTTATCTTTCCCTTACAACCAAAAACACACTTCTTGCATGTCGTCCGGGTAGCAGGTGGTATTAGCAAGGACCAGGAACAATCTTGTATGGTCCTCGAGTGATCTTTCCCCCTGCTCCAGCAGGGGGACGTGATCTCGCTCTTGCTCTGGTCGATGCGTGCGCGGGCGCGTTCTTCCGGGAGAAATGCCCATATAAGGAGTTCCACCCTCGTTTACGTCATGAAGAGCCACGATCGAAAAAAACTCTCTGAAACTTGTATGAACCCGGAAGTAAGATTTTTAGCACAGAAATACTCAGTCATACGTCCAAATCCCTTTCATTCACTCTGTGACTCTTTTATACTGCAGTCTTTTAGCTGTGGGACAGAAATAACGAGGGTCTCTCTGATCAAAATCAATTTAGTATTTATTCCTTCCTCTGCTGTTTTCTCATATAGAGGAGTTCAAGGTGAAGACTCATTCTGATCTCTTACATGGATTAAAGATGAGTGTAGATTATGGACACATACAGTCTGTTTCATTTTTGTGTATGTGTTTAAAGCAGTCGCTCTTTACATTGTTTTGAAGTGTTCTCTGTACCTCACAGTCAGCAACGGTTGCTATTGGCAACTCCCCAGTCAAACATCTTTTTTGGTCAATAATGCATGAAGAAGGCACTTTACATTAAATGAATATGCTGAAAGATGAATAACTCCAAGCAACTTTTTTAAAAGCCACTGTACACTGTAAAAAAAAAAAAAAAGATCAATAAGTCGTCAACAAGTTTTTCCATTAATTTAATCAATCTGATTTACCAATTTCAGCATAATTTTTTCTAGATTATATAAAATTAATCTCCATATTTTTAAAGTCATTTTATATTTTTTTGTTGAAATGACTTGTAGCATAAATTTGATTATGCTTAAAAATTTAAGGCAGCAACTAACCTTAAGTTTTTAATTTAGAATAGTTTTTACAGGATTACCTTTGAAATCCTTCAATGTTCATCTAAAGTTAATCTTTAAAAACACTAAGACACTAAAACACATTTTGTATGTCAATGTATTCATTAGCAAATCTCAAAATGAATATCCAAACAAAATGTTGTGATGCCTAAATTCACTTGTAGCATTTAAAGCACTTAATTTTAGTTTAGTGTTTTATTTTTAATTTGTTTATATTAATACCAAAATTCTATATCAGCCATTCATCAGTTATTGGTCAAAGTATGAAAAAGAGTGGCTTGTATCAGTCAGAGTAATAATACCCATGCATCCCTATGTAGATATCATCCCTATGCACTCCCAATGAGGGCCCTTATGTTTCCCTTTTTAACATACAACAGGCCGAAGAACATTTTATTAAATAATAAAAATTTCATAACAGGCTTTCAGGACCAAAACGAATGCCCTTGGTGGTGTGCAATCACCATGGTGCAGAGTGTATTTGGAATTAATTTCAATAAATGAATTTCATTAATTCCATTTGCTTGCTGTCTAAAGACATTAACGGATCCAGTGAGCCAGACGTGGTTTCATGCAGTCACTCCCCAGCTTTTGAATGTGTGTGTTTTTTTATGTCCTGGTTGTTCTCCAGCCTCGTTCACAGATAATGAGAGCTTAATGATCTCCTGCATTTAAGAAACTAATTAGACGCCCTGAATCCCGCCTTAACTGCTCGGGATATCAAGGCCATGCCCAAGATTTGTGCTTGATCTATCATAGTGTGTGAAGAACAATGATCTATCTGGAAAGCAGATACACTAAAGCACTCTTTTCACTGTATTAATGGTGACCACGATGAGTGAGGTCTAGGCTGCAGTGGCGGTGGGAGTGAACGCTCTCTCCAACCACATCACATCCTCATGATTCATTCATTAAGGAGTTAACTGTTTCCACTGTGTCAACAGCTTGTCTTTGAAGTGATAATCTTAACATTGAGAGAGCCCTTGAATTTTTGCTTTTAATTACATTGGTTCATGGGAAATGGTCTCTATAATTCAATGAGGAGGAGTCACTTGAGCCTCGATCCTGTTAAAGAAGCTGTGTCTAATAAATTCTTCAGGGAGCCAACATGTGGGGAAAGAGAGCTGATTCTGGTGTGAATCAATTTTCTTCTAATGCAGAAATAGGACCGCAAGTCGGTTTCTGAGCTATTTTATTTATGTTATTTAAAAATATTTTACTAATTTTAATGAGGCATTCGTACTTTAAGAACAGGCAGAGGAAGCAAATAATGTCTAACCTTGAAAATGAGATTCATACCTAGTTATATTAATTAATACGACTGAATGAGGGAAAGTTCAGTGTGCATTATTCTCTTTCTCTGTTGGCTGTGGCTGTGTTGAAAAGTGCACTGAGACTGATTCAGCAAGGTTTTTAGTAAAAAGCCAACAAATGTGGTGCTGCATATTTCAAGGGGTCCTGTATGAAAAACTAGGACAATTTCTGAATGAGCAATGGCAAGCTTTTCAGCATATTTTTCAGTGGATCTGAGAATACACCCACACTCCTTGATTTGGTAGGCACATAGTCTCAATGTTTCGCAAATGATAATACTTGAGAAATGTGAGATGGGTAATTTCCTCAGTGACTTTCAAAGACAGCGGTGGAAAATCTATCACCATCGTTCAGTTGATAGAGCAGGATTCTCAGCACCTGCCTGTAATAATAGGGTCGGTTTTAATATTACCTGTCACATTAGCTTCTTCTGTTTTCTATACGCAGATATAATAATGCCATTTTCTTTCTCTCTCTCTTTTTTTGTGCAGGGATGACAGTCATGGGACAACCATACTTAGTTAATATGATCAGAGACTTCCAAATGGTCTCAGCCATTTAATCCTATTCTTGGCTAAGCTTGTAAAAACCTTACAATCCAGTGCTTTGTGAGAATCAGACATATGCCAGCAGATTAATATGTTCATATGTCTCTCAGTGGGGGGGCATGCTCAAATATTACATTCTTTTTTTGATGTGTAAAGCCCGAGTGTATTACTGCAGGAGAGGAAATTACCCCTTAGATGCCATAGACGAGGACAGATACAGCTTAAATGTTAATATACCGAGGACAGACTTGTTTACAAGCGAGCACTGTCACGCTGCACTTAGATTAAATTTAGATTAAACCTAGATTAAATTGTGTATGTGAGTGTGTGTGTGTGTGTGTGTGTGTGTGTGTGTGTGTGTGTGATACACTCAGAGTGTTTGCTGTGCAGATAAACGATGCTCCTCATAACTAGGACCCTTCCTCCCCTGTGCCCTAGCCCTTTCTACTCCAAACAAACGTATTATTTGATGTGACCCCAGCCAGTTCAAACAAGCACACTGTAATCTCCACTAATGAAAGTGCTAATTCCAGCTCTAGAAAAGAGACTACGAAGGATGCATTGTGAATTTCTATATGCCTTCATGGAATACTTCCTGGTTTAAAGCTGGTTCATTAAGACCTTTATTATAATTAACAGTGTACACAAGATGGTTGTACAGACTAGTTGACTGGTTCTAATGATAGTCGATGCTTTGGGCCTGTAATCGCCCAATTTGGCTAAATGTGCACAGTCCTAAATCCTTTATTAGTCTCTCTTCTACACTGTAAAAAATATCCTGCTAGTAAAGGCAGAAAATGTAAAACTTACCATAAGAATATGGTGGCAGTGTTTCAGGTATGACGGGATGGCATATTGGTGCCTGTATATTTTACAACATAATTTATACAATGTCAATATATCAATCTACCAAATACTTGTACCTTAAAATGTACTGATAACCACCATAATAATACAAGTGGTAAAACAGAAAACCACCTGTCCATTAAACATGACCAATACTTGTATATAGACTGTGCAGAAGGACAAAATAACATCAGGGTAACACACAACACTGAAATAATGCAATGAACATGAACTAAATGACAGAACATATAACACAAATCTCCGTTATGTACAATGCAGATAACAAAAATAAGAAAAAACTAAATGATTTATGTAACATACAGTATAATCGTGTGATTTGCGAAACAGTTACTTCTCGGAATGTCATTTTACTGTTTTTCACTTTGAATTATATGGAAATGTATCATTTTTGCTTCCCAAGATTATAAATTTGACAGTATTTTACAGTAAAACGATATATAATGCAATGATAAACCTTTACTTTAGTAGATAAAAACCTTATAGCAGAATTTACTGTACAGTATTTTTCTATAAATTTTATATAAAAACTTTTTTCTTTACAGTATACTGATGAATAAGCAAATTTAGGACAAATATGAGTGTTTTCATGATTTTAAAAGCTTGTCATTCTTCATTATGAGGCTACAGTAATGTTTATTATTATTTGGCCACTGGTAAAACATCTACTATAATATAATAAATGATTTACTAATTATATGCTGCATATAAATTGCTTCTTCTTAGTATGTGTACTTTTTTAATATTTTATTTTGACTTCCTTTGAAGACCTTTAGAATTTAATTTGGTGTGTCAGACCCAGAAACCCATCAAATAAACATTTTGGAAATTAAAAGTGCTGTTACATTTACTTTACATTAAATGTGTTGGTTGTAGGCGATTGTAACGAATTTCCCAAACATTAATTTGTGATGCTCTTAAATCTTAGAAAACTTTTGATTTAAAAGCTTTAATATCCCATATCCAGTACCCAGGGTGTGAGCCGACACACTGCCAGTAGCATACAAATAAATTCTCTATTAAAAAAAGAAATGCTCAGATTTTGCATGGAACATATTCACTAAATTGAGTGAGAATACTCTCACTCAGCAATCAGGCATTTTTAAAAGCGTTCGCTGTCCCAAAGGAGGTCTGCTTGTGTAATTAAACTATATTTTTAGGCGAATGCCAGACACACTGGTGTTGCTGCTCAGAGTTAGGGTGATCGGAGCAGCTGTTTGCTGGAGCCTGGGGATCTGATGTCGAGTTGAATGCATTCTCCTGTCAGAAGGTTCCCACCTCCTAAGGAGTCTATAAAAACATTATGCCTAGCGACATGTCTGCGCCATCACTCTTCCGCAGAACATGGTGGCAGTCCGTCAACGTATTACAGCTGTGGGACCGCAGTTGTGTTTGTGCACCTGGAATCTGCAGAGGGTGAGATGAGATGCATTAAATTAAGAAATAAAACAGCTAAGTAACTCACGGCCGCTAAATGTTTCATGTCAGAGCAGACAAGATTCAGACAGATGATAATGTAGCTGTTTTCACCTGTTCAGACATGCAAAAAGCATAATCCTCTTTGATAGAAAGCTGGGCCATCTTAAATGGTTGACTAGTTTAAATTTTCTTAATTTTATGTCATTATTAGTCTATTTTAAGCAAGTATTTCACTCTAGATTCATTATGTTGAAGGCAAAAGTAATTATAGTTGTTTTTTTGTTTTTTTTTATGTTTTCTGTGCTACATAATACCTGTCATTTTTGTGCACAGGTTGTTCCGTCATGATGTTCTCCTTAGGAGAAAAAAGGCTGTTTTTTTTCCCCCTGCTCAATCTGACTGTTCTGTCCTGTTGTATTTTATTCTTTTGTGTCCTATTCCACTTTAGAGGAAGTGGTTTCTTCATTGTGATGCTCTGTATTGGAAATGGCAGCCGTCTGAATAGAGTGGCAGTAAAAAAGGCTGTAGACTCATATCAGCTGAGCTCACCATTGCTGTGTAGCAGGGGATTGGTTCTCAGTTGAGCATGTTTGTGGTCTGGAAAATCTTCCATAAGACTTGATCAGACTGTGTAGCTTTCACCTGTCATCACAGAATATCTCCTCCAGCCCATTTGAATCTGGCCTCTACTTCCACACCAGCCGCCTGTGTTTACAAATCAAACTTCGTCTAACAGGACCTCATAAATATTGCTCTAAAACGTTAGCGATTAGTCCATCTTATTCAGTGCAAAAAGCCCAATCCATCAAATCAGGGCAGTTTGGAGGTGTTTCTGGTTGCAGTTATATCTAGGTTGACCTGGTTTATAGTGTATGTGTTACACGTCTCATATGAGCAGTTGTTAGATTTTATAACATGCTATTAATTCTGACATTGGAGGGATATTGGGAAATAGTCAGGAGGCAAAGAAAATCGTTTGTCGGTGGGTTTATATGAGCTGATGTTTCAGTATTTGTGTCTCACCTCTACAAGATGCAGTGATGCTTTTATAGCTTTGTGCTTCATTTCCCTTCTCCATATAATACTTGAAGCATTCAACAAATTCCTTCCAAGTTTTTGTGTTACAGAGTAGCCTATATGCAAAATCCATTACAGTAAAGGAGATCAGAGAGAGCAATACATAGATGGTTGATACATTGCAAAGGTTTAAGCTTGTTTTTTTGTTTTTTTTGCCAGTGCAAAAGGTATTTATGAAAAAAAAAAAATTCTGTGAATGCAAATTGGCAAATGGCAAACGTATATGGATATTAATATATGTGTGTGTGCATATATATTTTAGATTTTTATATTTGTGTATTTGTTTCTTATATATCGTATACCTCTCATATGTGTGTGTGAATAAAATAATAGAATAGAACAGATATTTTTGTAAAAGTCTTTACTGTCACTTTTGTTCTAAATTTTCATTTATTATAATAATTTAATTTAATTTAATTTATTAAAATAATTTATTGACCTAAAATAATGTATTTTTCAGT
>NW_015540886.1:191008-198997 GCF_001515605.1 Sinocyclocheilus anshuiensis
CTTTGACTTCATATAGATGGGGTTTATTTTTTTTTTTTTTTTTTTTTTTTTTTTTTTTTTTTTTTTTGTTGTTTTTTTTTTTTTTTTTTTTTAAAAAAAAAAAAAAAATATATATATATATATATATATATATATATATATATATGTCTGTAACATGTAAAAAAAGAGAGAATAAAATCAGTCCATAAATCCATTATCAATATATTTTAGCTCAGTAATTTTGAGCACCTGGTAGTTATGGTGAATAATACATTGAAAAATCAATTTTCCCTATAGCTGATTTAAATATGTTTCTCTGAATAACCTAATGTGTAATGAGATGAACATGCTACACAGTGTTCCTGTGGCTCAGTGGTAGAGCATTGTGTTAGCAGCGAAAAGCGTCTGCTAAATGCATAAATTATTATATGCTGGAAACTAACTGTTTATTAATATACAGCAGTCTTGGTGTTGATTTGTGTGTGGTGACAAGCCAGTGAAGAATGGCACTTTAATGAGCCGGGCTGTCCACTCAGACAACAACATCTTATCCACTAATGGAGGTCCTAGGGTTAATTTCACACCTGTTGGAAAGAAAAAAAAATCTGCTGCAAGAAGGTTGTAGCTAAAGTGTAATTAAAACATATTTATTGATATGTTACATGTAAATAAATATATATTCCGGGTACAGAATAATTATACAGAAAAATGTTGGCCAGTGAGATTCCAAATGTTTTTTGAAGTAAAGAAAGATTCATTTGGCTGCATCATTGCACCTGCATGCGTGTTTAAGGAATGCAGTCTTCATTAGGATGGTGCTAATTAATGTCTTCATGATTGAGTGCCATGAGAGACACATGGCAAAGAGAAACTGAATGTCTCATTGCTGCATCAACTCTCTTTTGCAGTGATTTATTTATTCTGCAACACCCTGCACAATTATTACGGCCTCATCCACCCTTTTCCCTTTTTGAGCAGAATTGCAGTCAGTTGCACTGTAATTACTGCATGTGGTTTTTATCCATACAGGTGAAGTTCATCTCTCAAGCAGATTGATGAGCATGCGGCTCACTCTCTTCCTTTGCATCGCCGCACCTAAAATAAGTTAAACTTCCTGTGCCACGGGGTTGAGTGCTTTAAAAGTGCGAGATTGGTGAAGAAAGGTGAGATTTGGGAAGTGGGTTTCGGAAACGCTAGCTTTGAGGTAGAGGTTAAATGGGATCGTTCTCACAGTGAATCATTTTGATGACCCACAGCAGCTGAGTCTGCAGCTTGTCATCGCTGTTGTAAAAGGTATTATGTAGCGAGAGCAAGCGTTCATCAGCGGTGCAACGCCGAATGCTGCTTTCACAATTGTTGTGGGTGTCAGTGAGTGGAGATGTGGAGTGTGCTATCAGATAGAGTTAGATGAAATCGTGTGCTAAAATATATTTCAGTGTTGTTGTTCCTGAGGAAATGGGCTAAAAGAGAGACACATAGGGTGACAGCCTCAGAATTAGAGTCGGTGGGATCCCATAAGGTACTGCTGCAGCTTTTATATGTAATTTCATAGCAGGTCTATATGCAACCAGTGCAACAATCACACCATATTAATACAAATATTTTAATTAATCAAGCCATAGAGTGAAAAGTGTAATAAAAAAGATGAAAAAATAAACAGCTGAGTTTGTTTGTAATCATGTGATGGATGGCTTACATAACTGATCTTTTATGAAGTTTTTTTTTTTTTTTCATTGTATTTCCAAACATTTTAGTCAAGGAATGGAGCCCTCTTGAGGGCTGGGTATTGACACAAATTTCATGATTCGATTTTGGATTACTATGGCAGTTTCTACTCCAATTTATTTTTTGAAATATAAGCATTTAAACAGTGGCTGTCATAAAAACTTATTTTCATCAAACATATATTGAACACCGAAGAACTAGTTAAGTAAAAATATAATTATTTGTAATCTAGCAAAATGCTTGTCTTATAAATGTAATGTTATGTGACATATTGTTTACAAGCTGTTTGTTTACATGAGACATGACACATTTCTGTATAGTATCTTTGTTCATTCATCTGATATTCATTCATCTGATATTCATTCATGTTTATGTCTTGCTCTAACTAGTATAGAACGGCGGTGGCTGCAGCGATCTTTCACAACACAAAATGGTATTTATACCTAAAATTTCTTAATAAAATTGATAGAATTTGAAAGATGAGACTGTTCCATGTCAAAAGTTTACAATTATAACGATTTATTAAATGGGATGCTCACAACAAATAATTTTCAACTAAACAGAATAGACCAAAAAATCAATTGGGGATTTAAGAATCAATATCAGTTCATCAAAATGAGAATCGATTAATATCAAGAAATTGATATTTTCAACCCAGCCCTACCCTTTTAGGTAAAATCATACCACAAAATATATTACTTTTGTAAGAATGTTTCTCTTTCTCTCATCAACAGATGAAAGATATGAGTGGGGAAATGCACTTATTTTGCTTTAAAAGACAATTTCATCCTCGATGTCATGAAACCACGTGTTTTCTTCACCTTATCTTGAGCTCCTTCTGTATTGACTTCTGGAGCTACTAACAGTTTTGCAGCAGAACTACAGAGCCAAGGGGTAGGGGATGGTTTTCTATTGAGAAAATTAAGATTTTCTTGAAGATTTTACCTTCGTAATAAACAGCTCATTTTCCTCCCTTTCCTTTGAAACTCCAAGATGGTGTGTGTGTCTCTTCCCCCAGCTGATGCTTCATTAGCAGGTGCTCTACTGCCATCAACAGCTGCAACACAGACTTTAAAATCACGCTGAAACACAGTGAAACTCAGAAGTGGCCGGAGGCTGCTCGGCATGCATTTGAATATTTCCTGATTGAGTTCAAACAGGATTGAAGTTAAAAGAGGACAAGTCTCTGAGAAATGTCTGTAACCCGCACATTTCTCATTTCACACGAGGCCCCGATATGAATATGAGACGAGGGTCAGTTCTATCAGAATATATAACAATCAAAAAACAATCAAAGAAGCACTGTCTGAAAAACAATGCTATATTGCTTTACTGAAATTACACATGTTCTGAATGCTAACCTCAACAGATGCATATGGCACGTGATGCTCTGTAGTAGTTATGGATGTGCAGTGAAGCCATTATCAGTATATGTATTTGTTGCAATGACAAATTTATCTGTATCTGTATTTAGATAGAATTTAGTGTGGGCGGGGCTTGTGTGTCAGAGCTAAATGAAAAGCCCATGGTTAGATTGAACCACTTTGCGTATTGCAAATTTCATTTATAGAATTCTTTATTTTCATGTAAAACAAATGTTGAATGGACTCACTAACTATATTTGGTATACTTATTTATTTATTTATTTCAGGTTTATTTAACAGGGACAATGCACATCAACAATACATAAATGCACAATGTGCCAGAATTAGCCAGAAGGCTATTTTGCATCTGCAGTCCCTGGACTGATGGTAAAATTGTCACCCTAAAAATATAAAGAATTAATCAATACATAATACTTACATACTCTAAAATACAAGTACCATTCACACTAATTCCTAAAAACAAAACATCCGCCTTAAAGTTATACTATACACATAACCAACACATCAATACCAGCTCACTCATACACACAATCCAACTGTCAAACAAAATAAACAATATATCAATAATATCACAATATCAATATACAAACAAAAATAATGTAAGCATACAAACAAATAACAGTAACCCTAATCATTCAATCAGTCCTAAACCAAACAACCTAATTTACATAAAAAAAATATCAAACTAGCAAAGCAAAAAAGACAAGACAGCAGTAGAGTTTAAGTTATAAAGTTAATGTTGACAATGCTGACTCTCAATTAACCATTTCTTTAAGCGAAACTTAAAAGAAGCATAAGTATTAGAATTTGTAATATCAGTTGGGATGGAGCTCCACCCACGAGCAGCCCTAACTGAAAACACTGTTTGACTAAATGCACTTTTTCTTAAAGGGACTATGCAATCACCTCTTACTGCACTTCTCGTTAATCTGTAACCAGATGGTGCTACGTTTACAAACTGGTTCAATACAGGAGGAGCCAGTCCATGTCTGATTTTATACATAAGACAAAGATCTGTATATATAATCAAATTTTCCCAACTTAAAATATTGTATATTTTTTAAATATCACAATGATGATGGTATATGGATTTCTTATCAAAAACTTTCAAGGTTTGTTTATATAAAGAGATAATTGGTTTGAGAGAAGTATTATTTACTTGTGACCAGGTTGTCAAACAATAAGTGATATGTGAGAAGATCATCAAATGCATAAACATCTTCGCAACCTTAGTTGACATGCAGCTACGGGCATATCTAAAATTTGCCAAATTGAACTTAGCTGTAGACACAGAAACATGTTATTGTATATTTTGCTCGGAAGGTTTAAAACATTATAGACATCTGAAAAAAAGAAAAAAAAAACATATGATATAATATCTTAGTTTAATATTACTCGAGATACGCACAAGAAAAGGAGAATGAAAAATGTTTTCTGTTATTCTTTAGGTTTCGTTATTCATTTTCAGGTTAAAGTATTCGGCTTCAGGCACATCGCTAGTAGAAGTACCATTTGCATGTCTGATGTTTGATAGTTTTTCATTGTGGTATAACCGCCGGCTACTAGATGGTAATCTGCCGACTTTTGAGAAGCGACGACTGTATAGTCATTCGCACATTCATACTGAGGCAAAGACATCAGCCCCTTTAATCTGCTTGAAGTGATTTGGTATCAGCAGGTTGCATTTACTGACTGGGCGCCACACATGTTGCATCTATTTAAACACCGCATGAGCTCCATCTGGAGCTATGCCTCTGACTGAAAACACACTCAATTTACAAGCATTTTGTGTGTCACCATTATAGAGGTCCCTTTGGATTGATTTCACGCTGATCCATTGTGAACGTGCATGGCGTGTGTGTCGAGTGAGGAGATTAACAAAATCAACCTCAGTCACTGTTCTAATGTCATTCTGTCTCTGATATGAGCATTATCGCTCAGCCGTGATGGAGGGGAGATATTTCACAAAGCAAATGTTAATTCACAGTGGCACTGGGACCCAGCTTTGTATATCTCACGCGATCCGTACAGTTGTCGCGCAAACACCCCCACAGACGCACGAAACAAACACACCGAATGATTGTCGTGCTCGATTGCGCCATAGCCGAGAGTATGTAACTAATTTACTGACATGTCTATGAGCTACCTGTAAGGGCAGGGAAAAGGGGTAATGGAGGTTTGCTTGGGTACTGTCACTTCATGTTCCCTGACCCCAGGGAATGGCAGTGGGAAAGTAATGGCCACGGCTGCCAGATGTAGCAGTCACATTTAATCAAGTCTGGTGCTGTCACTCCTGCTGTATTGATCCCTGTGAACTCCCCAGGCAGCCGGAAATCTCGCTAGTTTTTGCCAAACAACAACTTTTCCCTTGCCTTTCAAACAACTCCTCGCGTGGCGGCACATCTCGGCCGCCTTAATCACATGCTATTCCAATGAAACCACCAGCCGTGGTAAACAAGACCAGGGTGAGGGGAATTTCCATTATTATATCTATGGACTTCTGCCTCTTTGAAAGTGGATTTTTGGAAATCAGCGGTGTGCTTCACTCGCACAGCCTGTCATCAATGCTTCTGATTTAGTTTAATGATACTGTCCATAGAGACTTTTCATGGACCACTTGATCGGTAAATCCAGGATATTTAAAGAGACTGAAAGCAGCCAAACTCTAATATCATAGATCATTCCAGAGCTCTAACTCTCTGGTCATTAGAGTGCATCACAAAGCCCGGCTATTATTGGGTCATAACCCAGCGAGACTGCGAATCCTGGGGAGAGAGATATGGGAAGCTGTTTTAGCTTTTGCTCCGGTTTTCAGCCTGTCGTGAATTACATTTCAGCTGATGATAATTGGAATTCACAATCTCATGATTGGTATTTACACCTGTGAGAAAAAAATATGAACAGTTCAAAATTCACTTTGAACCTATAAAAAAGGGGTTGTTTGGATCAGTGGCAAGACCTCCGAACCATGAGCCAGCGGAGAGGTCCAGCTTCATATCTTGCCCTGGGCAAATCCTCTGACCACTAATGTTGTGCCCCTGAGCAAAGCGCTTAAATCCCAGCTGCACTGTGGTTTGGTTGGCTCTGTGCTCTGACTAATCTCAATGTCTGCATATGTCTGATAAAGAATAGACTAAATTAATTAAAGGTGATATGTGTAATTTTTTCCATGACAGAATGCTTAGTTTAATTTGCAGGGGCTTTAAATAAGCCATTCGCAGATTTATTTCTCAGAGAATTGAAAATATAGTGGCTCTTTTGTGCTTGGTTCAAGCGATATAACACTGAATCAACATTGAGTGAGTTTGGGCAGGACTACCTGTTTGTCTGACCAGTGCTAGACTTGAGGAGTGTTTGGGAAAATCTGTCTGAAAATAATTGGTTTAATTAAAAAATATATATATATTAATAATTTTATTATATATATATATATATATAATAACTATAATATGTTTATAAATTATTATAATTGTTATATTTAAAATAATACTTTTATTCAGCAAGGATGCATTAAATTGATCAAAAGTGACAGCAAAGATATTTACAATGTTACAAAACTTTGAATCCTGAAAAAATAAATAAATAAATAAATAAATCATGATGTATAAAAAGAACTATTAAGCAGCACAACCGTTAACACGAATGAAAATAAGATAATAAGAAGTGTTTAATCTGTATATTAAAATATGACACTGATGCTTGGAATAATGGCTGCTTAAAATTCAGCTTTGCCATCACATGAATAAATGACATTTTAAAATATATTAAAACAGTAAATAGCTATTTTAAATTGCTATAATATTTCACAATATTACTTTCTTACTGTATTTTTAATCAAACAAATGCAGCCTTACGTTACACTTCTTTAAAAACACTTAAAAAAATGTACATTCCCCCAAACTTGAACAGTAGTGTGTTTTTGCAATTATTTTAAGTAAAATTAAAATAAATGAATGAATTAATGATATACTTTTCCTATGGTTTGTTTGGCATTGTAAATCAACAGTGACTAAAGCAAATAAAAACTTGCCTTAAAATATAAATACACACTTTCCACTGGTGAAATAGGGACATGACATAGTAAATGTGACTTTTGTCATATAGGTTTGTGCATCTTCCTGTTTTCCTAGAGCAATCACCTTCCCTCAACAGAGCCTGACATTATGCTTTCAGTATCTAAGCAGCCTCAAGTGTATGTCAGCTGTTGGAAGGATAGCACTGAGACACCGGCAATTTTCTATTCACTAAAATACTTGCATCGTTTCCGTTATGTATACAGATGTGACATTCCGTTTGCAGAAAGATTTGAAAGAGAAATGAATGTGTTTTGTGAAATTGCAATGCGAGCCTACCAGAGATGTGTGATGAGCTGCTGTGAACATGATGCTGGCTTTCCTTTACTTTGCCTTTGCTTTGTGAGTCTTTGCTGTGCTCTCTGGGTCATTCCTGTTATGCAGTACATTTAAAAAAGTATGTTGTAATTTAAGCAAGTATTTCTATAAAAGGGTATACAAGGCTTTCAGAAATATGCTGTGGTTAAGCTCAACATCTAAACTGTATTAATTATTAAAGAAAAAAGTCTTGACCAGGGGCGCGTCAGGTACTCACGAGCGGGACTATGGGTGCTCCAGAGAGGGAATAAAATGTCAAAAACAAAAAGTGGATCCCACTGCAAGAAACAAAAATAATCCACGTCCAGGCAGTCACATAGCAGGCAAAATATAAAAAGCCTTTATTGTGCGACAGGGCTACATATTAAAAAACACCAATGCGTATCAGCCCAAACAGGCCTTCGTCAGGGTGTTAGACAATAGAGAATGAGAACTAGTTAAAAAGATACACGTGACTACATTTTCAAAATCTAACCACTAGATGTCTCTTGGGTATTTACAAATATCAA
>NW_015540886.1:199234-205114 GCF_001515605.1 Sinocyclocheilus anshuiensis
GCTAGAAAATGAACAGGTTGGAAATGGAAAGCTAAAGTAAATCCTTTACTCAGTAAGGGTTTGAGCGTTAGCTTGCATGACAACAACTATAGACATCTAATATAAGTTCATTTTGATATTTTGTATCATATTTGATATTATCAATTTATGGGGTTTTTTTTCAGACAGGATGGAATGTTTTAAAATGTGAAACATCTACTAATATCATAAATAATTAATCAAATCATGCTAATACTTATGTTTGTGCTGTTTTTTTCCTATCTTGACATGATGTCACCTGCAGGATGATGATTTTTAAGGACATAGATTTTGTTAGATATATTGTATGAGACTATGGATAGAAAAAGGAATATGGACACAGGTAGCACCTAGGGACATGGAAAAAAACTGCAATATGTAGTGAAATTATTTTAAAATTCACCCCATGTTCTATTTATTGTGATAAAAGAAAATAACTAATATGATTTCCTTCTTTAGAATATATTCAGACATATACGATGGGGATGGGGACAAAATGTACTGCATAACAGCAATGGCCCAGCTGGCTCCTATTAAATGGATTGAAAGAGCAGTAGAGAAACTGCTTTTTCTCCTCTTTCTTCTTCTGTTATGAAAACAGGGGGGTGGTTATATTAAATCAGAGCCTCACCTATTCTCAGCAAAAAATTAAAAATAAACTGTCAGATTCGTCTTTTTCAAATGACATTCCTATTAGAAGCTAATAAAAGTTGGTGGCTGAATGGGGCCAGGTCACATCAATGCAGTGATTTATCCACTGAGATGAGACATCAAGCCAAAGAGAATATTTCTATGCTCTCTATAAGCCTTCCTGTTTCCAAAGACTTGGCCATTTTGCTGTTATCACAGCAGACTGCTGCTTCTTGGGACCCTAATCGATAGAGTAAATGCCAAAACTGGGTTTGGAGGGACTGAGCCCAGCTGTGACTGATGCCTTTATCTGTCCAGCAGATGCTGTCTCTCAGTGGAGGCCAGGGAGTTAACAGCATTACCTTCCTCATGGCCCAATACACACTTCTGATCGCCCAAAAGAAATCATGCTTATTTCATTGGACTCACACAGGGAGCTTTGGGTTGTATTCCACTGTTCCCTGCAACCTCAAATAGCACACACGCCGGAGGAAGAACATACCGGCAAACGTGTTTTTGCTGTAAACAGCCACTTTTAAAATGCTCTGTGAATAGAATACTACATCACTTGTACTGTTATGAGAGGTGCATACATGAGCGCCGCACATTTATCTGCAGAAAGTGGAATTGTTAGCAGAGCCTGTGGAATTATGGAGCAGAGCCTGTGGACACCTAATTCTTCTAAGACAAACAATGGAGAATCCTTATTATCCTTCACTTCATTATACAGTATGTGTAGTGGTAATGGACATGCACTATTGTATGTGGGTCCATTAATCATGCCACGCACATACTGTTCATCTGGTTTATGTACTATTAAGTATTAATTTTCTAAAGAATTTTAGCATTGATGGGTTTTTTTCATTCATAGATAATAAATAAAAGATGAATAAATGCATTTATATACAATTGCTCAAAAGTGGCAGACATTTATAATGTAACAGAAGATTTTTATCTCAAATAAATGCTGTTATTTTAAACTTTCTATTCATCAAAGTATTATGAAAAAATATGGTTTCCACAAAAATATTAGCAAAACAACTATTTTAAACTGTGATAATAATAAGAAGTGTTTCTTGAGCACCAAATCAGCATATTACAATGATTTGTAAAGGATCAAGTCACACTGAAGACTGGAGAGTAATGGTGCTGAAAATTCAGCAATAAATTACATTTTAGAATATATTAAAATATTTTACAATATTACTGTTTTTTACTGTATGGTCAAATGCTGTATTTACAGTTTTTTAAAAGAAAAATGCATTTTAAAAGAAAATGATTGTCTGTTTTGATAGTAAATTCTTTCTGGAATTTTTATTTTTAAGAAATAATTTGGTCATTTTTAACTGATAATTACAAAAAAATATATACCTACTGTTCTTCTTTCCAGAAAATCACAGGATGCCCTCTTTAAGAAACACCCAGACTAAAACTGTGGCATGTATTAAGAAACACACACACAAATGTCCTCTGCAGAGGACAAAAATGGATTGCTGAATCCCAGGAAGTGTTGTCTCTTGTTCAGTGTTGCACATAATGCATGTAAATAATTGATGCCAATACAAATATAGTCATCTTATCAAGTCTTTACAAGCAGGACCATATTAAGCGATCATGCAAAATAATCATTTATTATTCATTTTTTTGTCAAAACAATTTCACCAAAACATCAAAGTGAGGCAACTCAATAAACACCAAACTTATCAAACACAGATTTTTTGTAGGCTTCATCCGTGGTGCATTTAAACGGGTAACACTCTGACCTACCCTGGCATCTGCTGCTTAATGAACAGACCCCCTGTCAGTGGCCGTCTGCCTGAATCCCCTGGGCCGCTCACCTCAGTGTGGCTGATGGCTACCTGTGACATGCACTGGGACCTGTGGACCATGCATTATGCATAGCCAGCCCCCCAGTCAGTGGGGAAGTGAGGAGACTGCTCAGAGGGAGCAGAGACGCTGGCTGATTGGAGGCCTTGTTACACAGAATTCGCTCTGAGATGTCCTCATTCAGCCTGAGCTCTGCAGCAGATGTCCGGGGCAAGTGCTAGCTGCTGAATGATGGCTCAGTCAGGCTCCTCGCTCTTCTCCAGCAGGGACTGCGGTGGCTCGTTGTGTGTCGGGCCTTGTAAGACAGGTGCATTTACATTTCCAATGCATAGAACAGTTAGATTTATGACTCAGATCTTTTATGTCTGTAAACGTTTATTTGAAATTGTGCCCCATTTCTCTGTCCTCTTTCTTGTTGCCTGTGTTTCTGTCTCTGTCTTTCCTTCACATTTCTCTTTCTGTTTTTATATGCCTACACGTGTATAAACACTCTGTGGTGAGGTGTTTGCATGCTTGCTACATTTCTGGAAATCTAATTTCTACATATCTGGATTGAACAACATATTAACAGTGGGAAACTATTATTCAGTTGGTTAGTTAGTTGATGCAGCATGACACATTCATATTTATGAAACATTTGACTGGTTATTGATTAAATGAAGATGAGCGTTTTATTTACCTGCAACATAATTGAAATTAACTGGATATTTGCAAGAAGTAGCTTGGCTTTTTATTGCTGCAGGGAGCTCAGAACTAAAAAAGAGACTGTTTTTTTTTTTTGTATAAAAAAAATCAACCGACTGGCTGAGGCCAGCCTAAAAAGACACTCAGGACAGTTGACGGGCCACTGCTGCGCATCGTCGGGAAAGCTTATCATTTGCACATGTTTTTAAGCCTTGCCAATTTAAACATTCAAAAGAGTTTAAAGCATTCAAACACAAGACATGGAAAAACTCAACTGAGTACTCGCGCGCCGTGTTCGGTGTGTACGCAGAGAGCCGCGTCTCACGGACAGCAACACCGAACCGTGCTTTCCTTCGCGTCCTCCTGCACCTGAACGAACAAATACAAATCGCAGTTTAAACATGCAAACAGAAAAAGATGTGAAAGAGCCCAATTCAACACCCGCGTGCGGTGTTCTGTGCGCACAGGGCGCACACAGAGAGATGCGTCTCAAAGCGCTTGAACACTGAATTTGCCTCTTCTTGCTCTTGTACCGATAAATACATACAAAATTGTGTCAAAATACCCGTCTTGGAGAGTATCCTCGAAAAAAAAATGTCTTTATTTTGCTTGGTTATGTCTTAAGTGAAAGTAAACAGTGGAGAAAGAAATTGGATGTGTATCATTATAATGGATGCATTTGTCTCTTAAAGTGACCGCGCCTAATTTAGCTACTAGCTGCTGTCGGTGTCCTTAATGTTAATCCAAGAAAATGAAAGAAAGAAAATCACTCACTGCTCTTGACTGAATTACTTTATAGTTTTAACAAGAATTAATCCACAGTCAAACCAAAAATTATTCAGACACGAGATATAATTTTGGATTTTTTTTTGTTTTTACTAGTGGGTGCAGGACACTATAGTTAATTTATGTAAGTGAGTATAGCAAAATAAAGTAAACTGTGACATATTATACCCAAACATTCTTCATATAGTGGACTACCAGTAAAACTGATTTTAAAAAATTTGACCTGACCATGTTTTGCTTAAGTGTTTTTTCTTTAATTGCTAATGTGACCTTTTTACACCACAGACTGAACAAAATTAAACATTGCTTTGTAATTGGTCGACAAAGTATTGATAGGTGTGTATGTGTAAATATTGTCATACTAACAGTTGTCTGAATTTTTGGTTGATTGATTGTAATCCATTGCATACCTTTCTATCAAAGTTATCTGACATTATCAAGATGACTTTGTTCTGACACAGTTTAACTCTGAGTTCTTGTCATATTTTATTACCATTTTCTAAACTATAGCAAATAAACTGTGATAATGTGAGAAATGTTGAAGGTGTCTGAATAAATTTGGGTTTTATTTAATTTTTACAGTGAAGACTATGCGCTATTTTACATTTGATTATTCGGTTTCTGTACCTGGACACCTACAAACTTGAAAAAAACGTAAACATTGTGTAAATAGCACAAATAAATAAAGAGAACGAACATACAAATTAAACAATTTCAAACATGGCCCACTGGTACAACCTGCACTAGGGCCCCGCAAACCCCAGCTACGGCCCTGCATATAATAATAATAATAATAATAATAATAAATCTATAAACAGTGAAGCAATAAAAATACATATTTTATTCAATATACTGGATTGCATCTAGACTTTCCTTTTACATCTTTAAAACATGTTCATCATACAGTAGTAGATGTGCATTCAAGTCTTTGTGATGAAGTGAATTTCATTTATAATGTGTTTTTGAATAACTTAACAGATCTGGATCAATAAAAGAGAGTCACGTCATTGAGTTCTCTGTGTAATGGATAAAAGGTTTACCCTTACCCTTTAGGTTCTAATATGTACCTTCAAGGTAACAAAATGGACGATTTAGGTATCTTTTGGAAAGGTACTGCCCCAATGGCAGCTTTTGTACCTTTTTTTTCTGAGAGTGTAAAAGCTGTCATTGTTCTTATAATCTTCTCAACAAATAAAACGTGAAATTAATGTAATATTTTAATTTCATGAGAGAAAATTGCAATATCTCTTTATTTGCTCATGCCAAAACAAGTACATTTGTCTAATTGAGTATGCAGTAAACACAGATTATATTTGCCTTCACATATAAAATACAATCATGGAAAGCAAATAAGGTGTGGAGAATTAGCTTCCCTTAAGTGTTGTAGCACTGGGAAATTTCCAACTGAACCATTTCTGTCTTGACTGGGGGGCTCAGTTATAAAAGGCACATTTTTATGCATAGAAGAGTTTTTGCTTGAGCAAATGAGTGTTTTATACACCTAAGCTGGCTCATTTTACCTGCAAATGAGTATCACAATTATTAAAAATGGCTTGAAATTTTGGAAGCTAAAATTTCATTGTGTCTTGGAAATGACCTAGAGCTTTTAAAATGATCATTCCAAAATTTCTGAAAGTCTTTGCCTGAGATGATGTTCTGTGTCCATCTTGAACAGTTATGAAGTCTAGAGAGTGATCTAGATCACTGACAACTTTTAAAAACAAATACCCAGTAACAAGTATGTTCTATTCAGTGTAATGTTCTCTCTCTCTCTCTCTCTCTCTCTCTCTCTCTCTCTCTCTCTCTCTCTCTCTCTCTCTCTCTCTCTCTCTCTCTCTCTCTCTCTCTCTCTCTCTCTCTCTCTCTCTCTCTCTCTCTCTCTCTCTCTCTCTCTCTCTCTCTCTCTCTCTCTCTCTCTCTCTCTCTCTCTCTCTC
>NW_015540886.1:205267-213543 GCF_001515605.1 Sinocyclocheilus anshuiensis
CTCTCTCAATTCAATTCAATTCAATTCAATTCAATTCAATTTAAGAGAGCTTTATTAGCATGACAAAATTATACATTTGTATTGCCAAAGCAATTGCAGCTGGACTGCTTACAAATAGTGCACATATGTATTAACAGAAAGAAAAAGAATAATAATAATAGTAATAATAATAATAATAATATATAAAAAGTATTAAGCATGTAGTGCAAAATGAATTACTAATGTATGTAAGTATATAAACTAGAAATAAAAATAAAATAAGGGATTAGACAGATTTACAGAAGCAAAATATACATCTAAGTAATATAATAGATGTAAATATAATATAAAATTTGGCATAATATAATCTACATGTGATGGAAACATCAGATCAGGGCAGATCTAAGGCCTAAGGCACACCTGTGCAATAATCATGCTGTCTAATCAGCATCTTGATATGCCACACCTGTGAGGTGGATGGATTATCTCGGCAAAGGAGAAGTGCTCACTAACACAGATTTAGACAGATTTGTGAACAATATTTGAGAGAAATAGGTATTTTGTGTACATAGAAAAAGTCTTAGATCTTTGAGTTCAGCTCATGAAAAATGGGGGCAAAAACAAAAGTGTTGCGTTTATAATTTTGTTCAGTGTACATTGTATTTGTAAACTGGCTTACACAAGCTTAATGAAGTATCTGCTGCAGACCAGAAAAACACATGGATGCAGGATTAACATGTGAAAGTGATAGTATTATATTCTTCCAAAACTTGAAGAAATAAACTATACGGAATAAGATCTATAAATGCCATAAAGTAAAAGACAGATTCAATCAAAGATTCCAGTCTAATTATCTCCTAGTATAAGCACTTATGGCCACAAAAGAAAACTGAAGAGTTTTGTTTCTTTTGCAGAATCCTTCACAGTTGACTGTTGACTCGGATCAAATAAGGTTCGTCATGTCTTTGTACAGTACTTATAAATCCCTCACACACATCTTCCTGGGCAAAATTGAGCTGTATGAATGAATGTTTGTGTAATGATAGTGATCCTTGATGTATAACTTGAGGACAGGCCTTGCTGTAGAGACAGCTGGGGTAACTGTCCATGAAAATGGCTTATTTTGCTATCTGCACACAATGAAGGTGCTTTGACAGCAGCTTAGTTAATGCATGAGTGCATGAAGTATCTAGATACACACAAAAGGAAATACAATATACATTTTGGAGAAGAAATGTATGGTTCTGTGATTCATTCATGCACATAACTCCTTTTGATTGAAAGTTGTTATTTGTGCACTGAAAAACCCTGCAGTGCAGCCAGAGCTACATGAGGAAGAACACTCTTAAATACATTAGAAGAAGTGTGTATGTGCTAGGCTTTGGTAAATGTGGATTGTATTTTTCCTCTAAAATGCATAAAGAACTCTTGAATATAAGCAATTAAAATAATTCAGGTTTGCTTTTAGCATTAGTGGAAGATGAGAGTTTTTTGTGGTTTTAGTTTTAAATGATTCTTCAAACTCCTTAGTTAATTAAGTATGCAGAATGATATCAAGCGTGACTCAGTAAAGTGATTATTCATCTTCAACTAAATTTGGTTTATAGTTTTTTTTTTTCCAAGGCACTAAAAGAGTGATTATCAGAACTTATTCAGAAGGGGCTTGGATAAACTTTTTTCTAGTTAATTTTTAATAATGTATCTCAAACTTTGATGAAGTATCTCCATGTTTATCTGCATAGTTTAGTGTGTATACAAGTTGTGTGCCCTATAGAACAGTGGAGAATGTCACTTATGCCAGGATCTGCCACTAGGGGGCCTAAACCCCCTTAAAGGGATAGTTAACCCTCAGTTGCTGGTCCCCATTGACTTTTATAGTGGGTTTTTTTTTTCCCCATACTATGGAAGTCAATGGGGACCAGCAACTGAAGGTGAACTATCCCTTTAAGAGGGAAGGATGATAGAGTGCTGCAGGAATTACATATTTTTGTAGGCTTGAACCTGAGATGAGTTAGCATTTTAGCACTTCCAATTTCATCATCCTGAAGTCAATGCGTTTTTTAACAGGTTTTTGGTTAAATGCCTGAAATAAGGTCTGTGGTTAACATAAACTCAAGATATTTTCATGTTTTATTCTACAATGTAAAATACATCAGTAATACTCCCTTGTGAATTATTTAAAGCTTTTCATTGAAAAAGGCGATTGATAACAAATGGCTAAATGGGATTACAAAGGTTGTCATGGACATTAAACGTCATCACGCCCAAACAGATAAACTCACTAGTCCGTTTTTACAGCCTCATCGGGCCCTATTTTAACGATCTAAGCGTATGGTCTAAAGCGCACGGCGCAGGTGCACTCAGGGTGTGTCCAAATCCACTTTTGCTAGTTTAACGACGGGAAAATAGTCGGTGCACCCGGCGCATGGTCTAAACGGGTTGTCCCTATTCTCTTAATGAGTAATGGGTGTTTTTTGGGCGTAACATGCAATAAACCAATCAGTCTCATCTCCCATCCCCTTTAAAAGCCAGTTGTGCTCACGCTATGGCAGGTTCGCTATTTACATGGTGGAATGTAATTTGTGTGCTGCTGCGCGTCCCTGTGTGTAAACTCCACTTCGTCCACGGTGAAAGCCGATCCGGCGATCCACAGCGCGAAGTTGAAGTATTTCCTCAGCGACCAGCACGGATCAGCTCCAGGCATGATGAAGCGATATCGTCCTCTTTTGGAAGGCCAAACAAAGTAATTTCGCTTTCACAATGAAGCACACAGCGTCTTCACGACATGGTGGCGGCGGCAACAACAATACTACAGCAAGAATAAAAGTTACGCCTTCTTTCTTTGCATGAACATTTGGAGAGCGTTATGCAAATCTTCCAGATAGTGATGTAGATATGTGGGGGCGTGTTAGAACGAGGCGTTTTGGGTAGGCGTGGCTGACTCTTAACTTTTATAAAGAATATCTATGGATTTGAGACTTTAGTCTTTGCAACTTTACAGATCTTCTTTATGCACCAAGAGCTTGTAACACTCCAAAGAGAAAGGAAAAATTGAAATCGCATCATATGACCCCTTTAAATAGGGTTCAGAACCAGAGCTGTATCCCCAGGGTCCATGGAGACGGCAAAAGTTCTCCCCCAGTTATTAGGTCAGTGGTTGACCAGGGTGGGCATTTCCATGGTTGATTGTTAAATTATTACATTTAGTCCAAATCTACCCCCACTCCTACAAATCCAGAATATATAAATGTATTACATCCTTGATGAGAGCTGTCAGAACTAAAGCTACCAGAATTATTTATGACCCCCTACACGCCTGCTAAATAAATTAGATATTGTCCAAAATGCAGCAGAATCATAGTAGCTTATAAAAGATTGTCTGCAAAGACCTGCAAATTCTGATTCAAGTTTATACATTCTCCATAATTCAACATTCTCTGCCACGACACAGCATTAACACGATGTTGATGAAGCATGTGTACTGTACAGGTGCATCTCAATAAATTAGAATGTCGTGGAAAAGTTCATTTATTTCAGTAATTCAACTCAAATTGTGAAACTCGTGTATTAAATAAATTCAATGCACACAGACTGAAGTAGTTTATGTCTTTGGTTCTTTTAATTGTGATGATTTTGGGTCACATTTAACAAAAACCCACCAATTCACTATCTCAACAATTTTCCACGACATTCTAATTTATTGAGATGCACCTGTACAGTGAAAACAAGTGTGTGTGAAGTTCTGTGATGTGGAGATGGGGCCAATTATTTCCATAATCAAGAAGAGGCTATTCAGCTCTTCTGCTTATTTCTTCAGTCTAATGTGGAATGGAAAGCAGGAAGCATCTTAATAAGATTGAGAATTAGCTCTGTGCCACCAGGGTGAGAGATGCCATCTAAAACATTGTGCTGAGGAACATTTTCATTTCACTGTGCTTACCCACTGTTTATCTCATTTTATTTGACTTGTGTTCACAACCACTGGACCCTAATAAAACCTGTAGTTGGATTCTGAGATCCGTAGCCATATGGACAGCAGAGAGACTACAAGGTTTAACCCTTTAGGCACAGAAACTTTCAGTTGATACTTTCAGATATTCATTGAGTAACAAACCATCAATCTGAAATCTTTAGATTGATGAATTCTTTAGACTTGATGTCGAAGTTCATTTTTGAAGAGTTACTTTTAGTGATCACTATGAATTAATTCTGACTACATATCAAAGTGTTAGCTAAGGCTGTAAATTCAACAAAATCACCACCAATCACATTTGACTATGTAAAATGAATTAATTTCGTTGCTGTATCATTAATTTTGTAAACATTAATTCTGCAATATGAAACTTTCCAAAATTATAGGAATATCAGGGGGAAAAAATTAGGTATACATAGTAACTTAAGCAACATTTTAGATTCACTATCAGCAACATGCTGTAGCTACTTTCCCCTTTTCCTTAGACCACTGAAAATATTCATAATATGGGGGGAAAATCTTACTTTTTAACTCTAATGTGAAATGATAGGTGTGGAATATTAAATGTTTTCTGCTAGTAACCACTGTGCCTGATAGGTTGCTGAGTATATGTTTAAGTTAATAAAACGCAATCCTTGTAGGAGAGGAATGCAGTGTTTTATATTAATGTGCAATATGGATGTTACTGTTTTTAAGCTTTCCTGTGATTTAAAGGACATTGTTACAGAGAAAATGCAGTATAATGTTTGGCTAGTCATCTTTCAGTTGAGCGCTTACATGTTCATTATTAAAAATCAACTAAATCTTTCCCTTCAGCTAGTCAAGTGAAGATCAGTCTGGAACATCTCATTGTTAGTCAGTGTTTTACAAACCCAAGAACGAATACATCTTCTCTTTCATCTTTACAGTAAAATGCAGTTTCATTAATAATAATGTGTTTTCAAACAATGGAGACTTTGGTGGTGAAATCGAGTTAGTCGCCCCTGTGTGTGTATCAGCATATCTGACACTCTAACTCAATAGTGCCCCCATTTCCGCTGCTCTCCCAGACCTTGTCACTTCGAATGAATCTCTGATAGGTTTGAAATCTGACAAGCCACCCGTCTGCATGGCTGAGAAGCTCAAGTTTGAGACTGTTATCTTTCGCTTTTTCATATTCAAACAAAATCAAGGTATGACTTCAAGAGCCGAGACACAGCACAGTTATTATGTATAGATATTTCATCAGAAAGCAATGGTTTTGATTTAATGCTATATCATATTATAATCATTCTCTAATGCACAATGACAATAGTCTGATGTCTAATATGTTATGCTTTGTGCCACTTTACGACCTGTCAGATGATAATGATTGTGTCTCTGATTGTAAATTTAGTTTGATCTCTTTTTTGAACAAAGTCTCAGTGCAATTTTTGTTCCTTTCTATAGGCTTTGTGAACAGATAGCAAATCTTGGGGTAGGCAGCCGTACACGCGAAGGTGTTGATTGTGTGATCCGGGTCATGAGGAAAGGTGACGAGAGAGAACTTGCATTTCATCACCAGTGTTGGGGGTAACGCATTACAAGTAACGCAAGTTACGTAATCAGATTACTTTTTTCAAGTAACTAGTAAAGTAACGCATTACTTTTTAATTTACAAGAAAATATCTGTTTTCAAATAATATACTTTTTCAAATAAGTAAAGCCTGTTACTTTTTTTCCCATTTAATGATTGAAAGCTCTCCTGTCCCCTTGTTCAGAGAAATCGGGAGTAAGATGTTACTTTAGTTCTAGAATAAATGTGAACATGCATTAATTAATCTCACTCACTCACAAAAAAAATCAGATTTAGTTTTCCTCAAAATTAATAAAAACAGTTAAACGCAACTCATAATATGACTCAAAACTGCAATAATTAAATGTTAAATAATACAAATATCCTTTATGTATTTAATCCCATTCTATTAACCAATTTGCTGCTGACCTTCTTCAGTGATCCAATTCAACAATACTAATAAGCAAAAATTACACAAGATAAACTAACATTTCTTCTTCTTTTTTTATTGCTGAAGAGTGTTGAACTTTCTTCTTCTTTGTTCTACTGTAAAGACGTAAATTTACATTTCCTTCAGCCTGAGGCTTCTGGTGTGAAAGGGCTTTTACATTTGCCAAAAAAATAACTTTTTATATTAAAAGCAAACAAGCAAGCCCAGCCCAGATTTAAAAAGTAACGCAAAAGTAACGTAACACATTACTTTCAATAAAAAGTAACTAAGTAACGTAATTAGTTATTTTTTAGGAAGTAACGCAATATTGTAATGCATTACTTTTACACGTAACTTTCCCCAACACTGTTCATCACAAATTAAAAACTTGAAAAATAATCTAGGGGTTAACCAATACAACAGGTCAACAAAATTAGCATGCACTGTTTGTGAATGCAGCATGATTTTATGCAAAGAAAGAGCTCTGAAATGAAAAAAAAAATAAAATAATAATTCCTCACTGTACAGCTAGAACTGGTTTATTTAAAGAAAGTCTTATTATTCTTATTTAGCACCATTTTATTGCAGTGTCCGTGTATGTTAATGAAAAACAAAGTTACCTGCTGCTACAGTAATGAATGTTTCCTGTTTCTTTCATACCAGTAGTATTCAATGCCTCAGACTTCCCCAGCTAAGATTCACTCTGTGCATTTTCTAATGTGAGCTTATCCTGCATGTTTTGTGACTCATAAATTCGCCAGCAGTATATTTTAGTGGGATGCTGTGGCAGAGATTATTGATATATTCATTGCACATTTCCTAGGCAATCAAGCTCACCCAGCCTCCCTCCTAGCCCCAAGATTCATCTCTCGCTTTTCTATCATTTAATCTTTCAGGGAGTTTGAACACTCAGACGAGAGATGTGCACAACCTCTCAGTACTGCCAGTACTCAAGTGAAGCAGTACTGTGTTCATTTTGTGCAATCCATTCTCATGTGGTAAGTCTTTTGGCACTGTGAGACAGGTGAGGGGACGTATTTAAACTCCATTGTTGAATAAGGGGAATAATATGACAAGCCGCACATAATGGCATGACTCCCACAATCAAATTTGGAGGAGATTGACGCTTAATTAAAGCATAAAGCTGGAGACCTTCTCTGGTTCTTAATGAGTTCTGACCGGGCTCCAGCTCAAGCTCATTGAAATTACACGTTCAATTTCCATTATTTATGCTCTCTTCATTCAGCCTGGAAAAACAACATTTTTAAAATGAACACAGAGGATGGCCTTTTGTATTGGCGAGTGTATTGATGCATGATTCCTTTGGCACCTTGCTCAATGATGTGTTGACTGTATCATTCAATACTTATTTACTACATGAATTAGGTTACAAGTGTAACAGACTGGAATAAAACTCGAGAAAATATCCTCCAATACTACATTTGTGTTGAAATTGTGTACAACTGGCATAGCACATAACATATACACAGTATATAGAACCATATTGTAATACAATGTTGTGGATTATTAGTGTTTAGTTTCCCATGATTTAATAGTAAGATTAATCTCTAATAGGATGTGTTTGGGCGGGCAATATCAAAAAGGGGGACAATATCAAAAGTCGCAGTCAGTATCATGTGTGGTCACTAGGGATGGGCGATATCGTTTGCGATATACCGGTAAAAATTCTCCCCACGATAAGAATTAGTCTAACTGTGATAATAACGATAAAGTCTAGTTGTTGACATATTTCTGTGTGCGACAGTGCGGAGCAACATCACGGAAAGCGGACGTGAAATTGAGGAGGAGTAGCCTATATCGCTAAATGAGGAGCTCGAGCTGTAACTGGTTTGGTTAGGGCTGTACAGTGCACAAAAAATCGGTCTGAATAAATGTACTACAGTAGCACGTGTGCGATACGGTTTTGCATGTGTATGAGCCTGTTTACAAAACTTGTCCAACAAAAATATAATTTATTGACATGCTTTTTCTCCAAATGAACTTAATAACATAGTCGAGTGTTTGAAATACTTATTTTTGTGACCAGACGTGGCTTCATATTACAGAATGATAGTATTATATACAGTGATAAAGGCCATGTCGATTAACATTGCATTATAAATATACTTTCCTTAAAAAAATACCCAAGATTGAAGAACACAGATAAACCATATATTTTGTGCAGTCGTATGTTTATTTTCCTCAAGTTTCATCAGTTAAAATGTCTCTACCTCCGTTGTGCGTTTTATTCAGCGATAACTGGATACCTTCCTGGAGCGTCGTCAGTAGTATTACTTCTGCTATGGATATGTGGAGTTTCTGTGCAAGAGCACCCTCCGGCTTCCAGTATGAATTAAACA
>NW_015540886.1:213716-217989 GCF_001515605.1 Sinocyclocheilus anshuiensis
CTATTCATTTGTTGTGTCTCCCAAAATGCGTAATAAACATGCTTTTAGTCCCGGTGTCCTCATATGAGGACATGTATGAAATCAACCTCCTGTTTCGTAACAAAGTTATATTTTGATTTGAAACCCCATAACATTTTCCTGAGATGTTGATTTATGACAGACAGTTTAAAAATGTGTCCGATTTAAATTACAATTACAAAATATTATCATATTTCCATAAGAGTGTCGCTAAATTAATATCAGACATTTTTGAAGACCAAGGAGAGCGGGTGGTCATAGTGAAACATCCAAACATTTAGTATCTCTGAAAAGCCCTGAATGTGCTCTGTACAGGACATCCAGACTGTGGCATGTATAGTCTCAGAGAAATTCACTAAAATATAATGTCCTCATATGAGGATGCAGGGGGTCTCAGGAGGTTAATGCTCACCCTATTTTGGGTAAAAATAGGAAAGATAATACTTTTCTTAAAAGAAACAGGATTCCCTGAATTATCGTCCTTGATATCGTTATTGTAATAAATACCAGAAATATCGTGATATATTTTTAAGCCCATATCGCCCAGTGGCCACCAGCTGCTTTAAGTAGTGCATCTCATCCTCATGGTCTCTTTATTATGGTCATGTGCTATCAATGTACAGAACAACATTGATGCTTTGGTCCTATATCACTGGCAGTTCAGAGAATGAGGAGGGAAAGAATGTAACTGAATACAGTAAGAAAGCTTTGTGCTGTGTGCAGTGATAACAATGCACTTTTTAGCATTGCATATCTTTTATGAGAGCATAGAGACTGTTTTTATTAAGTAAAACCTATAGCACCAAATGTTTGATCTTTTCTTCTTTTAGAGATCTCATTCATGTGGGCTTTGCATTTGTCTTGAAACCTTGTCTCCCCCTTGATTGTCATTAGTCACAGATCATTTGTATTAAATGCCTGTATTGCCATATCTCAAAGCAGTTCAGTCTGTAACACTTCTATGATAAGGAAGCAAAATGTGTGTTTCTGCAATGTTGCAACATGGCCTCGATTCTTTCTATGTAAACACATTTTAAGACCTTATTGGGTTAGCTGGATGGTCACTTCCATATTTAGTGGACTTACTAGTTATTGTTTCCTTATCGGGGTGGAAGTATTAAACCCAAAGCACGGAACACACATGCTAACTCTTTTCTGATCCCTCTCCCTCTGACTGGCTGTTTGCCAGAGGTCTCTGGCACTAAATCCAACTTCTATGTTCTCAGAACACACAAATCCCATCGTCTGAACCTCATACCAGTGTGTCACAAATGGGAAGTTTTAAACTTAAAAATGCATGCTTTAGCAGGCTCTTTGATATCATGTGGCAGAGGTCTTTATGCAGTTGGAGGAAGTGACATTGACTCTCCGAACTTGTGCGAATTCCTCAAGACGCGCTGGAAGCGTTCACCAGATCATAGCGGTGTAATATATGCAAAGCTGTGTCCTTATGAAGCGGGAATTAATGGGTGGAGCCAGTGTAACTGCCTTAAACAAGGGATTAGCCTGCGCTTGATGAGTTTGGGCAGGGTGATGGGATTATTTACATTGCTCCAGTAGCAAGGGCCAGGTGTCATTAAGAATACAAATCCCCTAATAAATTTCAAAAGTGCAAGGATTGAGAAGGGTATCGTCAGGAACAATGCTGGAGTCTTCTGTAGACCCTTGGGATTTGCCACAGTAATCTCTCTGTATTACCAAGTTTGGAGAGAAAAAGTTTTACCTCCGTCATCGAAATGTGTCTTGATTGTGCAGTTCTCACAGAGGGATTGGAATTGGAACAATGACTCAATGAAAATAAATAATAGCCCTGGCATTAAGAGTCTTGACATTTAGATACCATCTGATTTTTCGGAGTGTAAAGACAGAATCCCATTAAAGAGTTGTCAAAAATACGTGTTTAAAAGAAGAGTTCACCTAAAAATGAAAATTTGCTCACCCTTAGGCCATCCAAGATGTAGATGAGTTTGTTTGTTCATTGCAACAGATTTGGAGAAATTTAGCATTACATCACTTGCTCACCAATGGAGAGTGCAGTGAATGGGTGCCGTCAGAATGAGAAACATCACAATAATCCACACAACTCCAGTCCATCAATTAATGTCTTGTGAAATGAAAAGCTGCATGTTTGTTAGAAACAAATCCATCATTAAGGAGTTTTAAACTCTTGCTTCTGGTCAAGACTTCATAATCCATAATAATGCCTCCTACAGTGGCATTTGGGATGTTTCAGGCTGAATAGTTGATGGTAAGTAGGGTCAAGATGACCCTTAACAGAATAAAAATTTTTAAAGATACATTTTTAAGTGAAAATACCGTATATTAATTGCCCTTTCATATATACTGTACTTCCCCAAAAAAGTACAGCTGTAAGAATCAATTTCTAGCACATTTTAGACTGAGGTTGCAGTTATCTGGACTTTGATGCATGACACACTTAAAATGATGTTTGACTTTTTTTACTCACTCATGAAGAATGTGTTCTGTGCTTTTTATGATCTATTTATTGTTCCTAAGAAAATACATTTTCCAAAAAAAAAATATGTATGTATTCATTTAATTATCTTTTGAAAGGCAGCTAAGATTCAAATAAAATGTCTTAGCTCTGTCCAAAGGACTTGTGAAACTTCTCCATTAAATGAAATGTGTGGAAAATGTAATTACTTTTTGAAATGTTTGTGGTGGGATGAGGGCAACATGTCAATATTATTTTATAAGATGAAATATCTAAAGAATTAAGAATTGCTTCAAACCCAGCACTAGTTAGGATTGATGTTGGATGCAGCATGTCCTCATATCCCTTTCCACCATGACTGGATCTTGGCTGGGGGCGGGTGTAGGCTTCGGGCACATTCACACTGTTGTGCAGACAGCTGTTAAAATAACACAGTTTTATGCTGACATTAAGTGCTCTCAGTTTGCCGAGGAAAAATAATATCTTATTAAACAGAGGGTATGCTTTGAAGGCCCACAAGAGATGTAGAAAATATATGGAGGGAAATATAAATGTAGGTACTTGGCCCACAAACTCCATTACTGGCTATATGAAGTGAACAAATCCTTTACTACATAACTGATATGTAATTAAAGCAATATATTGTAGTTAATATTATATCATATATATCATATATATATATTTTTAAATAATTATTTTATGTTTACCAAGGCTGCATTTATCTGATAAAAAATACAATAGAAAAGTAACATTGTAAAATATTTTTTCCAGTGCTTTCAATTTTAATATATTGTAAAATGTCATTTATTCCTGAAATGACAAAGCTGAATTTTCAGCAGCCATTATTCTTGTTACATGTTCCTTCAGAAATCATTCTAATATGTTGATTTTCTACTCAAGAAACATTTCTTATTATTAGCAATAATGAAAACCATTGCAGTGCTTAATATTTTTGTGGAAACTGTGATAAGCTACCATTCAAAAGTTTGGAGTAAGTACGATTTAAAAGAGAGAGAGCGAGAGAGAGAGAGAGAATAAATACTTTTATTAAGCAAGGATGCATTACATTAATCAAAAGTGTAATTAAAGACAAAAGATTTTCATTTCAAATAAATGCTCTTCTTTTGAACTTTTTATTCATCAAAGAATCCAGTATACAGCATTGTGTTTTCCACAAAAATATGAAACAGTTTTCAACTTTTTAAATTGCAATAATAATTTCACAATATTATTTTCTCTTGTGTATTTTTGATCAAATAAATGCAGCCTTGGTGAACATAAGAGACTTTCTTTCATGTATGTATGTATATGTATACACTATTAAAAAATCTTTAATCTCCTTATTTTGAAAACCTGCTAACAACATTCAGAAACTTGAAATGTAGGACAGAAATGTGACACATCACAGTTGAAATGTCCTTGTGAACACATCCCTGAGGGTGATTGGAGCGCTGCTAAGCATCTACTCAATCGCTCAAATTAAACTCCAAGGATTGAGGCTATCAATCAGAGGGTCTACAAGTGCCTGCAGCTAATTGTTAGTTTGATTAAGCTTGCCTATGTGAAGTGACACATCCTGTTAATTAATGAAAACAAGAGAAGCAATGAGAGAATGGACAATTGAAAAAAAAGAATGATAAGTATGGAAATGACCATTTATTGTTGCATTCAGTCTGTTTGGATTATGGTTTTGCAATCATGCAAATCAAGGAAGGAAATATTCTATTGTAATAGGTGACTAAATTAATCAAAATATGATTTTTGTGTGTGAGTATGTGTGTTTTCTTACACCGCTCTTCG
>NW_015540886.1:218134-233980 GCF_001515605.1 Sinocyclocheilus anshuiensis
TCGGGTGCAATAGTAGGGTGTCAAAACATGCAGATTTATAGTGTGCCCACTAGCTGTGGCAGTCTGCATTGGGGTGCTAGTTTTGTGTGTCAGGTATATTTAGAAAGCACACAGGTGTGCCCCACATTTGGGCTGGGCACTGATTTAGGGTTATTAACCTCAGTGTGTATTATCTAATTCATCAACCCCACACAATGTACCCAATTATACAACTATATGCAAAACACCTGGCCAACATTGTTTGCATTTCACCAAGGTGGCTCTTTATGAACAGAAACAAATGTCTTTCTTCCAGTAGCTAGTGAAGCTACAGGCTGGCTTACATGCTGATCAATCAGAGATTTGTGTCAAAAATTAAGACCAGAGTCTTAAATGCAGCATTATAGTGTAGATATTACATGTAAAATTACAAAATAAATAAATAAAAACAAAAGATGCTCCAAGCAAGCAAAATGTGAAACTGGAATTTTCTTTCTTCCTTCTTTTAGATATTTTTTTATTTATTGTATTGCTGTTGTTTTTGTTTCCATGCATTGTCATACTTTTTCATAGTCTGATTTGAATTGAATAACAAAATATTTGAATAGCAAAAGAGAGAGGCAGAGAAAGGAAGGAAAAAACAGTGCACTGCAAGCTCCTCTTCCACACTCCTCCTCCCTTCCTTAGACATTTGTACTGGCGAGGGCTGTTTCCATGACAACGTAACTTTATTAGCTTTCTGCCCTTAACTATCTGGTGGTACTGTAAATATGAGCATACTCCTAATCACCTAATTTTGCATTTTAGACTGTTTTTTTTAGTCATATCTACATAAATATTGGAAACATGTCACACTAGTGCTCTGAACCCAGCTGTTTTTGAGCCAATCACTTGAGCTGTAAATGTCATGTGACCAATTAATTTGGAGGTTTGTGGCACCACAACAATCCTCTTTCACTGGCTTGCTACTATATTGCACGTTCATAAGCCATGACATTGGAAACACAAGATAAATAACATCATATATTCATCATTAGTCTATAATATAATAATGAAAACAGAAAAAGTTGACTTCATCAGAACACAATTCTATTTTTCAATGGCTGTCAATAGAGACAAAATGTTTGTAGAGAAGAATGGTGTAGTTACATAATCTACCAAGAGGGGCTAACTGGACTGTGTTAACAAGCTAAACACTGACCCATTGAAACACATACAGATTATATCCAATCAAATTATTTTTTTAAATGCTTTTTATAAGCTGTATTGCTATCTCTAAAATTCTCAATATGTTTGGTCTGTGTTATAAAGAAAGCTTTTTTTGTGTTCACCTTTCACTGCAGGTATTTTTAGAGACATTTTAATTCAGTGGCACTCCACCTCACTCCCGTACTTCAAAAGTGCCCCTATATGCCTGATTTCCCTACGCTTATTCTGCTACATTGACAGATTGACGCTGGTACTACACCTTTATGAGGATTTATCCCTCTTCTACATGCAGGGTTCTGTCAGTCAGAATATATTGTTGTCATCAGGGTGTCTCTACTACTCCAGCATGTGTTTGTTTTCATTTTTCATATCTTGCTCCAAAAAAAAAAAAATTCACTCTCGGGCTGTTTATAAAAACACTCTGTATCTAGTCAAACCCTGTCTTTTTAAAGGTGTTGTGATTGCACAAACAACACTGGTTCAATACAGTAATGCATGCCAGACTTAAGCAAATTACACATAGATGATGCAACCTGTGTGTTATGTGTATGACCATGATTGCACAGCAACTGATGGCAGTGGTAGAGACAGGCCAGGCGAGATCAAAGCGCTCTAACTGACAGCTCAACATATGCTGGATGAATTATTGAACATACAGGTGACCCCTTCGAAGGAATAAATGGCAGATCTTCCTGGCAGTGCGTACGAATGGTAATCAACTAAAGTTTAGCTTAAATCATAGCTTCATTCAATAAGTCATACAGTATGGGTAATGGTCTATTTACATCTGAAGCGGCAGCCACTCGACTGCTTCCTTCAAATGAGCGGCACGGCTATGTATTAATAGTAATCCTGTGGCACGGGAGGCCAAAGCACGGTTCTTTTCAATTCCAGATCACAATGGATACTGTACCAAAACATGCTGTTTACAGTCAGGCACCAATCAGTGATCTTCTGAGAAACATCTATATGAGAAAAAAATATATATGTTTGTATATTTTTTAATCAGTTTTTGCAAAATAATAATGAAAGATTTGTTCAGAAAGGCCATTGTTCAGATATTGCAACTACTTTCAAAATGAACACAACCGGAATTGCTTTTAGTAAATGCTACCATATTTTCTCTCTCACAATTGTGCTACAAACAAAATGGTAACCTAATTAAACATTTGAAGTTAACTGTGTAATTACATGCTCCCAGGTTCATATTTGCAATCCAGTTGCGCTTTAATGTTGGTTAATGTTGCTAACTAGAGTCCTGAATCTACGCTTCACCCTAAATATTCAAGTGAAATACTAAAACTAATATTCTCAGTTAAACCCTGTGGGGTTTCATTTTCATCTTTTTCTGAGACTCATTTTACTTCATTTTAGGTTTTCAGAGTGTGAAAAAGAGGTCAAATTGTTTACATTGAGGTTTTTGGTATCTTTATGAACACACACCTGAGCTCCATTATTGTATTGTTGCTCCAGACTTCTGGCTTTTTCTAGTTCTATAAGGGCAAACATATCAGGTGCTACATGCTCAATAAACTATTAAGATGAAATTTGGTCTGACAAGGTGAGGCAATGAGTTTAGCAAATAACTTTCTTCACTCTGTACTCTCTCTCTCTTTCCCTTCAGTGTTAAAGGAGATTGGAGAAAAGGTGCATTAGAAATGAAGTGTGCAAATTAATTGTTCTAATTACTCCTTCACTCAAACATTCAAATGAGCCCCAGCAGTGTTAGCAATGTCGGGGCAATTAGAAATCCTGAGCTTAGAGGTTACACCTCCTCTCTGTCTGCCTCAGTCTTTATAGTGTGCATATAGGCAGGCAGATGCTAGGCAATCTCCAGTGTAATTGATATTAGTGGCATTTTAACAGAAATGGAATGGAAACAAACAAATTGCATTTGTGGTGAAGAATACAGATCAGGGAGAAGGTGAGGTGTTCAAAGACATGATATAAACACTGGTCAAAAGAGGTCCCTGTCCTCCATGAATTATGGATATGAGCAACAACAAATATAATCGACCTTCTGGAGTGATTTTAAATGGCCATGAAATAACCTCACACATGGCCGTAAGATGGCATTAATATGAAATGGCTCTCCACCTTGTGTTGCGACCCAAGGAAGGTATTAATCATCAGTCCAGGTCTTATTCGTCTTTTGAGCAAGCAGCTTAAATATAGCACAACAAATGTATTTTTTATTCTGTTTGCTGTTCTGCAGTGAGGATTGCTAGACAAATGAAAATACAAAATCTCAAAGCTAATTGAATGATTTTTTGGGGAACTAACTTAACCAGAACAGAAAAATGAAAATCTGGCTTTTCCATCTAACCCAATCAGGAAAGAAAGGTAATGTACATCACAGTATCACTCTTTTTGCTGTCATAGGGAAAACTTAAATATTTACAACAAATAATGATTTGTTAATTACTGAGTTAATTACTTTGTATGCTTGCTTAGCAACAAGGTAGAACAAAGTTAAACAACTGTACATTCATTTCAAAACTAATACAAAGTCAATATAGCCCACAAACGGCCTGGAGCTAAAGCAATAATCGCCTCATGACGAGAATACAAACTTTTTATTCTAATACCCCTTCTTTTCAGATGAGCAGCCAACAAATACAGGTATCCAATCTAAACCCAAACCAAATGCCTCATCCTTGAAATTAGAAGACGGATGGAGAGAGAGAGAGAAAATAAAAAAAATATAAAATGACTTTTTTTTTTTCATACGCGGAAACCCAGGCAAGCTTTTAATCACTGTACGAATATTAAAGGAGGTTGAAAGCATAAAGGTGCCTGTCATCATTACTAAACTGACCAGTCAATGCAACAATGTAAGCTTCCGTCCAAAATGCATAACCATTCTAACCAATCAGCTTCCAGTATCACATTCATGCGTCATCAAACCTGCTTGTGGTTAATACAACAGGTACAGAGAAATTTAGCCAAAATATTGATAGATTCCAAATGAATGAAGGTTCTCAAAAAAGTAAGACTGACAGACAGGGCCATAAATAAATTTGTCATAATGAAGGATGGGAGAATGGAGATACATATAGGTGAGTATATATTAGATGCAATGAGGCCCTCCATTCTTGCATAAATGTTTAAATGGTCATAGTCTATATAATGCTGCAATATTTGTTCCATGGATTTACTATATTGACCAGTGTTATAAGCTAGTGATCGGAAAGATTATAACACGTCATTAATCATTACGTTTGTTTTTAGAAATCGGACATATCATGATTCTATGTGTATGTATATGTGAGCATGATTATCAGGAAATATGTCACACTTGTTTTGGTTGGATTAATACTGATTTACATAACAACCTAAGATGCCAATGAAATGCATATGCTCCCTTTTACCTTATAAGTTGTTACTACTGTGTGAGTGTAATATTGCTTTTATAAATCAGTTCAACAAACAAATTAACATTAAGTAACCTACTGTTTAGACACCATTTTGCCAGTTACTTTGTTTATTTTTGATACAATGAAAATAGTTACAAATATAGTCACAGCACAATCAAATCTTGTGTCCGGGCAGCATGAAGTAGTGTTGAATAAATTTTTGTGTCTGAACGAATCGGTTTAGTAAATGATTCAGTGATTTGCTCATAAAGACATGTATTTGTCGGCACCCATTGACGTAACAATGTAAATTACAGAAAGAGTCACTGAAAAATCCCCACCTCTAATGCTGTGTGACAGTCTAGAACATGCTAACACAAGCAAAGTGACAAAAAGTGAGGCACTCTTGGAATGCTGGTTGACCAATCAAATTCAAGGACTGCAAAAAATTTTAAATACTAATAAAAGTAGATAGTCCCAACTTTAAATTCTGCTTAAGTGAGCCTGTTCATAGCAATTGCAACATTTCAAAAACTACAGCATTAACTATTAATTAATTTGATCAGGTAACTAATTTTCTGTGTAGTCTCTCTGATCTCACTCTGCTTTCTCTTCATTCTCACAGAAGAAAATAATTCAAATAAATGATTACATTTTTTTTTTTAATGTTCTGTATCACACTATATGTAGTGCTCAAAAGATAACTTTTTCTGTGACCTAATGTGATAATCCAATTTATGAGCATTGATACTGTGTTGCTGGCTCGGAGCAACAGGGTGTCATAAAATCAGCCCACCCTTTCCAGAGACACATTACTAAAGACCATGTGATTAGATTTGCCAATTTAATGAACAAATTAGTCAGTGGTGTGTACTTTCATTCTCACTCCTAGCATATACGAATAATTCCAAAATTATATCCTACATTACCATCATTTGCTACAAGTGCCGAAGTCAGAGGACATTAACATTTAATAATTTGTGCCTTCACTGAGTAAAAACTGTGGATTACAGTAAACACACTTTAAACACACACACACACACACACACACACACACACACACTGACATTCCGGGCTAATGGGTGCTTCTCTGTGAAAGGGGAAGACACAGTAGGTTGTTTATTCCTTTAGCTGACATTTTTGTAAATGCCACATATCTACATGGTTTTGGCAATGACTAATCCACAATATGTTAATATCAACGTCCATATCATCGTACAAATTAGCCATTAAATATCATGTGCCTCATAATTAGGGCCTGTTTCACATATTAGGTAATCTTGGGGAAAAGACAATGAATGAATAATGGTGTAATGAATAATTCCTTCCTTTTATTATCCAGCTGTGAGTAACAATACCCTCCGTACACCAGACACAAAGTTGCTTAATTAATGATGTGGTCGCTTCTGACTAAATTGTCTATTGTGGACATAGTTACTGTATGCATTACCTTAGATTAGTGGGGTATAACTTAACTAATGCCAGGAAAATGGCCATTTCATACAGTCTACTTCAGCACCATACAGCCAGGATTTTTGACGACTGTCTGAAGCCACAGGTGCACTGCCACACACAGAGCCTCGAAAAACCGTTACCTTTTCGCACAATCCCAGCGCCCACCCACCCTTCCTACCCCCAACAATAAAGCCTGGCTAAATGAAGCAATCATCTCTACTGGAGGCATCAGTCAGAGCATGATAACCGCCACGTATATCACTATCCACCATATGGTTAAAGTAGTCAAACCCAAACCAATCGCTGCTTGCCAATTTGTCACGGTGAAGCCAGACATGATTAAATTGTTCCGTGGATCGCTTGGAAGCTGAGAAAGTGTCTTTGACCACTCAGATGGTCATCTTCTCCAGAGATTGAAGGTGGCGGTAACAGCTGCTGGATGCACCTTGTTTCATTTCAGTGTATATATATATATATATATATATATATATATATTTTATTTAATTTTGTTCTGTAGCTGCAGGCACACAATGTTTTATCTGGGTTTTTTTCTTGGAATGCTATTATGAAGCCATGTTGGCTTTTGAATTTGCCCTTATAAAGTGAGTCACAGTGTGAAAACAAAGAATGCGAATGCAGGTAGTAGTTCACACCAAAAGATTAAACAGATATAACTTAAAAACAACTCTAGCTTTAAACGTTATTTTAAAGTGTTATTTCATTGCGAGCAGCAGCACTGATTTTGGCTGATGTTTTGTGACGGTAATAGATGTGTATGCACTAACCAGGTCCGTTCATCTGAATAGGAAAACTTTGTCAATTTCGCTCAAATTTAGAGGACATCAAAATTCAGTGCTAACATGCTTTTTGCCTGTGACCTTCACAGTTTGTGTGCATCATCTCCAAGCCTCCAGCTCATCCAATTTACTCTGACTGTCAAGAACATGATTAAAATGGCTCTTGGAGGACTGCAGACTAGGACGAGTTCAATCTAGATTTGACATTATTTTTATGCCAAAAATGCGAAACTTGAAAAGAATAAAAATCTATTAGAAATTAATCATAAAAAAAGACGACTGCAAATGTATGTGATTGTGCCTCTGCAGAAAGCCTTGAAAATGAATGCAGTAATCCTGTTGAATGAATTACACAGGATAATAATAAGGGAACTAGCATCGAGAATACTGTACGGCAATTTCCATTTGTTTTTTGTACTGCTTACAGATGGATTCCATTGTGCGACGTTCACACATTCGCCCATCCTGGTTTATGGGGATCCAAATCAATAGGAAGTGCAGACAGGGACTACAATATTTCCACTGACTACTTCATCATTATTACTCTGATTGCTACTTCAGCGCTTGGCCTGAAAATTCACAGATTCTCAGTGAGCGTCTTGATTTATTTTTAATACTAGAGTAGGGCTGTGAGAAAGGAGTTGATGAACTTCAGATAATGGTTGTTAGATCTGGCTTGAATGAAATAAGCGTTTTCGATGTGATCTCTTTTTTTATTTTCTGGGATTATATCTGATAATATGCAATTTTCAAGCATACCCGTAGTTAAAATACGGATGTACAAGCTCATTCCAAACATATTGAATAGCATAAGGTGCATTTAAATCTTGGCAAGGTGCACAGAAGCGCCTCAGCATATCTTTAAAGTGATAATATTGCAATTTCCTAATAAAGCACTGCCTGCACTTTTTTTTCTAACGTTCTAAAAGACCGTTTAACCTCTGTTTGAAATCATAAGCTTTTTATTAGCCTATAGTCTATAGTGAATTCAGGTTTAACTGATGAGCACAGGAATAGTTTGGTGTGTTATGTATGTCATTGTATGCTTTATTACAATTAATGAAGAAAATGCAAAGAGGAAAATGAGAGCACAGGATGTGGTATTCAACCTAGCCCTGAAGTGATGATAATTTGATGAGGAGTCTTACTGAGTGATATAACTGCAGATCAGCTCTCCACAATAATTGTGCATGCTGTAAAAGTGTTTGCGGAGAAATGATTTTTGATTATATGCACTATAGTTACCTTAGATAATGATACAATTAGCCACTCTCATGTTTACTTCTATTCAGAACTATGCAGACTATAAGCATAATGTATATTTTGTACAACAAAGCCTGTATTTATTATGAAAATGTCCTTATAGTGACCAGTCAGTCATTTCTTTCTCTGAATTATATTCAGCCAGAGTCAAACATAGTCTTCTAAAGAGGGTGAACGCAGAAGCAATTTTCACACACCTTCTGGAGATCTGTGATCTGCTTCCAAGAAAATACCGCAATCTTACTGTGAACGAGAAACGACAAAGATTTATGAACAACCCTGCAGAGAGTATTTCAACTCAAAACCTTGTATTATTAGAGCTGTTGGTGTTTCAGCGTGTCTTTTTATTTCACTTTATAAATCACTTGTCAGGGACAATTTCTCTGCCATTGAACTAAAAAAAAAAACTTTGCACAATTAATCAGTGACAGCCCCATAAAAAGGACAAATTAACTTAGGTAATTACGGGTCACGGGTTATGGTTCTTTTACTTTTAGTCCACAAATATTCTTCATAAAAACCCTTTTCTTCCAAACTATTTAAAGCATTTTGTGGCCATAGCAACAATATCATTATTAACTCTCTATTGTTGCATGTTGACCCTCTTGCACTGTGTTTGGCCATGTAGTGGTATGGAAAATGCTTTGACAAGAAATAGTTATATAATTTTGTGTTGTTCCAAAACAGAGTTTTACCGTGACTTTCATTTCTTGAGTTTCAGATTTACAATACATTACATCACTTGCTCACCAATGGATCATCTGCAGTGAATGGGTGCCAGAATGTCAGAATGAGAGTTCAAACAGCTGATAAAAACATCACAATAATCCACAAGTAAACCACACGACTCCAGTCCATCAGTTGATGTCTTGTGAAGTGACATGTTTGTTTAGAACTCTGTTGGACTGTTTTTGCTCGTAAATGGTGCTTGATCTCTGCATATTGCAACTTTTTCACTGGAGAAAGCAATACAGTATTATCGATTGTAGACTAGTATTTTAAGTTAAAAATGTCTTAATGATGGATTGGTTTATTACAAATTCACAACTTTTTACTTCTCAAGCTGTTAATTGATGGACTCTCATTCTGATGGCACCCATTCACTGCATAGAATCCTTTGGTGAGCAAGTAATGTAATGCTAAATCTCCCCAAATCTGTTCCAATGAAGAAACTCATCTACATCTTGATTAGCCTGAGGGGGAGTAAAAATCAGTTGTTTTGCATGCTTAGTACAGTTTTGTATTGAGCTAAATAATTGTGACAATCATCCCAAGTGGGCCAGAACAAATGGCTTTGAATGAGCTCTTCCATTGAAGATTGCTTCAGACAACCCATGGACCACATGGTGGCACTACAGTCGCCCTCCTTCTCTGCTTGGCTCTGCCATTCATGTAAATACCATCATCTTGAGGTCCTTTCATCAAGGAAGAGTGTTACATCAGTGTTGAGGCACCCAAATCTACAGGTTTTGATAGATAAGTAGGGATGCATCTGCTGACACTAAGTGCAATGATTAAAGATTTACCTCTTGTCATCTGCGAGATATGGCCCCTAAAAAAGCCTTGCTTAACGCTTTAGACCAGATAAATATATTTAGTGTGGTGGAGCTTAGAAGTTCAGCATATTATTGAAAACCAGTTTGCTGGATCACAGGGTAAATTGGGGAACATGCTTCATATCAGAGATTCCTGGGTGTCAAATAGGCTGTGTATAGGATTAACACTTGCTTCAGCAGATGTTCATTTCCAAAACATATGTCAGTGCTTAAGCCTGGTGTAAACAGAAGCTGTGGACTGGCTTTATCAGTTTTGGAACAGACTTCATGTTTACAATGCTGTAAGCAGTTCAGTTGCACACGCTGGTCACAGGCAGTTAAAACATTGCCATCACCTGGACATAATGGAAAATTCAAACAATCATAAGCAAATCCTAGCACAAAAACAAAACTATGAGACAAAACTATGGAGGAAATGGAAACTGGGGGAATGAACTCAAGGAGAAAGTGCTTGAATGAGAGGCATTTAGCTCAGCACTACAGGTAGCGTTAAAGCATCTGCGGCTTAGAGGTGTTTTAATGTGTTCAGTGCCTGTGGAGAGTCAGGGAGTCTTCCATCTGTTTCTACTCCAGTTTAAGGCCAGAGAGGGTAAATCATCTTCTCTCCTGACCATTTGCATCTGTTGCTCATATTCACTGTTGAATAGGCACAACATCATAGGCATTTATCCTCAAGCAATGCTGGTGTCATCTATCTAATTCTTCATATCTGTAAACTAATTCACTTATTACTCTATTCATTTAGGAGCATGTCAGTTGTCCAGAACATAACCTAGCATGTTAAGTTGGAAAAGCAAATCTTAATGTGTCCGATTTTGAAACAGTCATTAAATATTAACATACAAATATTAAATATTCATAACACTTTACAGTGAGGTTCAGTTTGTTAACATTATGTAAAGGCAGGGATTCACAAACTGTTTTGCCAGAAGAACCCAATTTGACCTATACGTTGAAATAACCTTTGAGATTTTAATTTAATATTTCAATAATTTAACAACGCATGCTTGTTCATAGTTCTCTAATATTGATTAATGAAAATTTGTTTGTTTTTTGTTTTTCAAGTTTTTTAAATTTATTTTAAAATTATTTATTTAAATTATTTAATTAATTACTAGCTTTTCATCATCTCACGAACACCCTGCAGTTCCCTCACAAACCCCAGTTTGTAAAATATTTTACAGCAGTTTGACATGATATAAAAATGTATGTGCAGAAATTAGCATTAACCTAGATTAATGATATAAAGTTTAGTTCTTTGTTAGTCCATAATACCTAATACATAAACTAATTTTAATGAATTATATCTTATTGTATTTTTTTTTCAATAGGCAAATAATCATATAGGAGAGAAAAAGGGGGTCCATATTTGCCAGTTTGTGGATTTGTTTCATTATATTGCGATTATAGAGTACAATAGTTCCATTATGTTGAAGGAAAAGGCATTTATCTGCGTTAACTGTCTGTAGCAGTAATTTGTCCATATGTTTTAGATATCTTTTCAAATCAAGAGCAACCACCGTGGTGGTCTATTACAGCATGTAAACATAATGGTTCTCCCTCTCTCACGAAATACTGAGAGTGATTAGCTGAAATAGAACTGAAATAGAATGGACTGATAGAAGGCTAATTATGCACCTACTCAGGGTGCCTGTGTCCAAGACTAATGTAGTGTGTTATGTAAATTAGGTTAGGAAGTTACATAAGGGCAATCAAATAGCAAAGCCATCAAATAAATGAGTTCTGAAGGACTTGGCAGCATCTCAGCCCAGCATTGTCCATCCAACTTAATGAATTGGAATAAAATATGACTAATCATAATTTGGGACTGTGCGAAACAGCACAGTATTTTCCATTTGCAAGACTCTATTTCATGCATTTTTCCAATTCTTTTATTAATACAGAGTTGTCAAGTTCTGTTATTAGTACAGAGTTGTTACATGCTCATGTCCTAACCAGATGTGACATGACAAGCAATAAAAGTTATCTTTTATATGTTAATCTGATTTTTTTGTTTTAAAGGGGGGTTCATACAGATGTGCAGCAACCAAAGTCATTCATTTTCAATAGAGGATGTGATTTCTGGTGACATGGACAACAGCGACTCCAGAAGTTTATGCTATGTGGTGACTATCATTGAAAGTGACAGACAGTGGAGCTCACATGATCCATCTCCTGCGAGATGCTGCAGTCGAGTGCAAGACGGAGGGGAAGTTAATTTCACTATTCTGTATGATCCGTCTCTTCCCACATGCGAGATAATGGAGCATGGAAAACCGTGTGGGAAACTGTCAGCATCCTGGGTGAGTTTCATTCAAGCGCTGATAATTGTTCACCTTGTTCATGATATGATGCATCATGCACTGCTGCAGTTTACATACAAAAGTTTTTCCTTGCAGAATGTAAATTTGTAGCAGCATGAAAATGAATTCCTTTTCAAAATAGAATGACATATTAGTTTTTTACCAATACATCTGACTAGCGGCCAACTATACTTTGACTATGTTTGTATTTCTGTGGCATCGCATCATAGCCCTGCCCACTAAGAAATCTTATTGGTCCAAAATTGCCACTTCACATTAAATGCATTTTGATTGCCTATGATTGCATCAGGTCACACAGCAGTTGCACGTTCAACTTGGACAGAAAAAATGACTTTTACCTGGAATCTTATCGCATCATGCCTGTTGAAGTGGTATGAGAAATCATAAAAGAAAATGTAAAATTTACCCAAAATATTACAAACATGCACATTCCCTGTGTCAGTGATCCTCAAAGCGACTGTCATGCAGAATGTCCCAATACCTCAATATGTTTTAAAGGGGTCATATGATGCTGCTAAAAAGAACATTATTTTGTGTATTTGGTGTAATGAAATGTTTATGCGGTTTAAGGTTCAAAAAACACATTATTTTCCACATACTGTACATTATTGTTTCTCCTCTATGCCCCACCTTTCTGAAACGCGTCGAATTTTACAAAGCTCATCGTTCTAAAAAAGCGAGGTGTGCTGTGATTGGCCAGCTATCCAGTGCGTTGTGATTGGCCGAATACCTCAAGCATGTGACAGAAATGTTACGCTTGTAACACTCCAAAGAGAAAGGAAAAATTGAAATCGCATCATATGGCCCCTTTAAATGAGGCTGGTAAACTTCGTCAATTAAACTTTACTCTTCCAAACTAAATAGACTTTTACGCCCTTGCAAGCTTTCTGGTTGTATTGATAACAAGAAAACACATTTAATTGATTTCATTCAGACAAACTGATGTCCACTCTTCACTTTGACTGACGTCCACATAATAAATGTAAATTAGTCAGTTCTATAAATATGTCCATCATTTATTATATAGATGAATGATGATGAATCAGAGCATGCACTCAAATCTGGTTTTACTGCCAAGGCAGAGAAGGATTATTAGGCTTGCTTTAATACAAAAGATATTCGGTTGGATGCAGTGCAGGTGAGGATATTATATTGCTTTTTGAAGAGACCCAGTGCAATGCAAATTATGTTTGTTATACATGATTTGTTTTCTATTCCTGTCGTTTTTCACTTTATCCATCTGCACAGGTACAAAGTTGATTGCAGCATCTTTTCATTGAATGGTGAGGTCTATTTTGTTTGTGACAGAAAAAATAAGAATTTGATGCAATTACTAACAGTTTGCGATTTCTGCATGCACAGAAAAGACTAAGAAAAATAAGAATATTTCATGTAAGCAATAGTCCTGTTAGGGACTCAACTGCAAAAGTCTCAAACTGCAAAGTGCAGCCCTCAATTTGGCTCTGGATAACTCACTTTAAAAGACTCAATTACTAAATCCACTGCAGTCAGCAAAATGAAAATGAAGATCTTAGCATCGCAGTCTCACCTAAGAACATTTATTACAAAAGGCAGGGCAAAAGTTGTGGTTTAACGATCAGCCAGTTACCGTTATGATGTAGAATGTTTTAGAAATAACGCAAACATCAGCCACGATTTTTGTGATATCAGTACACAGAATTATCTGCAATGTCTCAATGGATTTTTTTTTTCTGGTTGACTTCATTAACATTGAGAATTAGCTGGTGAGCAACCTGATGAACTGTTGACAAGTCTTAACCTCTTCTGCAATAAAATTATGTAAACTTAGTATATGTTTCTGTCATTTAGTGTGAAATATGAAAAACAGTGCTAAACAGTGCTTTATCTGCCATGTGAGATGAAATACCAGTGTAGTTTAATACTTTAAAGTTCATAAACAACTAATATATACAGCATATTTGGTCTTATACCATTTGATAAAAACTTTGTTGCATTTTTTTTTTTTGCAGTTCAGCCTGGTCATAAATCCAGTGCCCAATTCCTCTTCTTCCTCTTTTTTTTTTTGTAGGGGGGCGGACTTTATATTCGAGTGCTTCTTAAACATCTGTTCTGATATTTTCACATTCACATGCCAATTTCTCAAATACTTAATAGCTTTTAATCTGACCATCCCTGTCAGTCTTATTCCCGTCTCACAGCTTCAGATTTCAATAGCTTCATACTGTAAACCGCAGCCTTTATTCATGTTGAGGTCGTGATTGCTTTCGGAATGATGGAGATGATGACTTGAGATCAAGGGCAGGGACTTCAGCTATCTTTTGTGTACACATGATTAAACTATTTGAACCATTTGTTCAACAAAGAACAGGTACAACTCAGGGTCTTTTAAAACAGATTGATCTTGGGTTGAAGTAAAAAACTAAAAAATATTTTTTAAATAAAAACAAATATTATTTTGCAAGTCTTTGTATCTGTTGTGTTTAGAGACATTTAGAGATTTTTCAAAAGAAGATGCCCTTTTCACACGGGTCTGAGGAATGTTTTATTTAAAAGACTGCAGATTACTTTGTTCTTGAGTAGAAATGCACATGAGCACACATAGCTTAGGAAAACTCATAGTATTTGGTTTTCTTTTATTACCCCATTGCGATTATAATGCTTTGTGCATCTGCATCAAATGCTTCTTTATTTATTTAAAATAGCCTTTTCCATTTTCATTCACAATGCTGCAGAGAGAAAGAGAGGGAACAGGAAATGATGGGGAAATGTTGCAAACTGTATTCAAATATGTACTGTTTCCATGAGCACCACAGTGCAATCTATTGGTGCATGCATGTTTGTTAACTGGAAAGCCATAACTTTTGTCACAAAATAATGCTGTTTAAAAATAATGTTCCCTTTCATGGGAACTTCGAACTGCGTCCTCTAGGGGTCGCTATGTCGTCGTGACCCGTGTCTGAAGCATACATTGAAAAAACACCAACAACATGTTGACCGGCATGACCGGCAACGTCACTACCGGTGCGACTATAGTATAAATAGGCGCCGGGAGAACACATCATCCTCTTCTTCATCTTCACTGACTGTTTTGTTTGAAGCGTGCATTTCCGTGGTAACAGCGATCTCTGTTCATTCATTATGGCGAGCACTAGCAAAGCGTTTAGAAGATGTGTGCATCCATGTCATCGCTATTTGACACCCGATGACACACACAATCTATGCGTTGTTTGTTTGGGCGAAGAGCACGCACGCGATGTCCTCGAGGGGGCAATCTGCGTGCACTGTGAGCGTTTTTCAATGAAAAAGCTCTGTTCTCGTTTGTCTCTTTTTTCGAGTAAAGAGGGGCAGCCATCTGCTTTCCGTGGTTCAGGACCCGCCGCTGCTGAGGCACGGAGGAGAATGAGCTCGTGGGGATCGCAGGTGGATCTGGCCAATGAGTTTAAAGAGGGGCTTTCCCTCTCACGCTCGTCGGCTGTGGACGAGAATGAGCCGCTGGAGGATGATGTTATTTCTTTAACATCTTCTGATCCAGGGGCCAGTGCTCTGCTGGGTTCAGCCCAGGAAGAGCAGGAAATGTCTGAGGAGGGCGAAGAAGCTGAGGCTGAGCCTTCCCAATCCTCCTGCCCTGCGTATGATGAGCTCTTGGAAGTTATGGATCACGCCACAGCGAGGCTTGACTTGCCATGGAAGCGGACTAAGGAAGTGAGGTCGCGAGGTTGTCTCAATGAACGTAATCTTTCTGGCCATAGCCCTCCAGCTCAGGTGAGCCTTCCTTTCCTTCCTGATCTCCATACTGAGATCGAGAAGGAATGGAAGAGGCCGTTTTCCTCACGCATCCATCGGTTCCAGCATACCAGTTATGCCAACATCGAGGCGATGAGCGAAAACGGCTATGAGAGGATGCCCCCGGTAGAAGAGACGCTAG
>NW_015540886.1:236753-237636 GCF_001515605.1 Sinocyclocheilus anshuiensis
TACATCTCGCTTGAATGGCAGGGCATACATAGCAGCAGGTTAGGCTGTTGCTTCGCTGCACACGATGGCATACCAGGCTGACCTGCTGAAAGATCTGGATAAAGGCAAGGGCCTTTCTGCTTATGAGGTAGCTGAGTTGCGCCGCACCACTGATCTCGCTCTCCATGCTACTAAGCAGGCCGCCTCTGCTATGGGCAGATCCATGGTTGGCTATGGAAGTGACGGAGAGGCATCTGTGGGTGAACCTGGCAGACATCGGGAGGAAAGAAAGGGGCTTTCTTCTTGATGCCCCAGTTTCGCCCTCTGAACTTTTTGGTACCTACGTTGAGACGGTGGTCGAGAAGTTCAGGGAGGCGAAGGCGCGCTCAGCGGCCTTCAAATCCTTCATTCCACGAAGGTCCAGGTCTGAGCCCGAACAACCCAGGGGTCCTGGCCCGTCTCGGTTTGAGGATCAGAGACGAGCACAGAAGGCTAGTGTCGCGACTCACACTACTCCCCCGCCTGCGGGTAGGGGTAGGAAGAATCGTGGGTCAAAGAGAGGTAGGCAAGACCTAAGGGATGTGATCCAGATAAGGCGTCAGCGCTTTCATCCAGATCAGAGTAATACTTGAGAATCTACTCATTTCCCTTGGGGGGTTTAACATTTGCCCTTATCTTCCCCTTCCTAATTCCCCTGTAACCACCATCTCTCCACCTGACCGAGGTTAGGTGGGAACTTTCTGCATAACAGTCTCCTAATGGACCTATGATGTTTTGGTTGGCTCATAGTGACCACCTTGATGGTCCAGTCTAGAGGCTTCTCTGGACAGGGCTCCGACGCGGGAACCATGGTGGGTGAGTACGATCCATGTCTAATATATGTATATATGAATATATATGTGTA
>NW_015540886.1:237736-237947 GCF_001515605.1 Sinocyclocheilus anshuiensis
TTACATCTGCCCTTATCTTCCCCTTCCTAATTCCCCTGTAACCACCATCTCTCCACCTGACCGAGGTTAGGTGGGAGCTTTCTGCATAACAGTCTCCTAATGGACCTATGATGTTTTGGTTGGCTCATAGTGACCACCTTGATGGTCCAGTCTAGAGGCTTCTCTGGACAGGGCTCCGACGCGGGAACCATGGTGGGTGAGTACGATCCAT
>NW_015540886.1:238517-238754 GCF_001515605.1 Sinocyclocheilus anshuiensis
TACTCTTATCCTTCTGATTCTACAATCGCGCTGTAGGTCGAGCCCCCTCTCGTTGAGAGCTGGGTTTGTGCTCCTTCAGCCAAGGTAAAGTACTGCTAGCCGTTCCAGCATTGGAACATGTTGTAGGTAGAGCTCCCTTCTCAACAGAGAACTGGGTGTGTTGCTCCCTCAGCTAAGTAAATTATTGCTAGCTGTTCCAGCTTTGGAACATGCTGCAGGTCGAGCCTCCTCTCGTTT
>NW_015540886.1:238767-245755 GCF_001515605.1 Sinocyclocheilus anshuiensis
TCCAGCATTATAAGCCTTAGATCGAGTTGATGACTTCTCAAACATAGCGTTTTGGGATGCACCATTTCCATCTTTGGGCTACTCTTTCAGAGTGCCACGATAACCCCTTAGAACGGTATTTAAAAAAAAAATCCATGTTATGGAAAGTGTGCACGTGAAGTCTTTGTACACTTTCTAAAATCCACACTGGTAAGTTCGCACGCTAGTACTCTGCGGGAACCATGGTTACATACGTAACCTGAGACGTTTTCTTTTAGTATTTTAGGTGAATAACTGTCTGTGTCTTGTTTGTTTTGTTCGTGCAGGTGTTAATTCTGCAGCTTCCTGTGGTGTATTTGTGACTTCCTTAATACGATGAAAGTAAGATAAGATGCCAGACACTGTGATTTACACAACAGATGTTCTTGACTACACCATTGACGATCAGATCAGATGTAAAAGTGAATTTTGCATAATAGGTGCCCTTGAACGAGTTTGAAATCATAAGCAACCTGGCAATTCCTCAGTCCACATGTTCCACCTGTCACATGTTTTAATAAGCGCATCATTAGTCATTGTTATTGATGATTCCATGTGCTTGCTCAGAGATATTCATAAAGTTAAAGTGTGTAATTCTGTACCACTAACATCACCATACAGAACTATACATGCAAATGGTTTTATAAAACAATATTTATATGGTTGTGATATAGTTATTTCTGCATATTTAGCTATAAAAATAGAAAAATTTATAACTACGTGATCAGATTTACATTCATATATTCAGATATACCTGAATATGTAGTTTTTTGTTTTTAAAGAAAAACTTGAACTCTTAGATCTTAGATTATCTTAGATCTTAAATCTTAGATGTTTTTCTCAGAACTATTTCAGTTTCAGAAATTGTCACCAAAAAAATATGCTCCTCTTTTCCAGCTACATATTTACTTTTTCAGACTAGAGAACAGCATTTTAGTCATTTTAATAGTAATGCCTTGCAGTTCTTGGATATCAAAATACAACTTGGATGTTTTAGGAAATCTCTTTCTCACTGACAGTTGTCTCTTTTTGTCATTTAGGACTGGTAAATGCAGGCTAATCCAGTATTTAACATATCTTAAAAATACAGTTAATTAGAGACCGTTTTAAAGAGCTGTAGTTTTGTTAAAGGGGTCATATGATGCTGCAAAAGAGAACATTATTTTGTGTATTTGGTGTAATGAACTGTGTTTATGCGGTTTAAAGTTAAAAAAACACATTATTTTCCACATACTGTACATTATTGTTTCTAATTGAAATCGCATCATATGACCCCTTTAACTCCCAGTGTTTGTTCTTCATCAGTCGAAAACTGTCAATAGCATTTCTCACTATTAAAGATAAATTTACATGTGTAATTGACTTTTCACAATGATTCTAATATGAGTCTTTACCAGAGGAGTAATTATGTAAATTGAAGTAATTAGGAGGATATTTTCTGCTCTAAAAAAAGTTAAAACTTGTATTAGACATTTAGCAGCATTGATAGAAGCCCAATGGGAATTCCTACAATGTGAAGCAGAAGAAATCTGCATGTTTAACTGACATCCACACAGCCCAAGGATATGGCAACCTTGGCAAAGAGTCCATTTGCCAGGATGGAGAGAGACTTGTGAAAGTCAAACACCTACTTATGAGACGAAGGTGTGTGCCAGCTGACATGAAAAATCTGCTGCCTGGCCTAAGGGCAGGGTGGGGTGTTGATAGTGAAGGCAGTGAGAGTTTGGATTTCTTCCTGGATCCCGCAGCGCTCGGCATGAGGAGCCATAAATACAAGGGCTTGGACATTCGCTGTGACCTCTGGACACTGGTCATGTAGAAAAGACATATTTAATATTTAGACTCTCATCAGTGTGGTACAACATGCAGAATATGACTGCTAATTCAAAGACTTCAAATAAGTCTTTTCATTAACAAAAAAAAAAAAGAATGCTGTCATTATGAGTTATGAAAACAAATCATTGTTTAAACCCCATTCAAAAATATTATGAAAAATGTATATATTTTAAAATGTTATTTTATATTTTTGTATTTCATGTATATAAGTTGAAAATATATTTTGTTTAAACCTTCAAATGACAAAATGTACTTCAAGGGCAAAATAATACAGATATATATAGATACAGTATATTTAGATTTAATATATTTATCCCATCAAAAATGTATTTATGTAAAAATACACTATTATAACTTAAATTTTAACAATATGTTTTAATATTCTGAAATATATGTAAAAATATTTAATTATTTTTGCCTTATGGGTCTGATTATATTTCTATTTTTGTCTATTTGAGTTATAATGACTGAAGAGCAGTTAAAAAATATAAAATTATGTTTAATTATGTCCAAACCTATTAATCTTAAAATAAAGGTGCAATCTGTGTAGAAGCTGGGAATGTGCTGTCCTAATAGTTAGGCAGTGTGAAGCTCTCAGAGCATAAAATAGTAAGTCAAGAGGCAGGTGTGATAAAACTCAATAAAGTCATTATTCTATTTTGAACTACATCCCTAATTAAAATGACCAAATTACCCCTCTACTCATTCTCAGGTGACATTAAATTAAGACTGTATTGCAGTAAAAGTTAATACTCTTCTTTAAAAAAAAAAAAAAAAAAAAAAAGATTTTAATGCTGTAATGCCTGCATTAAAACTATTTAATGAATAGTTCAGTTTATGGGCTAATCTAGCTATGCGAATACATTACAATTGACCCATAGCCTCTATACTGTATTTTGTGTTTGTACAAATACAATTAACACTCCTATTGATTTGCAACGGCATCTACTTTTTAAGACACGTTTGGGGAAAACATTTCAAGTAAAATAGTTTTGTGATTGCACTCTGAGGGCCCTTGGAGATAAAATCTTAAGGCTGTTATTTTCTTTCCATTTTATGTGATAGACCACCTTTGCAAACCTACATGATGGTGAAAAAGAGTTGCTATCCAGATTGCTGCAATGCACTTTCATACAATAACAGACTTAGGAAGTGGGAGAAAACGCTTTTGCATTATGTCTGCCTAGATAATTTCTGAGATCGGCTTTTTCTGGTGCTCTGAATGGCATTAATATTTAATCACATTATGAATTGGGAAAAGGAACACAATTACCAAAGTAAATACACCTGTCCCACCATGCAAGAAATTGCAAAAATCCCACAGCGCACAGCTTTCTTCCCTCAAGGTAAGGAGCGGGAGACGATTGCGCTAACTTTGAGATTTGCAACACTGTGATCCTTGACTCTATTTATTTGTTTTCCAGCATGCCAGTTCAGAGATTCTCCGTTGAGACTGAATCAGTGTTATCCCTCAAATATGTATTGACTCACTTTGCTTGCTCTAAGAAAACTAATACAATTAGACAGACCTTGGGGCCAGACTGTACCTGTACTCGTCTCTCAGACCTACGTTTTGTCTTGAACATCAAGGAATCTAATGGAGAAACATGATTCATAGAGCTCTTAATAACATCATTGTGCTTTAATGCCAATTAGACTTTAATGGCAATTAATTCAATTAAAAAGACCCTGTCTCCATCTGAATGCCATTATTTATTAGGTTAGTGAAATATGCTTGTTAATCTTGCTTTGTCATTTCTTTCATCTGAAGTCAAATTTTAATATTCAACCTTGTGTGTGCTAAACTGGGCAACTGAAAAACATTTTCTATCACTGCTCGTGAGATTCATGGTCGCATAAGAGATTAATAAGGATAATAATAATAATGCATTTTATTTATAATGCGCTTTTCTTAGACCCAAAGCGCTACAGCAAATATAGTATAAAATACATCCATTAAAATAAAAAATGCAACAGCAATAGAATATAAAGAGAAAAAAAATATTAAGACATAAATGCTATCTTAAAAATAAGTTTTTAAATATTTCTTAAAACTACCTAATGTGGGGGCATTCCTAACGGTTAAAGGAAGTGCATTCCACAACCTAGGGGCCGCTACAGAGAAGGCTCTTTCACCCATAGTTTTTAATCTGCAAGAAGGCTGTTTAAGGAAGAGAGGGTCTACAGAACGGAGAGACTGAGGAGGCATGTATGGAGTAACTAAATCACATATGCATGAAGGAGCAGTTCCTTGCACAGCTTTGAATGTTAAAAGTAAGAATTTTAAAGTCAATACGAGCATGGATCGGAAGCCAATTGAAATATGAGATATGTTTATTTTCCTCTCCTGCATACAGAAGAACATAGCAAAATGTATTCTGTGGTTAATAGGTTCACTTTTGTTGGCCAGAGATGAGCTCTTCATCCTCCTATACTTGCCCTAAATCACATGACCAGGTGACACCAGCCAAGTCCTTTAGAAACAGCATGCTCTCGTAGTGGTCTCCGTTGGCAGTGTGTGTGAGTGTCTTTTGTGAATCTTTGACAGAAGCAGCCTTGGCAATAGAAAAGAAAAGATGAGAAGAGGAGGCTCTTGTGCTACATGTAGGAGAGCAAAGCTTCATCATGAGCAAATGAAACTCCCTTTACAATCAGAAAATAACGTGTTTGAGATTCAAGTTTCAGTAATCAGAGAAAAATTCTGAAATTAACAGTTCAGAGAGGAACTTAAGTTAGCATTCTTTCATGAGAAGCATGATAATGTCTGGCATTGGCAAACGTGTTTGCAGATGGCAAGTAGCTGATGGATTTCTCAGAAACAGCATGACTGTGTCTGTCTGTGTTCCCATTAATTAACAACACAAGCTTGCGGTTCACATAACAGTGCATGAAACAACAGTGGAAATAGTGATGATAAGCTTGACAGATCTGAAAAATATTATTAATGTGCATTAAGGTGAAAACCTTGGTTGAAAAGAAAGTGTTAGGTTCATAGTTATGCCTTATTTGTCTGATTTGGAAACAAGAAATAAGTTAATCACCTTTTTTCTTTGTAGTCAGAAATAACTGGTACGTCACCCTGCTGTATCTATTTGATTTCATCTTCTGTACTGGCTGAGTGTTTCACATTGTTTTCTTTGGCCTTTCAATGTCACTCCAGTTCTCCGAAATGTTGTTTGTTTTATTTTTATGGCTCAGAAAGCCTTCCTATGCTGTCCTGAGTGCTGCTGGGTTGGAATGGCTCTCAATGGGAGCTCCACGCTTCTGTTGAAACAGATTTACAGACGAGTTATGCAAAATGAAAATGCCAGTGCGACTGCAAAGATTTAGTCAAGCTGGTTGCAAAAAACCTGGCTGACACTGGCTGTATAAATATTAGCCTAAAACACTAGTTTGTCACCATTTTATTGATTGAGCACCATACAGAGCCCTTCAATATTTCTTGTAATTTCCAGTATGGACCACCACAAGCTTTCACATGCATCTTCAAGTAAAAGAAATATTAAGTGCTCATCATGTCTTATTTTTCAAGTCAGGGTCAAATTTCTCCAAATGTCTTGGGTCAAACTTGAAACAATATAAGGCAAGGGTCTTCAACCGGGGGTCCGTAGCGGTGTTGAAGGGGATCCGCCAATTAATGTTTGATCATAAATATTTTTTTGTTAAAAAAATTAAAACAAAAAAAACTAAGTAAAATATAAGCACACTGAAATGAAAGCAATAGCACCCACAATTGATACTGTAATGATATAATATTATTTCCAAAACAGATTTAGCAAATGCTCCATTGCATTTTTGAGTTTGAGCTCTGGAGAATGTGAATGACATGTTTGTTGAGCTCTGGCCAATCAGAGGTGTTTAAGTTAGAATCCACTCACCGCTCAAAACGCCGGTGTTTCTGTTCGGTGCTGAGTTATGCTCGCTCTCGCGAATCCTCTCTCATTAACAACGACACAATGTAAGTAAGGGGTTCATTATGCAGTGTAGACAACTTTATTCATTTTAATGGAACGTTGTGAGATTACGAAGGGGTGCTTTCCCTGAAAAACGTCGAAGACCCCGATATAAGGTATGCAAGCGCCTCAAATCTTGGCTCACAACTGCAAATTCTGCCTTTGCTGTAAGAGAAGTGTTATAACAGAAGCTATAGGTTATAAACATCACAGCTTTTATCCATTATCCACAGTCTCCAAGTGCAGACCTCAGAGAGACAGCTCAATAAAAGAACCGCTATCATATTGTGCAAATGATTTTGTTGGTCAACATTCATATCATGACAAAAGTAATGCTTTTGATACTTGTGCTTTCATGTGATAAGTACACTGTTTTAGATGTAATTATTAAATATGGTTTCAAATTCAAAATGTGGGCTTGTAAAGTCCAAAGTTGCTTGCTACAAAAAGCAAAGGAAAGCAGAGTGAATTCTCCTGCCGAGCTTTTAACTCTTGTTTTAGTAAACCTGAAACCCTCATAGACATTTCCAGATGTGATTGTGTTGCCTACTAATAATGACCAAGTAGGTATAGCAGAATAATAGTAACTTTAGGCTGTAAATGACCATGAAAGAAGAAACAGAACAGAACAGAAATCGAAATAATCTGGGCCACTAATAATGTTCACATCAGCATAATCTCCATTCACAGATGACTGTCAGGACATCTGTTCTGTGTACAAAAAGATGCACAGTAGTTAAAGTTATTCCATCCCATCTGAAAGAGGAACCCTCCCTTCTTGATCGGGTTCCCAAATTACGAGTGGAAAGAAAGTTTGGCTCTTTAGATCCCAGTGAGAGGGACTTCTGGGTGGAAGAAGGTTTAAAGAGAAGATTATCTTCGCTCCAGCTACAAGTTATGGAGAGTAACCCTTACTTCAGCAGTCAACAAGGGCTTTGCAAAGATGTGAGTATTACATGTGAGCTTTTTATGCGATAGAAAATTAGCAAAAGTAGAGAAAAGTAAAAGTCTAGTCTAGGAGTCTCAAAATCGAAATATGCAATGCTTCATAAGAAAATCAATATTTAGGTGGAATGATGGTTCTCTCTGTAATGTATACATCTAAAATAATTAACTAAATTATATATATATATATATATATTTTTTTTTTTTTTTTTTTTTTTTATTTTTTAAAGGTTTAG
>NW_015540886.1:246219-249337 GCF_001515605.1 Sinocyclocheilus anshuiensis
GTTCAGTAGAGGGGTTTTGATGAGTGGAAGATCTCAAATTGATCTTTAATTTGTGTTAAACTGCTCTTTTCAAAGGTTGTGACGTGAATGTCAAGTAAGGGTAAAATGTTAATTATTTCTGACTGCAAGTCTTTTCGAATGTTTAGTTTTCTGTGTTGCTTGCTTTCACCCTGTGCCTTTTCTCCAGCTGAGCGTCTTCCAGTTCTTCCCGTTTTATCCATTCAGATGAAAATCGTCTAAGGACAATCGTCTACAGTGTCGGTTTTTCTTCCTTTTCTCTTATTCTCTCTGTCCTTCCACCTTTCTTTCAACTTCTTTCCCTTTCCTCTCTCATCTCTCCTTCTCTTTTCTCACACCCTCCCTCCAGCTCTACCTCTCTTTCTCCTCTTCGCCCTTCCTCACTCACTCTCATCAGCAGGGAGCCCTCGGCTCCCTTCATCACCGTAGACTCAGACTCAGTCCCGCTACAGTAGAGTTGCCTGGCTGATTCTTAACCTTAAACCGGTTTAATACTGTTTTGCTGGCAGCCGTCGGTATATTTTCAGAGCCATTTGTATTCTGAGCAGATGGAACGTTATCCTCAAGTCAAGTTTCCACTGCTTATGCAACCTCTGGATTTCAGCTCTGTCTGTATTCACATTTTTGCTTCATGCAAGGGGAAATTCATCTTTAGAGGAATTTCAGGCTTCTCTAATTGTTTGTCCTCCTGTTTCCCGTCATGCGTAGTGAGAGGGTTTAAACCTTGATGTTTTTAACAGGGTGCTCATGACAAACTCAATGTGAAAATGTCTTATTCAGCACATTTATATGTGTGCATACTTTTCAAGAATATATATATGTATGTATATGAATAAATTGTTCAGAAAAAATATCTTCAATGACATGGTCTAATTCCTGTGTCTTAAACTGTGAGATAAAGTCACCACCAAGGGCAGTATTAAGGGTGGGCTTCTGGGATTTAAACCCCGAATGTTTTTTATCACCTTGTCACAATTTTTGTCACAAACAAAATTATTCAGAGCTGCAGGCTGCTATATAAATCAGATGTGGTCTTGCAAGCCACATTTTGACTGTTTTGCATAAAGTCTGGCGCATTTTGTTATTTATTCTGTCACAAAGTCAAAGAAATGATGGCACCGCTTTCCGTTCTACAGACCTCACCAAAGTAATCAGAAAAAACTGTGTTGACTTTGGTCCAGACAGATATTTTGGCAAAATAGGAAATATTTCAGACTATATAATATTTAATAACTCTGAAAACAGAGCAAAACATACAGTGCTTAAGGATATGTTGGCAAATTCGGCTAGACATTTGCAGTTTCGGGGAAAAAAAATCAGTTTTATTAAAACATAATGCTAATATTATACAGAAACTTTTTTATATCAGAAGTGCTAATAATAATAATAGCCAGCTAACTTGTAAACAACACTTGCTGACTCAAAAAAGTGCTTCGAACTATAAAAAGCCAAAAGGAAGAACATTTTTTAACTCGCATTTTAAAGTAACATACATAGTTTTAAATATGAAACCTCTGAACCTCAAGATGTTAGTGGACCTTTTTAGTTATATATTTAAAGATTAATTTCATTTAAATGACACCTCACACCAACATTTCAACATTACTATTATAATAAAGTACATTATTCAATATTTCATCAAAGCATGAAACCATACTCATTCATAGAGGTCTAGGCTATAAACTCTAAATATCCACTGCCCCCCCGGTCACCACTGCTATTTCTGTTCTTTAAGCTTCTGTTTCGGCAAGAGACGTTGGCTAATTGAAGCTTGTTCCTCCATATTTCATTTCTGATCGGCCATGTCCTGAGAGACAGTGGAGCACAACACTGTAAGCTTTTAGATTCTCCCTCCTGGAACTCAGCCGGAACAAAAGCCTCTCTTTATACATTTGCGGCCATAAGCTGTGGGAATTTAATCGAACAGACAAACTTTTAATTTGGGACAATTTTAATAAATGTGACCTTTTGTTCTGATCTCGGAAGAATTCAAATTGCCTATGTGATTATTTCTTTCTTACTTGAGCATTGTGGTGCATAAAATATTCAATGTGTAAAACCTGTACATGAAATCACACCATATAAATATAGAAATGTATGATAACATGACTGTTTTCTATAGGTTGAGCTGGGAAAAGAGAAGGAAAGAAAGGCCAGGTATCGTGCTTACCAGTGCGCCGCCATCATTCTGAGTGTGGTATTCCTGATATTGGCCCTCTGTATCTTCAGTCTGAGATATATATGGAGCCCAAGCCCTGGGAAGGTAAGAAAAATCCAAATCTATTGTGGAGACCAAGAGATATTATTGAGCATGGTGCATGGCTGTGGATTAATTAGGAAATGATAAGAATAACAATCGTGGAATGGAAATGAAAGACTCAGAAACATCTGCACACACTGTTTAGTATTCTTGGAACTGACTGAATCCAGTCTTGATTTCCTTGGCATAAACAATAACATCACAGAGTTGGAAAAAACGGCAGATTGAATATATAAATAAATAGATCGTTTTTCATAAAATTGCTACAATAACCGGAACTGCAAAACATAGATATTATTCATTATAGTTCCTCAATTCTTGTTGATACCCAGAAATGGGCAGCGTGTAAGTAATTGTCAATACCGGGGTGTCAATAGACATGCAAACCTTATGCTTCGGTATACTATGTTATGCATAAATTCTTCCAGAGGACGTAACTCATTTAACAGACAATTCTTTTAATGCGTTTGCTGAAGCTCCGGTCTAATTTCTGCATCAGATATTTCACGCTCCTGCTTGAGGAGTCATCACTTTGAGCTGTAGAAGCAGTGAAGATTCGCACAGGGCATGTAATGGGCTTAATGGCACTGGAAGTCTGGGCTGTGGAGATCGAGAGCAAGCGCTCACACTCTCAAACTGCTGCGGTTGGCTAACTGAAGGCCTGTGTATTCGCTGATATCCAGCAATGAGCAGCATAATGGCGCTTTAAAACACAATGATAGGCCCAACTGTTAGGGGGTCTCTTCAACAGCAGTCAGGAGGAAATATTAGGCAAGCAATGAGTGTGTGTGTGTGTGTGTGTGTGTGTGTGTGTGTGTGTGTGTGTGTGTACAGCTCTCT
>NW_015540886.1:249879-355120 GCF_001515605.1 Sinocyclocheilus anshuiensis
GAGTGTGTGTGTGTGTGTGTGTGTGTGTGTGCACTTGTACAGCTATCTTTGTGAGGGCCAGTTTGAGTTTTAGACCATCGGAGTGAGGACAATCTTGTAAAGTGAGGACATTTTTGCCGGTCCTCACTTTCTGAGAGCCCTTTAAAGGCCTGTTTGAGGGTCAAGACTTGGTTTTAGGGGTCAGGTTATAATTGGGTAAAGGTTAGGTTTAGGGTAAGGGTTTGGGTGAGGCACTTAGTTCTGATGGGTAGGTTTAGGGTAAGGAGCTAGAGATTGCATTGTGTCAATGTATATCCCCACAAAGATAGCTATACAGAGTTTATGTGTGTGTGTGTGTGTGTGTGTGTGTGTGTGTGTGTTTTACACACACACTATGCCTCAAGTGCTGACATCAACAAGGAAACCTGAATGTGCAACTATTGCAGCTCCGGGCATCACAATTCTATAGCTTAGATATGAATATTTCAAACCAACACTGCATATTATTTAGACACCTCCCCTTATTTAGACTTGATGAAATATGAAATGTTTCTCGCTTTCCTAATTTTGCTAGGTAAGACATCATCAATTATTCCCATACTCTTAAAAGGTACAGCTCCTGACAGACTAATTAGAAGTCAATACATCAATAGAGCAGAAGATGGTCTTTGCCAATCCCTCCATGTGGCAGCAGGGAGAGGCAAAGCGGTCTCCTGTGTCTAACTTTGCATAAACTGCTGTGGAAAGGTAATTTGCTCACCATATTGTATTTCAATATGACATAGTAACCACTTGGGAACTTCTTTTAATTACTTACAAACATATGTTGTTACAGAAGCCCAGGGAAGAGTTAGCCATCATTCTCTACGCTACTATGTGTTTAAGATGGGCGTGTGTGCATCTAACTGTGCGACTGCGTGTTGTCCAACACCGCCATCATGTTTACCATGTCCTAATTATTTTTCTACTGGTTCCTGTGGGATCAGACGCTTGTCATATCACCTAATATAGCCGAATTTAAAGCAAATGCCTTTAAAATGACATACATAGTAGCACTGCTGCACTTTATCCAAAAACATCTGCTACGGTAAGCTGATGTCATCTATTTTTCTGACCTTTCTGAATGCCCGTTGTCTCTTAAGGAACCGTGGTTGACAGACGCACGTGCAGCACCCAAGCCATGTTCTTTCAGGCTGCCTTATCAGGCCCGAACCACCGGTGTCTGTCATATTGACCACGGTGTTGGTGAACACCACGAATAGATCACACGAACAGCGACGGAGAGATGCTATGAAATTGCTTTCGCCGCACATGTCTGTCAGGCTCACGAGACGCCCCCCATTATTCAAGCTGAAATTACTTCACTCACCTTGATGCTATGTCGTGTTTGCAAGGCAGCCTTGCAAAATGTGCCCCCAACCGGCTCTTAAGGACTTCTGTGTCCTGATGTGTATCTTAATGAACACAGTTGCACCTGCTCTCCAGTAATAGTGGCAGGTGCCGGGCAAGGAACGCACCCCCCCGAGCAGGTTTGTTTACCGGCCATGTCCAGCAACCGGGCTTTTTTTTTTTTTGTGCTGTCATGTCGGTCTCCTTGCGGGAAATAGACTGGATAGACTCCAGGAAGGCATGATGGCAGTGCTGTTTGCTTTATGAAAGCAGTCCTAAAATAGGCCAAATCTTTGTTTGCCCCTTCTCTCTCTCTGTGTCGAAAATCCTCAGGTCTTCAGGTCTTGAGGGGAAATAATTACAGTAATGAAGCAGACTGGCCAATCCAAGCAGCTGCTTCTGGAATTCCCTCTAGACGGGTGGTGCTTTTGGGTCTGCAATCTTCTTTTATTTCACTCATCAGACTCATTTATTCACTTATGAGCTCGTGTTTTACCGAACTGATGCAATAATCTCTGACCTCCACCTGGCTGAAACAAACTGTTCCCTTGTAAAGCAGAGGCAGGAGAACATGACACATCCGCTCTACCCAGTCAGGGGCTCTCAGGTGGATTGTAAACGCCTGTAGAAGTGTTTTATATGTTTTCAGGTGCTCCTCAGGATTCCGGTGAATTATTATGAACAGAAAAATGAGAGCCTGTGCAAAGGTAAAAAGTCTGTAGCCATTTTTTTGATGTTTATATCAGGAACAATGACCTCACAGAGAAAGACAAAATACAAATTCAAAAAGCAGAACAATTGAAAGAAATCCTATTAGCATAACTATCAATTCATAAACAAAAAGCCATGTAATGGATTCTGTCAACAGCTTCACGTCAAACAACAAACATGGCTGTGTGCCATTCACAACTGCAGAATTGTAATTTGAATTTGAATGTAATGAAGTACTGAATTTCAAACAAAGCCTTTAGTTTGGAGGTTTAAAAGCTTTTCAGAGAATTAATTTCCTTGAATGCATTACTTTGATTTTCTTTGAATTACAATAATTTCAATTCAGTAAATTACTCTTCTTGTTATTCAAATCAAATTCACCTTCAAAATTTAACAATTCAATAATGATTTGGGTTAACATTATTCATTTTATCACATATCCTGTATATAATTCACTAGACATTTTCCCCTATTTACTATGATTCACATCTATTTCACATGTGCCAAATATGAAAAAAAGAAATAAGAAGTGGGGAGGGGGGAATAATTGCATGATGTCACGGTCATTCGTTGCTCTGGCAACAGCTAGACTGGAATACACATAGATAACCAGCCACTCCATAGCAAAGTCATATTAGCATCAGGAAATTTCGGGAAATCTCAAAAATTACTTTAGATAAACAAATACAGATTCACAATGATGTATTTGGTCTTTGCAAGCAACAAACATAAAATATTCTCCACTTCATTATGGACGTGCTGCCCATTTCCCTTACCCTCCATTGCCTCTTCCTCTTTCCCATCAAAACATCGGCCCCTGAAAATCAGAGAACAGAACAAATCAGTTCTCTTTCTCTTGCACAATTTAGATTCTGATTGAGCTTTCACATCCTGTTTCGATTCTACACAGGGTGCCAAGAACTAGTCCTGCCACACAGCTCTCTCGCATAAGAGTAGATTTCATCAGATTAACTTTCTGAAACTGTTCTTAACACCACCCAGATCCACGGAATGTGCCTCATTATTTCAAATGGATTAAGGGTTAAATCTGTCAGCCAGATATGGAGTTGAATTCACAGATATTGAGATGTGAATAATAGTCAAGGTGAATTTCCCATTCTGATATGAGATCAGTTTCTGAATTTTATCAATATAACAAGCTTAAAAATGGACTCAGTCACCCATCAATGTGATGACATTACTGGACTGATCCAGTTGTTGTTTTGTTGCTTCAATGTGGCACTTATCAAAGGTAGTTTCCCAGCATACCCCAGCAGATGTGCTTCTGTTAGTCAGTCAGTGTTAATAGCCCTTTGGGGGACCTTGCTTGATTCAGTGATAAAATATTAAACACAAAGATGATTGGCATCTTCTAGAGTGAGCTGAATAATTTCCAATGAGAGAGAGACAATGCATGCAAAGTATTGACCTGCATAATAGTTGAGGGCTGGCATGTTGTTAAGCTTCAAAATTATAGCATAATGTTCATAACAATAAATGGAATTTTCATGACCTGCTGAAAGAATGACATTCACATTGTACCGAGAAAAACAAAACAGACATCATCAAAGATGACAGTGGACCCAGTGTGTAAATAAAACATCACATAGCTGGCCTTTTCACTTGACATAGCAGCAATCTAACCAACAGACACCTTGAAATTGATCAGTGCATAATTTATCTCTTCATCACATGTTGTATGAGACAGTCTGCCACAGTTTTTAAATAAAACAGAAGTTCAAGCAGTGACTGTCTATCACATAAATACTTAAATTTCTGTTTAATGTTTTAAGAAACTGGAATATGTTCATATTGGTTCGAAGACACAACCACGCTGGTAATGTTTAACACAAGGATTTTTGGTAACACTTTATAATAACTTTCATTAATAAATCATTAACACACATTATATATAATGCTTAATGGATCATTAGCAGTGTTGGTGAGTAACTAGTTACATGTAACGGAGTTACGTAATTTAATTACAAAATAAATGTTACTGTAATCTGTTACAGTTACTGAAAAAAATGTTTAATTAAATTACAGCTACTTATGAAAATGTTAACGATTACAAAGGGGGTTACATCTGAATATTTTCACACACACATACAATCTTTTTTGCTATCTTAGTGAAGACATTGCATAGACTTCCATTGATTTTATATAAGGTTAATGATATTTTCTATCAGCTAGCCCAACCCCTACCTCTAAACCTAAACCTAGCCCTAACAGAAACTTGATCAAAACACTAGATTTAAATAAAATCATCTTAAACTGATATATAAGCCTTTTTAACTAGAGGACCAGTAAAATGTCCTCACTAGTGGGTTGTCATGATCTTTCACTATATAAGTGAGGACATTTGGTCCTCAAAAGTATAGTTAAACCAGCACACACACACACACACACACACACACATACAGATTGAATTGATTTCTTTCCCCAAATGCATTGGCTGTTCTAAAATATGACACACCAATGTTTAAGGAGTTTAGGACACCCGAACAGGACACACGCGTATTCGATAATTTTACTTGATAGCTTTATTTTTCAAGATTAACTGTTTTTTTCCAAGGCAATGTTAGATGCCAGTGTTTCCTGACATATTTGCTATGCAAAGATTTGATTTCAAAAACAGTATCATAGCTATTAAACTATATCTTGTTATGATTTCAAATCTGTATTTAACCTCAGAACGATCTCAAAGTAAAAATTTGTGCTAAAGTCTGATTTTGTGGTGGCTGTGCTTTAAAATTACATTTTTATAATCTTAATTCAAGTGGATTTTTGAGGATTTCCCCAATCTGACAGTAATTAGTGTTGAATACTACTGTAAGGTTAACCCTGGCTGGTTTAAATGTTTGAAAATGATTAACAGTTGAAAACATTCATTAGAAATGTAGAAAAGTAATCAAAAAGTAATCAAATGTAATAAGTTACATTACTTTAATAAAGTAACTGAAATATTTACACTACTTATTACATTTTAAATAGGGTAACTTGTAATCTGTAACCTATTACATTTCCAAAGACCTTCCCAACACTGATCATTAGATAATATATATTAAAATAGCTAGAAATGTGAGATAATGTGCTTGGTGGGGAAGTCGTGGCCTAATGGTTAGAGAGTCGGACTCATAACCCAAAGGTTGTGGGTTCGAGTCTCGTACCAGCAGGGATTGTAGGTGGGGGGAGTGAATGTACAGCGTCACTTCACTTCACTTGTTAATGTTTACTAATAAACGTATTACCTAATGCCTAATTACCTAATGATTAACATTTCATTATTTTATGTAAAATGTAAAAAATGCTTACAAATGTCAACTTTCAATTCATATGATCATGCACTTATTGAAAATCTACAAATGATTGTTATACAGATGTTATACAACGATTAAAAGCTTATTTGTAAATGTCATTTTGTATGCTAACAAATGTCATTAAACTTCAGTTTGTGTATTACCTAATGGCCTTTTTTTACATTTAAAAATTCTGTGAAAAAATAACTTTTGTCATTTTAAGCACTTCACAAACGTGTTACATTACACAATTTACATTAAATAATGACCTGTTAATCACTGGGTAATGTTTAATAAGTTCATTAGTAAACATTAATTATTATCTCATATTTCTAGCTATGTAAATGTATATTAACTAATGATCTATTAAGCATTATATAATGATTGTTGATGATTTATCGATTAAAGTTATTATAAAGTGTTACCAGATTTTTGACAAGGATTTTGATGACAAGATGGAAAAAATGTGCATTAAATTTTAAGTAAAAAAAAAACTCGATGCAAAAAAAAAGATTACACCACAACATATTAACAATGCACTTAATTTTTTTAAGAAAAAAATCCGAAAAGTCTAAGACTGTTTAAGTTGAAACAGTATATATAAATGTTTGAATATTTGATTTAATTTTGCATGTTCTTCTAATTATTAAATGTTAGATACTATTTTATTCAAATGAATGAATATTAAAAAAAACTGACTAAATGAAAAATATATTTTCATCAGCCTTTTTTTACATTTACAAATTCTGTGAAAAAATAACTTAATTTGTCATTTTAAGCACTTCACAAACGTGTTACATTACACAATTTACATTAAATAATGACCTGTTAATCACTGGGTAATGTTTAATAAGTTCATTAGTAAACATTAATTATTATCTCATATTTCTAGCTATGTAAATGTATATTAACTAATGATCTATTAAGCATTATATAATGATTGTTGATGATTTATCGATTAAAGTTATTATAAAGTGTTACCAGATTTTTGACAAGGATTTTGATGACAAGATGGAAAAAATGTGCATTAAATTTTAAGTAAAAAAAAAACTCGATGCAAAAAAAAAGATTACACCACAACATATTAACAATGCACTTAATTTTTTTAAGAAAAAAATCCGAAAAGTCTAAGACTGTTTAAGTTGAAACAGTATATATAAATGTTTGAATATTTGATTTAATTTTGCATGTTCTTCTAATTATTAAATGTTAGATACTATTTTATTCAAATGAATGAATATTAAAAAAAACTGACTAAATGAAAAATATATTTTCATCACAAGGCAAAAACTGAACCTAAACAAAAAAACTGCAAACATTAAGGCACTAGACAAGTCTTTTTTTTTAATTGACCACTAGGCTTGATCTCAGACAGGAAATAAAATCATGCAATAGGCGTGGCGTCTCATCAAAACCTTGAACTATTAAATCGCTTCAGAAAACACAAATACACAAATAATAACAGTATCATGTTTGCATCCTAATAAGCTATATAAAGAAGTCAAAATGCACAAAAAGCTTAATTAGCACATTATCAATTTAATTAAACATGTCAATCTTTTATCTCACTCCTCACCACTGAGCTTTCAGTGGGGGGAAAATTAGATTTGTGGAATAGCAAAGAAGAGGGACATTGAATAGCACCAATGACCATGCAGATATTTTCCACAAGCTGTTGCAATGTGAAATGATTTTCATCAGCGATGTGGAGCTCATTCATCTACTAATGTCACAGCCAAAGTCTGTTAGAAAATTAAACACGTGGTATTGATTCGCTCGTGCTCTACCTAGGTCTATAATTTTGCTCTCTGCTTATAGTGGCATTGACGGCAGACAGCGAAATCAAGTCAATTTAACTCTTGAAAGAAAGTAATTTTAAAAACCCTCAGACAGTGTCGCTATTTGCAGTAAACAGATGTATTCCACATGCCAAGGTTACAACTGAAGAGTATTAGCTGAGAGTATTAGCTTAGAGTATTAGCTGAGAGTATTAGCTTATTTTCAATAAGCTTTAAACACACTTTGAAACTCTTCATCAATAACTGGGCACATCATTTACAGATTTTAATGGGGCAAAATGATGAAACATTAAAAGATATCTGATTGCACTGGGAATGCGAAAAATAGCTGCATGCATGTATAATACATTACATGTGCTATGTGATAAAGCAACATTCAGAGAGCTCTCTGCTTCCTTATCCACTTGAAAAAGTGGAAGACTGTGTTTTCATTTACACACCAAAGGTTAACACCATTTTGCCGCTGTTAACTTCAAAGCCATCTCTGCATTGAGAACTTTTTTTGTTGACACAATCCTCCATGCTCTGAACCTACTTGCTCTGCATGATACCGGGAAAAACTAGCTGACAGAGGCAAGAGCCAATAGCGAGAGAGAAATAGCAAGAGCAAAAACACTTGATCATCAACACTGGAGAGATATGTTCTTAAACTTCATGATATATGTCATGCATAGTGTAGTCAGTATATGAGAAATCACAGCTATTACTAAAAGGTAAAACACACGAATGAAAGCGAAGAACATTTATGGATGCATCATACTTATCGGGTTGTGTATTTGATCATGCTACATAGTAGTGCCATGTTTTACTAAATACATGCATCAATAAGGAAATTACTTTAATTTAGCATAATTTTGGTAACATTAACTATAGAAACTATGATATTTTGAAAGAAATAGCAGATTCTTACAGATTTGCTTATCAGTTTTGTTTATCTAATCGTGGTAATGAGGGAATGTTTTTACACTGATCTTAGTACGAGTTAAACTATAGTTAATATGCAAGAAATGTAGAAAATCTTTGAAGGCTCCTCAGTTGGCTACATTAGGAGCTTACGATAATAACTTGTAACTAATACCTTGACATATTCTATCACAGGCTTTAGATTTTTATTCTGTCCACTACTAAGCTAATCCTTCGGATCACAATTTTTGGTGCATTTACATTTTAAGCTTTAGTAGGAAAATGTTGGCAAGCTTTGGTTCCCATCCTTTTTATGTAGATCTATGTCTTGAGCTAGGCTTTAGAGACCAAAATAAACTGCTGCCCCTCCGTTCACCCAAGGCAAAAGCACAGAGACCAGACTGTTGTTACTATGCAAGCGATACATGATGACTCCCATCACTGGGGCTTTGCAGCAGCAGTAATGCCTGAAAAAACACTTTAAGAGCAGAGCGATACTAAAGCTCTTTCTGGTCTCAACGCTTGCCTCAGGTCTCCCTGCTTTCCACATTGCAGGATGGAGTGTCAGATAAGTAATATTCTGCTTTCAAGACAAGAGCTCCTGTGAGATCTGCTATGAATGAACCGAGGCTTAGAAAATAAATGCTTTTAGGAGGGAAATTGTTGTCTAAACACAAATTTCCATTGTATGCCCCTAAAAATTCAAGGTTGTTCTGTTAGATTTAGTCAAGCTGTTGTGTGGGCTATACATAGTGGAGTTATTCTGCATTCGTTATGCACCTTTTTATACAAATTAGTGAACTAAAATGGTCATTCTCTCAGAAAAGCTCTAGTTTCTGGACCTTACTCAATGGTTTTAAATGAAATAGCTCCTTAATAGTTCTCCTCAGCCAAGCTACATTTCTCTTCTCATTAGCAGCTAATGCTGTTAATCAAATTATCCCGTGCATCTGAAAGCTTGAAAACACAGAGTGTTTGCTCTCACAAGCAGTCTGAATGCCACTTAGCCACTGGAGTATTGAATGTCTTCAGTCAATTTAGTCATTTTTAGTGAGTCTGAGTAACAATCGGGGTCATCACGTCCTCTCCCACAGCAGGGGAGGTTACTTCCTTTGTGGCTACATGGTTCTGAACCCAGCTTCTCGATGGGCATTTAGCTCCATATTTTTCATGTGAAATCTGTTTTACATTCACAAAAAAGTACCAGAGTGTGCCAGCATTTTGAACAGTGTTTGATGAATTTTTCATGCAGTATCCTGTACCCTATTATGACGGAAGATTGGCCTGCATTCTTACACTGCAAGGCCATTCAGAGGAACAATCAATTACAGGAATCATTGTGTGTTTTTCACTCAAATAGCAGTCACTCAAATCTCGCAAAGGAATAATAGAAAGAAGAGGATTGGAAAAAAGTGTGAGACTCCCCAGTATTCTTGGGAAAGGTCTTTTGTCACCTTTTGGAGGTTTTATTTATAAACTCCACATCAGTTGTTTCCACCCTTCAGCACAGAGATATCAATCACGTTTGCGAGAGCAGAAGCTTGGGAGTGTTGCATCACCCAATGTCCTGAAAATGTTCTTTCGTCCTGTTGAAAGGGCTTTATATATTACCTATGGGACAACTGTTGGAAGCTTCAGTGCAAAAAATGTTTTCTCCCTGCAAAGAGTAACTATCTCCCAAAACACATTCAAATATGCAAGTTGATCTCTTTCAACCTATGTCATGCCCAAATATAACACAAAATTGCATGTTTCATGACTCTGATATCACTATTTAAGCCAGCTATTTGAGTTAACCCAACCAGAAGGGTATTAAACGGCACTTGCTTGTTGATTTTCAACAGATCATAAAAGCAAACAATGATTGAAAATGCAATGTCCCAGTCCCTGAGCCTGCCTTACAATTGCGTGGTGACTAGGGAGAAAACGCAATTGCTCCCAATGCTCCGCGGTTCCCCTCCCTCCTGAACATAGCTCTATTACCCGCACAGTAGCTCAGATCAAAGTGATTTATCGCCAGTGAGAGCTCAAGTTGTTTAAAATGGCTGGTGTGATTAGTCATGTATGAATTGGCTCTGAAGAAAGGGACCGGGGTGCCCCAGCAAATTAAAAGCAGCTGCAGATGCGAGTCAACCCCAGCAAGGTGGTCATACGTGGCAAACGACAGCGACTCGCGGGGGATCCGGAGTGGAGAAACTGGGACATAGATTGCAGCTCTCAAACAACTGAGCTACTGAAATTCCTTCTCTATAATTGCTTGCAATTATGCATTTAAAATTCCACAGAGAGTCCAGTTCTTGATATAAAGAGGCATTTTTTTAGTCGACTGAACAATTTACAGTGCCTAGGAAGTGAAGTATGGCATGCGAGTAATTACATTTGTATTGTCTGCATCAAAGTACACACAGTTAGCATTAAGAAATATGTTCTGCATTATTGCATCACTCTGCGTCCACTAATGTGATTTTTACTGCAATGAGTGCCAGCCCACTCTCTATTGTTTATATTTGTGGTGCACATTAAACATAGCTACTTATAGACAAGCAGTGATTCATACCCCTTCTGTTCTGCATCCGAAAATGTCCGCTCACTTCTATTTTTAATACGTAGCTGTGGCTTTCGGGTGAAGCAAAAGTTGATTTTAACTCTGCTGTTGACAGAGCTATAATAAGAACTGAAAGAGGCACAAAAGAGCCCTAGAAAACAAGATGCTCTTGGCCTCGGTTCCTTATGTAAACGATTGTAATTAAACATCCCATAATAACAAGCTCGTGTATTTACACGGCATGTGTTCTAAAATCTCATCTGAGGTTGCTATTATTTTCAGATGAGCCTTTGATTCTGGGTCTTTCATTTTAACGAACGGGACCTTTGTGGGTTAGCGTAGCTGCTAGGCTACAAAGATATCGAGACCTCTCAATTTAGACAGATGCAGACCAACTTCCGGAGGTCTTTCAAAAACTATAAACTATAACCTGACATTGAAATTGACTGTAATTGATTGAAATTGAAATGCAAAAGCCCAAACTCCTTGAGGAATAAATGCCACTGTAATGCCATTTTAGCTAGTGAACCATCGCTTTTCCCCATTTTCAAAACAGATGACTGTCGAGTAAGCAATCGCATGTCTTCATCGGACATCTCCAGATGCTGTACTAAATGCATCTGGCAGCCCTGAAAGCATTCCCTTCGCATTCATCTTAACTGTAATGGTCATACAGCCTGACAAGCCTTGTCATCAGTGTCTGCTTCCATAATTCCTTTGTCTCAGAACAGCAAAAAAATAAAATAAATATTTGCCTTTGTCCCCACACCAAACACAAACATAGTGAGCAGTCTGTGACTAATACCTGATATCTGAGGCTTTTGAAGGGAGAAATAAATGGAACAGGAAAACCATTTGCATTTTATAGAGATGAACCTGTGATGGAAATGAACCTGCTGTTATCTTCACCATTCAGGGCAGATAAAATGGAGTCAGACCAGATCAGAGCATTAATGAAGAGCCCATCAATGGGCGAATTGTTATCTTTAGCGCACATTGAAATGAGAATATAATTTAATTCCTAGAATAATAACTACAGACTAGCTCACACAGTGGCTTTTGACATGCATTGAGCACATGTGAATGCCATCTGCACCGCTGTCTCCAACTGATCTGGAGAAGTTATTTCCTGAGGGGATCTTCATTTTACAGCAATATACCCTGGAGTTTTTTCTTTCTTTCTTTTATTTTCTTTGGGGTGTCTCATTTTTTAGAAAATCCAGCTTTCATTATAAAGACTAGTGTCTTTTCGTCTTTTCTATTTCTATGAGATGAAAGCTGAAAGCCAAGCTGTCGATCGAATGAAGGGCGTCTTTAATTTTCCTAATGGCAGAAGAAACCAAAGGAAGTAGGGAAGTTGTAAAAGTGGCAGTGTTGCTGTGGGGGCTGTTGTGACAGTTGCAGCTGTGTTCATTTTGAATCTGTAAGAAAAATTTACTTCTTTTTCACCCAAAATAAAGGGAAAACATGTGGAAAATAGACATAGGGAAGTCAGAGGAGGAGGGAAAAAAACTCTCATAACAACATTTCAGAGGGGAGCTCAACCCCGGGGAGGAATTTGCTGTGCTCATGTGACTACCCATGTGAATGGTAGTTGTTAAATCATCATTCGCGGGAGTGCAGGGAGTGTGTGGAGATCAGTGTTGCTGGAGAGAAGCAGAGGGGAAGAGACTACCGCACACCCCGCAGGTGATTCACGTATTGGAACCAAACCAGTTCTAAATCTACAGCTGTACTCACACTTCCGGCATCAAAGTGCTATATTTTAGTGGCAACTGAAAGCCAGTTAGTGTTTATTTCGTTGGGTGGCATCTGTCAGCCCTTGAGTCTGATGGATTTTTTCACTCACTTTGTACACCTAAAACAACAAGAAACCCATAAAGCACAGAAATAAAATAGCAATTCTGAGAGGAATATGGATATTCTTGAGGCCCATGCTGAAAAACAACTCATTTATCACACTCCTCCACAGTAAGGCTGGCAACGTGGCAGTGCCGTTGACACTGGTACGTCTCAGGTCTTCTTCTCAGCAGGGTAAGGACACAAGTGAAGACATCGTCTCACTTCTGAATGACAGCCATCATGTTGCGCTCTGACGGGCGGTCATATCTCTAGGCCCTTGAGGACAACAAGGGGACATGCTGTCATGAGCATACTAGCCTCTCTCCTCCACTCACCTGTGACAGTGTCTGGACGACCTTTAACGTGCGTCCTCAGGGGACCAGTAGGGCACGATGATGCAAACCACTCTCAGACTTCATTAGCTTCCTTGTCTGTTATTAATTCTCCTCCTGAGAGTGTCCGTATGCTGGGCCACCTAAGAGATCAGACATGCAGTAGATGAAAAGAAGTAAACAGGGGAACTCTGAAAACCCCTCCACATGTTATCTATCTTGAGTACTTGAAGTATATTGAAGCCAGGTGGCATCACCGGGAAGTAGATTGTGGGTAATCTACTAGAATTCTCAATGCGCAGATTGTCGTAAGTCTGAAAAGCTCCTGTGGTGGTCACATGACATACCTGCAAAAATGTAAACAAAAGACTGTGCTTCTCAAATGCCTCTTTTATAAAGTAATGAGTTTGGCAGGTATTGAGAGCTCAAGGCCTAGGCACTAGGGACAATTTTAACAATATATCATGAGCAGACTCTGAACTTTCCAGTACATTCTTATGATCTCTGAGGGATACAATATTACATTTTCTCTGTCCTGTAATACAGCTATTTTTCGCTGTTTTGAGACCAACTAAGCGAATCAATATTGTGGGCAAAAAGAAATGTCCGGGAAATTGTGACATGAAGCACAAGACCAGTTGAAATGTACAGTATTTTAAAAATAGTGCTGTCAGTCAATTTAAAACAATCATTTATTTATTTAAACATGGCATTCCAATTAATCAGTCACATCATATTCATTGCATATATATATACATATACATATATATATGCAATTAATAAATTGGAATGATTACGCCATTGGTTAATTACGCAATTGAGAATCACTGATATATATATATATATATATATATATATATATATATATTAGTGATTCTCAACTAGGTGGACACCATGGCGTAATCATTTAAAATAAAATTGTTCAGAATTGAAAAAAAAATTAACTGTTGTACATATGGAGAACAGTTCTTGAACCTTCTGTAATCATAAAATTAAATCACAGTTAATTATTTTATACTATCAATTTTATACTATTGAAGTATCAGAGAACAACTACATGTGGGTGGCCTTGGAGCCTTGGAGCAACTGATAGAACATGCGCTGTAGCACGACTATATATTTCTTCAAGAGCACACAGTTCGAACAGGTAATGGTAAGCTGTTCCACAACTTAGGCCAAGCCGCTGCGAAAGCTTGATCACCCCTGCATTGTCAGTGAGATCGTGGGACAGAAAAGAGATATAGATCTTTTGATCGAAGTGATCTAGATGGGTTGTTAGTGACAATTAGGTCAGAGAGATTTGGGGGCTTGATTGCAATGAGCTTTGTAAATGATAACTAAAATTTTACAATAAATTCGGTATCGGACTGGCAACCAGTGTAGAGCACGTAGAATTGGAGTAATACTATCTCGCAGCTGCGTTTTGGACCATTTGGAGACGAGAAATTGAGGAGAGAGGTAGCCCAACATATAATGAGTTACAGTAGTCGAGTCGTGTGGAAATAAAAGCGTGAATAACTTTTTCAAAGCTTTCTCTACTTAAAAATTATTTGACTTTGGCTAACCGGCGTAGATGATAAAAGCTGGTGCTAACTATGCTATTGATTTGTTTGTCTAGTTTAAGACTACTGTCGAGATAAAATCCTAAATTTTTAACGTTGGAGGTAAAATATGGTGAGAGGGTAAATAATACTTAATCCTGTCAGGCAAGTAGCATGATCACCACTGGGTGGATGAAATTTGAAAAAGCAAACACTGTCACACGAATCAATGCAATGCTCAAGGTATCTTCATGATGGAGCACTATGAATACATTTCTCCGTGTTTCGCCTTGAACTCCATTACTCTCCCATAGTGCTGACAGCTAATTTACTTTCATTATCATTATTTCTTTGTAATATCTAGTCTTTTTTGTCATCTATTCAGGTAACTTGGATACAGGAAAGCACAGAGTAGACAAAATGAATTCGGTTAAATATGATAAAGGGGAAGGTCTTTTGAGGTTTGTCATAATACAGGAGAGCAACAACAAGAAAAAAGAACAGGGAATGGGGATTTAAAAAGCTCTGCCATTTTAATCAATAAAAATGCCTGCAGTAGCTTCAAGCTGGATTGACACTGACAAGGTCTTCACAGGACACCCAGTTCATTAACTCTTCATCACGTTCTTAAAGAGATAGTTCCCTCCAAAATGAAAACTGTCATTATTTACTCAACCTAATTTAGTTCCAAACCCGTATTACTTTCTCCTGTGGAATGCAAAAGGAGAATTTCTGGCTATTCTCAACTGCTCATTTCTATATAATGAAAATGAATGGAGACCAGGGCTGTAACATTTCAAAAAGGATGCAAAAGTACCTTTTGAAGTCACATGATACAGTAGCCTTGTGTGAAGAACAGACTGATTGAAATTCACTTCAATCAATAAAGCAGCGTCAGAACAAAATTACCCCCTTAAACTGCAGGAATAAACAAATCACGAATAAAAACACTAATAAAAACATATCTCTCCACTTCTTCTCAGTAATAGAATATTCTATATTTCATTCTCTTTACAACTCACTGTAGTCAAATCAGTTCTGCTATCGCCACAGTCATACACTCACGTCTTTACATACATTCCTCTTATGGATGAATATATGGATGAATACAAATGCAGATCCGTGCAGAAGTTACTTTCAAGCTAATTTCAATACATTACACTCTCCGCAACAGAGCTGACAAACAAGTCGATATTAAATGATGTGTTTACTGCTCTATGCTACACTGCATAAAGTACTTTAATAATCAGAAAACACGTTGATTTGTGACATTCATCTTAATGTAGTATTATATTTGTGTGTGCATCTTTTGCCTTATGTCTAAGCATAACATATTAATCAGAATTGCTACTGAGACAGATGAGGGTGAGCTCAGCAGTGTAATTTCTCATCATAACACAACACACACATAAATATTAATAGCAGGGTTTTTGGCTGGTGGGCATGAATCATTTCTGTAGACAGAGAGGAGCCACTCATGCATGCCCAAAAACAGCATTTAAGAAAGTGCTGAGATAAACAGCAGCGCTGCAAGGCCTGGCAACGGGAAAAGCCATATAATGCTTCCGAGACCTCAGACAATCAGACAAATCAGACATTTGTTGAGTGTACTTACGGCAACTAAGGGCAGCTGCCAGTTCATATTCATTAATAGAGGTCGTAGTCATGCTGCCCATCAGCCTGAGCAAACTGACTGGCTTTGACAAAGATATAATTCTTGTGTTAATAAGGAACCAGGACAGTTTCATAAAGTGTGTTCATATTAATAGGATAGTTCACCAAAAAAAAAAAAAAACTTCCTGTCATCATTTACAGAATGATGTCATGTCGTTCCAAACCTGTTTGACTTACTTTCTTCTGTGGAACATAAAATAAATCGTTATTCTGAAAACTGTTTTTGTCCATACAATGAATTTTTCGTTTTTAAAAAATATCTTCTTTTGAGAAGCAATTAAGAGGCGATAAGCACTGGATCGGTGTTCCTAGATCCAGCATCATCTTTTGGACACTTAAAAAGTGTGAATGGCACTGCATTATACAATATAATAAAAATAGCAAAACAAATGACAATTATTTTAAGCAAAACGTTTCACAAAAGGTTTCTTAAGAGCTTCAATGACAGGTATGATGTTAAAAACACACATTTAAAACAAGTCGTCACATTTTTTATTATTAATTATTAAAGTATTAATAATGCACACTAGTTACTTTCAAACATTGGTGTAACATGTTCATAGTTAATGTGATGAACTGCAAATGTAGTTATTCTGCTAGTACACCAGTGTGAACTTGAGGGGAACTAACTTCATACATCCACTAAAAATTACCTGTTGACTACAAATCATTTAAAAAAGAAAGTCTCAGAAAAGTAATTTAGTTTTAAATGTAGCTTTCAGATTCCACCTGATATTTTATCTCATGCAATGAAATCCAGTCAATTTTAAATGGGACATGGTATTGCTGCAGATCGGATAGTGGCACTTTGTTTTTAATTTGGTATGTTGGGTTGTATGTGTCCGAACAGGTATATGATCATCAGTATAAAGCCATACTGGATGGACTGGAGACTGAGAGCATGATGGAAATCTATCCAGCACAACGCATCGAGATCTGCAGGATGGGAAAGGGCACTAATGAGGTCCTAGAGGTGCATGACTTCAAAAATGTAAGGGTTTATGACATACATGTGAAATATTTTCATTGTGATGTGAGAGATTCAGCTCATATTCCTGCAATCCGAGTCTCAGCCTAGGAACTGATGTCAAAATACAGACAGAGCGTTTTTCTTTTTCTTTCAGACTGATGATATTGAATCTCTTTGAAAAGCACTGTGCTAAGCAAAAGCAAACTGGCAGCGATGACATCTCGCATCAGCATTCAGACACACTTGTTGCTGGCCCCATCTTCTTTCTAAATTACTATGGTCAGTGGAGCAAAGCCACAAAATAGATTAGTTTCATTCAAGGCATTGCCATGGGAAACCAGAAAACAAGTGAATAGGTAAAATCATTCAAATCAGATGTTGATATAAATGAAAAGGGAGTTCGAGCACCGAGCCCTCTTCGGCACTTCTTGCAACTTCTGGCTCAGGGCAGACTTTGGAATTGATTTTTGTGAAGGAGGGATGTTGCAAGTCATTACACACACTAAAACTACAAACCATCTCCACAGAGCCTGAAGGCTACAGCCCATGAATGGAAATGCAGTGGTAATGCCAACAGAAACACAAGCAAAATCCTTTCTCTACTGTTTTAGACAAGTACTCTGAGTGTCCTCCAGAAACTTCAAAATTAATAATGAGAATTCCACAGCAGCTTATAGGGAAAGCCAAGGAGACACATCGCATAGACTGTTATGAACAAAAAAAAAACAAACATAAAATGTCCTTCAAGATACTATTTAAACTGAACTGAGCTGGATGATGACATCACTGAATTCAATGATGAACTGCCTTTAACTGAAAAATTTGTGTTTACTATTGTCATTTTGCATTATTGACACACTATTTTCCTAATTAATGCTGTTCAGTTGCTTTGACACAATCTGTATTGTTAAAAGCGTTATATAAATAAAGGTGACTTGACTTGACTTGACTTCAACATGAGGAAAATAAATATTCCAGTAATATTTTTTTTACTGCAATACAAGGTAGAGTACCAGTTTTTCCATTGCATTTATTTATTTATTGTCCAGGAATCACTGCATATACTGCATGTATCATAGCATATCACTCAAAAGTTTGGGGTCTTTAAGATTTTTTTTATCAGTTATTATTAATATTATTTTTAAATTAATACTTTTATTCTACAATGTTGCATTAAATTCATCAAAAGTCACAGTGAATACCTGCATTGTCACAAAACATTCTATTTCAATAAATGCTGTTTATTATGCAAAATTCACTTTTGGTGTTGGTGAATTCATGGTGTTTGGACATAAATGTGTGTTAGCAGTGTGTGTACACAACTCCCCTTTAATGATAAAAATCCACCCACTCCTTTTTTTTAATCCCTATAAATCATAAGCAGTGTCTCAAAACAAGCTGTTCGCAGAATCTATACAAAGTGACGTCACATTTTACAGGCCCTGCCCACAACGGTTGACGAGCACATAAACACACAATCTGCCATGTTTATCTTCACGCTAGAGCATTTAAAAGCAGCATTTAAGAAATGTTTTCTTATTAAAGCTACAGAAGTTATTCAGTCAAGAGTAGCGAGTGATTTTTATTTTATTGTTTGGCTCATATTAACAGCATATGTAGCAGTAGGTACTGTATATCACGCTGCTGTCACTTAATATACAGATCTAATATAAACAGAAATTTTATGTTTATACTATGTTTATGTAAATCATGTGTGTTTTTGACATAACCGTGTGTATTTGACTGTGTAAGTGCAATAAGACATGAAAGACAACTTAGTTTAGCACTCATGTCGTGTGACAGATGCTTTCTGTGCACATGCTTCGGATGTGTGTGCTCAGAAAACCCTATATCAGAAGTTTAAACTGATATGATATAGACATGATAATCAAAACCAAGCAAATGTTTTGTTTTGGCAGAGTATCCAAGGTACAAGCTGTAAAGGCACAGCCCTATTCTGGAAAAGTGGGCGGGGAACAGCAGCTCATTTGCATTTAAAGATATATGCACCAAAACAGCATGTTTTTGCTTCCACTCAAAATGGGCATTTTCAAAATGGTATAATAAATTATCTGTGGGGTATTTTGAGCTGAAATTTCACAGACACATTCTGTGGACACCTGAGACTTACATCTTGTAAAAAGGGTCATGATAGGAGCCCTTTAAAAAATTGTAAATTATCAAGGTTTCCACAAAAATATTAAGCAGCACGACTATTATTAACTTTGATAATAAGAAATGTTTCTTGAGCACCAAAATATTCTTTCAACAGCAATTAAATATCTTGCAGACCCATAAACGTTTGAATGGTTGCTTGTGCATATGCGACTCTGTATCTCACAATTGCACAATTTTGTTTCTTATAACTTTGACTTTGTCAGTGTGACTTAGATTATTTTTTTAAATGTAGCAAAGTGCAAAAGAGCTAGAAACAAAAGGGTTTCCTAATATACAAATGGCACATTTTTCTCCAGTCGTTGTAGTCTTGTAAAAACCAGTTACTAAGAGTTACTTGCTAAGAGCAAGGTGTTAAATGATTTTGCCAATAATCACTGTCTCTGTCCATCAGTGTAGAGAACAACAATGATTAGTTTGTCCTACAGTAAGACAAGATGAGCTATCTTACCGCCCATTTGATAATACAAGGTCGGTAAAGATGCAGGGAAAATTTCTTAACAAAGTCAAAGTCCCTTTCTAACACCCTAATACAGAAACAGTATACTGCCAGGGTCAGTTTCCCAGACACAGATTAAGTCTGATCTTAGATCTAGTAATGTTGTTAAGAGCGATTCCTCAGTGCTAATTCGGTTTAGCGCCAGCCCTTGACTTCACCTGCATCCAGGAAGCAGTATTTGTTGTCTCTCAAACCAATAACTGGTGGAAACAGGTGTGGGCATCTACATACAAGTAATGTGCCAATTATTGGAGCAGAGCTCCTTTGCCCTCTCTGCCAATTGCATCATTCAGTGCTTCCATTCGAATAATTGTCTCAGACCATGCACACATTTAATCTGGCTAATGGCAAAGCTGTACTTCAACACTCTTTCTTAAATGACATTATTTTCCAATTTTTTATCCCTGTAATGCAGAGTCTCTCCATTTTCCAGTTGACCAGGCTCAGCAATAAATGCATTTCATCAGAAGATAGTTCCTTCTTGCGTGCAAAAGCAAACCATTACCAGAAATTGAAGAGCAATTTGTCAATGATTTTCAGCACAAACAATGCACTTTTCACTCCTCTCATAACAGTTTCTTTACTAACCGGTGAGCTTAGGTGAAAATGACAAATTTGTTAGTATGCAGTCTAACAGTGTTTATAAGAGCACAGAACACATGAATTTAGGATGCTTCCTTTAATACTGCAGAAATAATTCAGCTCCGACAGTATACTACTCACTCTCACTTTCCTTATTCTACAACAGCAAAACGAGAGCAGCTGTGGATTACTTAATGTATTCCCGAATGCAGGGAGATATTGTTTTTATCCTTCCGCGTGAAGAGTCTGTAACGCGATAGCCTTTATTCCCCTTCGAATACTGCTTTCAGACAGTAAAGAACTTTCTTCAGATGCTCCTGCTAAAATGGGTTTTTCTCTTTTCAAGTGTAAAGCAACAAATTCTGTATGGCAGACCATCAGCTGTGGCTTTCAGGAAAAAAGCTCCTCACTTCACCAAACAGATTAGCTTCGCAACACAGACCATAAGTGCTGCAAATCAATGGGCTTTGCCTACATATAATCATGGCTTCGGCGGTATACCTCTCTACTGGCTGGGGCTGTAGACCAATAATCTTGAATTGGCTAGGAAATGATTCCCGTTGCTTTAGTTATATAACATTCGCTATATCTGTGCTGCACTGAAAAGGCTTCGGGGTGTTTTTGTGAGAGTATTTGAGGTCAAATGCTGATTTTTTTTTTCTCAAATCATGGAATAAACAGTCAATCTCATTAACATCTATGTCTTTCAAGGGCATCACAGGCATTCGTTTTGCCAAGCACCAGAGATGCTACATCAGGGCTCAAACCAAGGAGCTGCCCAAGCTGGACTCAAAGACCATTGACATAGAGGTATTTTAATCTCATCAAATACATCTTTCAGCGATCTGCTTCCTTTAAACAGGATGAAAAAAAACAGTTCATCAGACTGTGAAAAATGAAACTTGCTTCAACCATCACCATTTATCTGCAATCCAACTAACCAGCAAACCCACGCCAACTCCCCAACCCACCTCCAACATCTCATCATCCCCTCCAGCATTTTCCACAAAAATATAAACTTGGGTCTCCTGTGGCCGTGAATCCATCCGAAAGTCCACAATCCCATAACCCCTTTGTGGAACACATCAAATGGTGTTTGCCGTCAATCCTGAACTAATATTAATTTTTAATCATGTCCTCTGAAGCCTCAGCCCAAATAGCCTTAAGGAGAGAGAGAGAGGGGTCCTTGGGAAAGGTAAGCCATTAAAATGGTATTTGAAGATGTTTGCTCCGTAAATTTCACTTGACTCAGGGCTGAAGTGATTCATCTCTGTTCTCCTGCTCTAATGGCTGTCTGTGATGCTCGGCAAGAGTGATGGGTGAAATTCTATCAATCAAGCATCCAATTTATGGGTGTCATGGAGAATGGCAGGCGGTTTCGAAAGCGCTAAACTCTCTTTCCGTGGCAGTTCATATCGAAATGGGGGAGTGCAAGCAAAGTGTCGTGCCTCTCCGATTTGTATTAAAAACACAGTGATCTATTGTTGTCTCAAGTTCCCAGACATCCTCTTTGACTTTTGGAACAGAAGGTATTATAGGCAGAAACAGCCTGCATGTTCTCTCCCTCATCGTTTTAATGTCTAATCCATGTTTACAGATACTAATTGCGAAGCAAACGCCATATGTCGCTGCCATTTCTCCCTTTTTTTGCTAAATTGTGAAACCTAATTAGATTTTTCGGCTAAGCTTTGTTTCACAGATGTGAAATCAATCAGAGTTGGCCAGGGCTGAAGCAGTGGGGCTAGAAAGAGAGGGTAGACGGAAAGAGAGAGCGATGCGCCTGGTTCTCGAGGGGGGACGGGGACACATGGTGCAAGATGGAGCAAGCTGTTCCTACCGTAAAGACGCAGCTAACCAGGAGAACATTCACACAAATGATCTCTCATTTATTGGATAAACAGACTAAAGAGTGTAAAATGCTAAAAATGCAAGCTGTGAGCTTCACATGAAGGTGACAGGATTATTTAGGCTTGCTAACTGCCAATTTACAATCTTGCATTTCTCTAAATCTTTGATTATATACATACCAGCATGGAGGCCTGAGATAAATCAGGATGCTATTGAAACCAAAGACTGCTTGCGTGTGGACGATAGAGAGAGAGCAAGAGAGAGAGAAGCTGGCCATTCTTTCCAAGGTTGTGAGCATGTCAAGGAAGTAGAGGTTAAAATCCACATTATTAGCTCCAAGTGCAGCTGAGCCGCAGGGCATGTGACCGTGGTCCCAGAGCAAGCTGCCTTAACACGCTTCACCACAAAACAATGCTGGGTGAGAAGAAACTGCATGCCACTGATAAGGAAATAAAGCAGCCTGCGAGCACAACCAGGTGACAAGCATAAATTGCTGCCAGTTTGTTTACCATTTTCAATTTATTCAGTCTGGGAAATGATGAAAGCGGTAATCCCTGAACTTCCCACTGGTCTGCAACTGCCCAAATGTCTCCGATGAAATCGCGGCCTGTCTTCCCGCACAGCCCTTGTGTCTGAGGATAAATTTGGTAACTACCTCTGTGCACCCTCTCTTTTCAACTTTTGCCATTGCTATTTATACTAAAGAGGTTTACATGTAGTCAGGAATTAATTGCATTAGTGTAAAATATTCTTATTTATTATACAATTATTTTGCCTAGTCCAAGGGGTTTCAAACTAAGATGCAGGATGCAAGGGAGTTAGTGGAAAAGATGTGCTTTAAAAATATGTATACTTTCACATTTTTACAGTATCATTCTTCTTTTTAAATCAAAAGACTGATCTGTGAATATTTTATTTCCACAGCCCTAGTTTTTAACATTAAGAAAAAACTGTTTTAGAAGTGTTAATCTCTCCTTAAAATGTAAAAAATTTCAAGAGAAGACAACACAGCTGTTGTATATTTTAGAAAGAGCCATCATCGCAAGTGAATCATCATATTTGGCATTAAAATTCTTGGATCCATTAAGGCATTAAAAAAAAAAACAGACTAGCCCAAAGAAAGATATCTGTTAGCATTCCTATTCATCTCTAAGGCATCCCTTTGGAAGAACGTGCTTTGAATTCTGCATTTTACTCTTAGGTATTCAGTTCTGGACACAACTGTTTTGAGCCAGTCACCTGAGGCATACACTGCTGTTTAGTAAACTTTTTTTTTTTGCAAGAAATTAATACTTTTATTCGGAAAGGATAAATTAAATCAGTTAAAAATTAAAGTCATTTATAATGTAACAAAATATTTATGTCAAATAATGACTGTTTTCAACATTGATCATAAGAAATGTTTCTTGAGCATCAAATCAGCATATTAGAATGATTTCTGAAGTATCATGTGTCACTAAATATTGGAGTAATGGGTGCTGAAAATTCAGCTTTGCATCACAGAAATAAAATATATTTTAAAATATATCCAATAGAAAACTTATTTAAAATTGTAATAACATTTCACAATATTACTGTTTTTACTGTATTTTTGTTCAAATAAATGCATCCTTGGTGAGCATAAGAGACTTCTTAAAAAAGCTTTTAAAAATCTTACTGACCCCAAACTTTTGGTACTGTAGATACCATGCGATTACTTAGATACCATGATTACTTTGAAACTACAGAAGAAAAAAATTATGTCCTGACTACACTCTATAAAAACGAATATAATATAATTCAATTCAATATTTAATATATAGTTAATTTATATATATATATATATGTGCTTGGTTAAAGTATGGCCATCAATGAGCATTGACCAGCAGGGGTCATACTAACTGGGCCATGCTAACCAGCCAAACCATGACTCCTTGGTCAAGACATAACTCAGCTTTGCTCTTTTCCCTTCAGTGTCTCTTCCACAACATTTAGATGTCTCAAGAGAACCCACCCAAACTTATCTGGCTAATTTCTCAAAAAATGTGATGAAATGTTGTAGGATCAGTGCCCTAACCTTTGTGTACTCGTATGAAAGTCACACTTTGCTTGAGCTGTCAAGATGGCCAATTAAAGTAGTCTACTTGCACCGCTGGCCCTCGTTTTTAATTTTAGGCTAAAACAGCATCCTTCACCGCTTGAGTCATGCAGGCTGTCCTCCTAGTCATCATTAGTTTAGCGTGATTTGAGGAGGCAAAGAGTGAAGCTTTTAATCAGGCGGAACTGGAACCGCTACAGGTCAGTGCTGTGTCACTTCCCAACAAACAAGAAAAGGCACCGAAATAAAACAAGAGCAGTGGGATGAAAAAAAGAGGGCTGAGAGGGAGAGCAAATGGAAGCGAAAGAGGGGAATCTAATATAAATGATAGTAGCTCAGAAAATAGCCTCAGGATTCTACATCAAGCTCAACTAATGTGCAATTAAGCTTTAGACTGAGAGAAAATCACCTTGTAAAAATATTTGTCATGTGAGCCGTTTCTCTGGTCTCTGCACTAATTAACAAGGGACTATAGCAGAGTTTGTTTGTACTTCTATTTACACATAACTACAAGCACAACAAACATATACCTCATATGTGATTACATTACCCAAAGATGCTTTCTAGATCTCAATTAGATGAAACTGACATACAATCGCTATCATTAAGCAATAATAATTTACTTAACAGCTCATGAACTGCAGAACTAACAAATTAAGTACACTATTATCAGTTGTATAATTAGTTGTATAATGGGTGATGAGGTGGATGCACCAGTCTACTTTAATATGCCAAGAGGATTGAATAACACGTCAGTCCTTCCTTAGTCCAACACAGCAGATAGACTTTAAAGTCATCTTAAAGTCAGATATATTTTTGTACTCCTATTGCTGTACAAATTAAAATGCAACACCACCAGTGCCTGCAGAAAAGGGCATTTTTTCTCAGCTAGGGAAGAAATAAGTGTGTTTCACAAGAAGGTACAGCTATGGTCTTTAAGATAGGTCAAATTAAATATTTTAGCCATGGTCAGCAGTTAGTTCTCTGCTCCCTGCAGAGTAAGAGTGAAATGATCCAAGGCAACAACATTAAGCAGAGACTCCAGCTTTATCTTGTTTGGACTGTGGAAAGGAGACCTAGGATGCCTGCATGTGCAATAAACTGACAAACAGAAATGTGTTTAAAGGGTACGGAAAGAATTGGGTCAGTTTCAATCAAACCAAATGAGCTTCTGAAAGCAGAGCTGAAGTATTGATACTTTCCCCTTGATCCCCACATACAAATATTGATCCTAAGTGTTTTGTTAAACTAGTAGTTTTATATTTTATTTCACGAAAAAAAATCAATGCATAAAATAGGCTTTGAAGTGAAAATATGAACGGTGTTAGCAAGTTGTGTAAGATATGATTTATTTCTCATCTTACCATACACAGAACTGTTGAAAGACACAAGGAGCTAGTCGCAAACTGCTCAAACTGCTGACACTTCACTCATGTCCATTTAAATAGAGACTGCAGTGCTAACCAGAGACTGTGACAAAGACACATCATTCACATTAAAGCGTAAATGTCATTTATAATGGGTTTGTGTGATGATTGTTTAATGATTCAGATTAAACGTTGAAACTGATTGTATAATTGTAGTTAAAAAGCAGAAGCCTGATCATTTGCAGTTAAGCAATTTGTTGAACGGCTATAACAACTTATTTTTATCCTCAGGTATCATTAAAAGCAATAAAATCATGCATGATCACTTTCAAATTTAGCTTCAGTGGCCATCTGACCTCTGGTGCAATGCATTGTATGGAAATTGTGAGAAGATTTAGCACATATTTAAATCTTGGGGAATCAATATCGATACCATCCAAGTATTGAAAAAATTATGGAACTCATTTCTCTGTTTTAATATACTAAAATGTAATGTTTATTATTATATAATGATATATAATATACTATTTTAAATAGCTGTGATTGACTGTTATTAGAAATATTGGCAATTAGCCATTAAATTGGTGTAAGCATTAAAATGTATATTCTTTTCACAGGTGAGTGAGACTGGTGAAGTTGATATGCAGATGATGGACTCTCAAATATGGATCCCTGCTGAAGACCCAATCTCCAACAAAACATTCCTGTTGAATTCCAAGATCTGGGAGATTTGCCAAGATCTGCCCATCCACTGGATCCACCCATCTCCTCTCAGAGGTTACAAACAGGGCTTCACCGACTCGAAATCCAATTAAACCCTAGTAATAAGGTTTCAGAATAGCCTAAGAGTCAAGTCTGTAATTTCTTTTGCTCTCCACTGTTTGCTCGTACTTCCCTTCAATAGGAAGGCAAAAAAAAAATCATAAAAACACTGAATTGCATGGTTTATGCTCTAGCAATGTTCTAAGCAATCACTGATTAACTAATCAAGGACACAATACACCATGTTTAAAGAACATTTTTGCCACAAACCAACTTTTTCCAAATGAGGGCATTATAGTACTGGAGGGTTTTATGTTCTTCAAGGATTAGTTCACTTCCAGAATAAATATTTCCTGGTAATTTACTCACCCCCATGTCATCCAAGATCTTCATGTCTTTCTTTCTTCAATCGCAAAGAAATAAAGGTTTTTGAGGAAAACATTCCAGTTTCAATGCAGCTTTAAAGGCCACTACATGATTCCAGCTGAGTAATAAGGGTCTTATTATCTAGTAAAACGATCGGTCATTTTCTTAAAAAAAAATAAAAATGTACATACTTTTTAACCACAAATGCTCATCTTGCACTAGCTTGACTTTACGCATTACATAGTCACGTTGGAAAGGTCACGCATGACTTAGGTGGACGTACTGACCCAGTGTTTACAAAGCGAACATGCTAAGAAAGTCAAATGCACTTTACAAAAACATGTAAAACAACGATGTCAGAAGATTTTGAAGTTTGAGGAGAAAATGAGATGGAGATTTTCGCTCTACCCTTCAAAAAGGTATTTTTGAACCAGAGTACAAAGACAGAGATGACCGTGCGTAACCTTTCCAACGTGATTACGTAATGTGTGAATTTGCGGACGCGCATCAGGGAGCTAGTGCAAGATGTGCATTTGTGGTTAAAAAGTATTTACATTTTTCTTTTTTAGAAAATGACCAATCGATTCGCTGGATAAGACCCTTATTACTCAGCTGGGATCGTGTAGAGCCCTTTGAAGCTGCATTGAAACTGGACCTTCAACCCCTTGGCCACCATTTAAGTCCATTATATGGAGAAAAATCCTGGAATGTTTTCCTCAAAAACCTTAATTTGCGACTGAAGACAGAAAGACATGAACATCTTGGATGACATTATCAGGAATTTTTTATTCTGGAAGTGAACTAATACTTTAAGGAAGATCAAAGAGGCCTTTCATGATATCAATTTTTTAGTAGCAAGTTTTTAGCGTTACTGTCTTTCCTTCTGTGATACAGATGCTGAATTCCACGACGTAGAAGATGTGGAGGAGACCCCAGAGCTGGAGGCGAGAGGTCCACGTCAGACCCGGGATGTCATGGACCAGTTACCAGTAAACGACTATGTAAGTGTGAGCCTGAGGTACTGCTAAAAAACCTGAGGTATTACTAAAAGACGTGTTCAAACTGCGGTTGAGCCAGATAGTCATGCTCTCTTTCTTGGTATAAATCGTTCATTAATCGAAGTTCCCTTTCCGAACTTAAAACAGACCATGTGGACCACAGGGTATTGAAATTGCTCTATATATCTGCTTAAATCAGGCCAGTTCACTTAAGACTCCCTTAATGTCTTACAGCTAATGGAGAGGGATATTTAGCCTTCAAAGGAAGCAAGTTTGCCTTGCACAATTTTTCCTTGCCTCTCTTATGTAGTTAGTGATGTACAAAGACAGTCTCCCAAGGTCACTCATTAATGAATAGTTAAATGTATTAATCATGCTTTAATTATCAAAGCATGGAGAATCAAGCAGCCAAAGAGTGTCCTTTATTGCGTTCATGAAGTGAAGCATATGTTCAATGATGAATTGATGCACTAATGCTTCGCACACCTACGATATACACCTCCCCAACTAGCATGTGACTTCTAGCCTCCAAGCACAAGGATGAGAAGACTGAGAAAAGAAAGAACTATGAGGTGGTGGGAAAAAAGGCACATTTATCTGCAGAGACCCAGGAACGTCTTGCCTGCGCACCTCATCCAGCAACACGGACTGCAACGTACTGTATAATTAAAGCGGACCCAGATGAAACCACCTTTCCCTTTTGAAATCCTCTCCTTCTATCAGCTGGTTAATACACACCAATCCAGCCAATTCCAAGGCTAAGCACAGGCGGGCTGTGTTTGTGGGCAGAGCGATAACAACGGCTTTAGTGAACGTCAGAGGGGATGTGGCTCCCGGTAATTGGAGTCTGGAGTCATGTAGATGCTGCTGGGAAGCCAGATATCCCAGACCTTTCAGAGGATCCTAGACGCAAGCCCTTCTTTAGCTCTCCCACCGGCAGAAGTCTGCAGCTGGAGAAGGGAATTCATATTTTGCTACAGGTCTCTTCCTGTTGTGCACTTTTTATAAATAATCATCAAAGTTCCTGTGACAGAAGGCCTGAGATATACGAGGCTGACCTTTCCCCAGTCCTGCCACGCTGATGCGTTGCGTGCCAGCACAGCTCTGGATATCTTTCAAACTGAATAACTATCATCTGGCTGTGCTGAGAAATTGCATCATGGTCCTTGACCTAGATTGGAAGGACACGACTCTGATGATTCGGTCCAGTCGAATCTCAGACTTGTGTGCCTGCCACAGTTGTTGAAGGTAGGAATCGTGACCCCACGTCCTAGCTGAAAGCATTCTGGCTTGCAGATCGCTGATTGAACCTGCCTCCACGAGTCTGTCTGAACTTAAGTTGCACTGTCCAGTCAAGGACCCAATGAAGATGAAAGATAAAGTCACTTTAAACTTAGGATACTAAAATGAAACAAATGCTTCGTTTCAAGTGTCTTTTTAAATCTGTAATTTAAAACAAACACTTTAAAATTAACATTATAACATGTACAGTACAGTTTATCATCTGGCTGTGCTGAGAAATTGCATCATGGTCCTTGACCTAGATTGGAAGGACACGACTCTGATGATTCGGTCCAGTCGAATCTCAGACTTGTGTGCCTGCCACAGTTGTTGATGGTAGGAATCGTGACCCCACGTCCTAGCTGAAAGCATTCTGGCTTGCAGATCGCTCATTGAACCTGCCTCCACGATTCTGTCTGAACTTAAGTTGCACTGTCCAGTCAAGGACCCAATGAAGATGAATTCACTTTAAACTTAGGATACTAAAATGAAACAAATGCTTCGTTTCAAGTGTCTTTTTGCAGCAGGATAATCAGTTTGATTAATATACCTCTGCGGAACAATACCATTCATAGTCTGTTTGTTTTATCGTAATCACGCATCATTTCACTCGAAAAAAAAAACGTATTTTTCCAAATAACATCCACCTTTCATGCTGGCAGGGGGCTTTTCTGTGAAAGTCTGATAAAGCAAACAGTGCTACACTGACAGGCTTTGTGCTGTTTCCAAAATAAATTGTTGTCTCAACACTCTTGACCCTAAACCTGACAAACATTATGAATCAGTAATTGTCTTTGTGCATTTGTGAGAGTAATAAATCAAAGACTACAAGCATCACCCTGCTTTCTCTTGCACTAGTCTAATCATTAGGAGAATGCAATTTTCACTCCATTCATCATTGCATAGTGAGCTCATGAAAACTCATACATGCCTCGTTTATGGAGAACATAATGAGAGATGGGACTCCAGAGGAGAAATGCATGTCATTATGCATCTTCACACGCACATGCACAGACACATTATAATTCACTGCGCTTCATCTCAAACCCAAAAAGATCAATAATGATAATAATATACCTGTTTATGCTATACAAACACCACAAATGACCGTTCTTAAATGTCATTTTCATCCTGGCAACACATTTCAAAGCGATTTTCTCCCTTCACGTTCATTTGCGTCATTTCCCAACAGGAAGTCTGAAACGTTGCCAGACAACTTGGAGAGATACGGCTTCATCTGCCAATCTAATGCAGATCAGCAGAGGTGACTAGTTCCATGACAGTGTTTTTAATCAGACAGATAATGTCATATTGTCTGCGTCGTGAGCTTGGGGAGACCGAAATGCAGTCAAATGAAACAGTGCGAGTCGAGGGTGCTATGTGCTCCAACAGTTACGGGAGATAGAAAGTTAAGTGGCACTTCTCGGAACCCATCTCATTGTAGCGACTGATCAAAGGCATGGCACTCAGCCCTGGGTAATCTGGAGAGGGCACACATACACAATCACAATGGAGAGGGCCAAGAGCCATTCATTCTACCCAATTTACCTTTCACTCCACTTTCATTTAGCCCTTACACCAATTCACACCCTGCCTGCGAGAACAAATAAACCGATCCTTGTTGGGCGATCATTACACTGCTAATTGCTGTATGAACGTGCCATTCGCTTTATGCCAAAGTCAAAGGAGGGCATGAAAGTGCATGGGGGAGGGTTCTCATTTCTGAGCTGAAATGAGGCCGGGGTCGCTGCTCGGACTGAGGCTCCAATGATACGCTTTTAAGGGAGTGGGAGGGCTGGGATGAAAGAAATAGTGTAATTATCGCAGTGGCTGCCAGTGTCAAACTCGTTGTGACTGAGAAAGAACAGGCAACGGGGTTAAGGGACTTGAATCAGAGATGCTAAAGCCAAGCGATGCCACCAGCGGCGTAATGGAAAGGTCAAGGGCATTATATCATATCTGATACCCTGGCTTGACATATCAAAACCATCTACGTTAAATGCCACTCTGATCCTTGTGACATATCTGAGCATGACAGGGATTTTTGTCATTGCTTGTCTACAACCCATAATCACTCTTCAGTCCCCCTTCAGAACACTGCACCTTTTTATTGCTAACATCAAGCCATCAGACATGCGCCCTGTGCTGAGATTGCAGGTATTGTTTGGCTGCAGTTCTGACCCTGTTGACTCACTCTCTTTGCAGAGAGAAATCGGGCTGGAGCTGGACAACAGCCTAGATGAGCAGGGCTACTGCTGCCAGCACTGTCGGCGAGGGTACCGTTACTGTCGGCGATACTACGAGCCCCTGGGCGGCTTTTGGCCGTATCCCTACTATTACCAGGGAGGACGGGTCATCTGTCAGATTGTCATGCCCTGCAACTGGTGGATAGCAAGAATGCTGGGACGAATTTGAAGGTATACCGGAGGGAACCAATGGTGCTATGCTGCTCAGGGGTGCGCGTAGACCAGCTTCATTTGTACGAAATGTCACATATACGCTCAAAACTTTTGAAAAAAAAATCGCTTAAAATAAGGCAAAACATTAGCTCATCCTCGGTGACCATGTCACTGTCAACATTATTGTTTTATATTATATATGGGTAGTTAATGGATAACAATCAACATCAAGATTATAGGTTAAACTGTATATAAAAACAGGGAAATTGTATATTTTAGGTGCTATTTTTTCCACAATTTCACCTTTGTGCCTTTGTTAGTTTAATCTGTGGTACTACAAATTAATTTTTATTAATACAAAAATTTTCCATCTCAGACTATTTTCAACAGCATTTTGCATGCCATTTTTATGACCATATTAATTTGAAACCACATTAGTCTCTCAATTAATATGGTTGTAAAAACTGTTATTATACAATTAATTGTTTAAAACAGAAAGTATTTCATGTCAACTACATGTCAATATACATACATACATATACATATATATATATATACATGGTTATACTGGAAGTAGAACAGAAACAGGTGCTTTGGAAATGGTCAGTTACTGTAGTTACATATTCCATGCAGACCTTTCAAAACAATAGTGTAGGTGACCATTTCTATGGACCCTTTATTTGTCTTGTTTATAGTGGATGAGAGGCATTATAAGAAACCAGGTTAACATAAATAAATGTACAGTAATTTGCATGTTTATATTATGAAATATTGTTTTTAATATATTTACGCTTAAGCAAGTCCCTGTAGAACTTTGAAAATTAGCCTTTATAAAAGCTGTTATGTAAATGTAATGCAGTGTCGAACTGCACTGTACACAACATATCACATGGCTATATTTAAGTAGTGACATTGCTAGCACCATAATTGCAGGTCTGGGACTGTTTCAATCAATTCTTTCATCCAAGCAAATGCGTGCTCTATAAATTGCATTTACGTAATCTAACGCTCCTTTGTGTTTTTCCAGCAACTTCCTTCTGAATAAAACTGGTAAAAGTTTCATTGTCTGCTACTAATTTACTGCTGCATATAAACATGTGCTAAAGAGTGAATTAAATGTATGCCTTCAGATTTTTTTGTTTGTTTTCTTTGGAAGACAAACTCAATGACCTTGACATTATTAGCGTTATGCTCTTCCAGTTCAGCTCCAATAAGGCCAGACACATGACTGCACTATATGATCTAATAAGACAGACAGACACAGTATATAATTTTAAATGATCATATGGAAAACCTTGAAAGACATTACACTGAAAGCATACAAAATGCATCTATTCTGAGAAACTAACAAAAGAGCAAAACACAGGGCTTTCATCTTGAAAAAAAAAAAGATGCCACATCTGTGACAAACAACCTCACAAAGCATTCCATGGAGGAAGTTAAAACTCACCTTGATGTTTATCTCTTTCGCATCCATGGTCAGTTGTATAAATGTGATTTTCATCAGCTATATCTTTTCTCAAAACACTTCTTTCTTCTGCAATACTAAGATCTACTTCACTAGAAGCCTGAGGTAAATGATCAAAGCACAAACTCAAAATACCCCATAGAAAGCTTATTATAATGGATACTGTTTCTTTTATCACAATACCTTGAAATCATCTAAGACACCAGCGCTTATCTTGATGCGATACAAGAGGAAGTCACCTCCAACATTAACAGAGCCATCGTATAGTGGGGAAAATATCAGTAATTGCACAAATATTTTAATTCATTCAATATTAACAATTTCAGTTACATAAATGCTACAAATGTATTATTATTAATATTCAATTTATTAAGTTATTTAATTTTATAAATTAAATTATTACAATTATTACTGTAATTCTTCATATAACCTTATAGCCAAAAAATACAAGTCTACTTACTCACCCTCATGTTGTTCAAAACCTGTATGACTGGAACAACGTCTGAGCCTCTTTCATCTATACAGTGAAAAAAGGACAAAATGCACTATAAAAACCATCAAATGAGGAAGAAAAATAAACGTAAATAATAATAATAATAATAATAAACTTGTCTTGATAATCACCAAACGTTCTAAGCAACATTATAATTAATTTCATTTTTAGAATAATAGTAGACAAAGAGCAAGAGAAGTATAAATTCATTAATGTCATTGTGAATTCAACCAAGCTGTTTACAATGTTCCTTATGATATTCATTTCTAGACACATACCTGCGCTGGTGTATTTACATGTCAGCTATGACAAATAACATATTTTGTATATTTTATGCATATTAACCTGTTAAGGCTAAGGCAGGAAACCAAATAACTAAAAAAAAAACAGTGATTAATGACTTTAAATTGAATGAACTATAGAATAGCACTAGATCCATACTAAAAAGTGTCTAACGATTTCAGATTTAAAACAACCTATTTTAATTTGAGCTGCTTGTATTTCATTGCCTAGACGCAGAAAGATTTGAGAGTGCAACACTGACTGCATGAGACTGAGGGCGAAAATACAGCAAGTCTAGAGCCGTTCAAGGAGACGCATGTGAATTAATTCCTTTTGTTAGCACATCAAAAGTGCATTGTAATTTACCTCCAAGTTTTAGTTCCCAGCATTTAATTCGCCGGTTCGTGTACGTGGAGTGCTGTGTACTGTGTAAAGTCTGTGTTTTACAGGCAGACGTTCTGCTTTAATGCAATACACGAAAAGAAGAGAGAGCAAATTGCTTGTTAAATGTGTTTCACTGAGGTGTGTCACTACTGCCCTCCAGTGGTGCCGTATGGATATGACTCTATTCTTGTATATTAAGGTGATATAAGCAAGGGGATTTACAATACCTAGACATTCCTCTTCATCTTGCTGGAAGTTTTACGGCTGGTGTAGGACTCCTCCGATGAACACGATATAAAATCTGGCTTCTTTGCTCATGTTGGCTCATAACATATGTATATTAAACGGTAAATGCCGCGTCCACCTGCTCCAGGTACGTCAACAGTGTCGCCATCTTTAAACGGTCAACAGGACACCTGTTTGAATGTGACAACCGAGATGTTTGAACGCGCTGAATTAACAGTTTTTATGTACAGTAAAATAGTTCATCACATAATATGTAAATAATACATTTACTGACTTGATGGTAATTTTCAACATGTTTTCCATGACATAATCATTTTATAGAACATTTTTTGTCGAGTTTGATACGAAAAAATGCTATTTTGTAAAAGAATTGTGCGACAGATAGGATTTATTTACGGCACCACGCTCATTTCAGTAGCCACCGCCAACAGTAATTGTCGCAAAGCGTGCCATATCTATGGTAGGACTCATCAGACAAAAAACAAGTCTGATAAATAAATAATAATAAAAAACTGTCTAATCAAATTTAAATTATGAATACTGTATTGTAATTATTTAATCGTAGTTTTTACTTCATGACATAAGATTTGAATACAGTATATATTAAGGAATTATTTTAGATCACTATATTGTTAATGAAAAATATTGAAGTGTGTGTGTGTGTGTGTGTGTGTGTGTGTGTGTGTGATGACATAAGATTTGAATACAGTATATATTAAGGAATTTTTTTAGATCACTATATTATTAATGAAAAATATTGAAGTGTGTGTGTGTATATTTAAATAATTGTTATTATTTAAATAATAACAACATTCACATCTATACTAGATTGCAAAACATCTACTTAAATATTTAAATATAGCCTAATTATTTCCATATATTTCATTGTTGCTAGGAATATACATACAGTACATACATTTATATAGCCAGATCTTTTTGAATGGCTATCAATTGAGAAAGATCTGCCAGATGATGTAGTTATAGCATCCACCAGCAGGGGCTAATGGGGCCATAATAATCAGCCAACCCTTGACTGTATGGTTATGACCTGGGAAATATAAAATTATAGTTATTGTTTCATTTGTTAGTGGAAGAATTTTGTCAATTCAGGCAGTTGAGGGATGTAGGGTGAGAGGTTTAATAGCTGTAAGAGTATTGCTTTTAGCTTCTATAAATTCCTGCTGTGAGACTGCTGCTGCTTTCAAAATTTGATGTAAGTATAAAGTGATGAAAATTGCAGTGGATGTCATTAGTCTTAGTTCAGTAACAGAACAAAACCATTGTTTAGTATTTGTGTGTGTGTGTGTGTGTGTCTCAGCATCCTGGTGTGTGAGTAATCTTAGCGCAGCCCCTGACTGGAGGCACATTTCTAATGACCGCCATCCCTCAGCCGCCCCACCACTCCTCACTAGAGATGCCGTGATGCAATAAACACTCGCTCTCTTCAAGCATGTCATTGGCCCCCAGCTACTTGTTGTCTTGCTTTAAAAATAGAATGGTATAAAGTGATGAAAATTGCAGTGGATGTCATTAGTCTTAGTGCAGTAACAGAACAAAACCACTGTTTAGTATTTGTGTGTGTGTGTGTGTGTGTGTCTCAGCATCCTGGTGTGTGAGTAATCTTAGCGCAGCCCCTGACTGGAGGCACATTTCTAATGACCGCCATCCCTCAGCCGCCCCACCACTCCTCACTAGAGATGCCGTGATGCAATAAACACTCGCTCTCTTCAAGCATGTCATTGGCCCCCAGCTACTTGTTGTCTTGCTTTAAAAATAGAATGTTCCTTGAGCTGATTTTGTCCAGCTGTGTTGATGTAAAGACCCGGTTTGATGCTAGTGAACCACAGCTGTCTAGAAATTCAGCTTTAATTTGAAAACCCTTTTTTAAACTATACAAGGGTTATTTCGGTTTAGAAGTTTATGATTCATCATAGATCCTATGACATTCAGCAGTGAAACACTGATCACCGCAAGCTGTCCTGTTTAGTCTTTTTTAATGCTGCATGACATGAGTAATACTAGGGAGACAACATGCCATGTCAAACAGCTACATGTGTTTCCCGCACCATGACATGCTATACTTCATCTTCATTTTGAACATGTGTCTAATTATTATATTTCCAGTTATAACTGCATATTAACTGTGAGACTACAAAGAGTATTAGTACTTTAAAAATGTATTTGCCATTTTAAGAGTGAAAAGTGACTGAAATGGTGAAAAACATGAAATGATGACCAGGGCTAGTTGTCACAAGGGCTGTACAGTAACCATGATTTTGAATTTGATTATGCAGTTTCTCTAACAGTGTTGTTGTTGTTTGTTAGTTTAAAATATCTCATTTAAAATGGTCATAATTAATTTTGTGAATTAAAATTCCATCATATTTTACTGCTATGATAAAAACAAAATCACAATGACATACATTAACACAACACAGTATAGCATAGGTAGGTTTTAAATTATTATAAAGTTGTTTGATTTTAAACTTTCAGGACAGGATTATTTTATAAAAGTCAGGTCAGGGCATGATGTCACATTTTATATTTTATTTTATCAAATTTTGTACAACTTTTGTACATTACCTGTTACTGCTTTATGATTTTTAATTGAAAATTAAATTGCCTATAATTGGCTGTTTAATGGCACATTCCCATTGTGACAGCATGGCTCTTGGGGAGGTCAATGAGTTTTTTGGAGCTTTTTTTTTTCTTCTTCTTCTTATGGGGAAAGGTGGAAATATCCAGTAGCTTTTTTGTAACAAAGACTTTATTGTATGTTCCTTTACAGAAATTGACTTTCAAAAATAAATCCAACTTAAGACATTTTTTGCTGTACTGGTCTCCCTCTATCCTCTATTTAAACTTAAACACACAGACTTGACATTGGAAACGAAAAAGTTCATATCTATGTATTTGTTATATCTTCTCCAGTTCACGTAACATTTCGAGTGGTGTGATAAAATATCTTCCCATTTTCACAGGACAGGTTAACACTGTGCAAATTGTTTTAACAACCACTTTCAGTTGCCATTTTGCTTTGCCCATACTTGTGGCTACAGTTGCCTTTAACAGCTCTGGTATTGTGTTTTTCTGGATGTTATTGGTTTATTTTTCAGTGTTGCCTGTAGGGTTCACAGTGCTGGGTAATCTGCAGCTGTGTGTGAATAGTAGACTTGGGGGTAAGAGCTCCAGCATGTACCAGCTGCCAGATGGCTCCATCAGCAGACACACACACCCCCCACTGTATAACATTGAAAGCCTCTCCAATCCCGTACCAGTGAGTAATCACACACAGAATCATTTCTATCCTCACCACAAGTCCGGCACACAGAGCTGCAGGTGTGAAAACTGTTATGGGTCCTCTCACAGTCTGTATTAGTTTAAAGATTATTTAAAAAAAAATGATTACATTAAGTCATGAAGGGTGGATATGTTAAACAAATAATAAAATAAGAATTCCGTCATTTACTCTCATGTTGTTCCAAACCTGTATGACGTCTTTTCCATGTGACAGTTCAAAAAGCCTGCAGGCTGTCAAACTCCAAAAAGGGCAAAATACACTAAAAAGCACCATTAAAACAATCTGTGGCATAGTCTAATTTAGTAACATTCACTTATGTACAATTGTGGTTGTACATAAAAATGTGAAGAATGTTTCTTTTTGTGTTTCACAAAAAATAACAGGTTTGAAACAGTATGAGGGTACTTTTATGACCATTTTTTTTTTGTTTAAACATGCTAATGCTCTTTTTCACCCACTCAAATGAGGGAACCATGCCTGATTGTTCAATAACTCTTTTCGGCGCTTTGCTTCCTGTAGTTAACAGATTGCACTCACTCCATCCTCGCCGAAGTTGCCGTGGTGCTCTGTAGTCTCCAGAAGGAGCAGACGAGCCGAATAAGAGCACATATGGCTGGAAACACAGCTCCCCGCAGCAGCCTAGATTCACAGCAAGATGTTGCGCGATACCTGGGAGTGCATCTGACCTCTGTTAATTCACGTTAACAGAAGAAACGCATGAGGAGATGCACCGGGAGGTGTACTTGTTTTAATACGTCGGAACAATGATAGCACCTGCCTTGTGGGCTTTGTGTTGTTTACCCACAACCCAGTTAGTCTGTGATCTTGAGTTTTAATTTCCACAGCAAAGAGGGAACAGGAGATCACACGTTCACGTTAAGGCAAAATTGTTTTTATTATATTTCTTTTGGTTTGCTCTTTTTTTTTTTTTTTTAGAAAAAAAATCTAGTCTACTATAAGACAAATGGAAAAAAAGAAAAGCCCCATGAAAAGATTAAATTATAGCAAGAGCACTGGCATACCTTTACCCCAAAACTACAGATCATAAAACCTGTGGTCAACAAACATTTCAAACAAGACCAGGCCTGAAAATTACATGGTGGCCAGAAGGACATTTTTCTTCTATTATGAAGGAGGTCACTGATTGTCTTACTGGCGTAATATTGCATAATACAAGGTGTAGCCATGATTGTCAGAGCAAGAGCAGCACCAGAACTCTGGTGTTAGTCAAACAAAATTCAAGGCAAAAGCCTGCTGCCCATGATCAGCATCTGGTCTTCAGAGAGTCCAGTCACCATTTACCTTCAACAACTTCAGTCACTTCTTCCAATTTAGCACAAATTTAGTTTGTCTGCAGCATTCGCTCTGTTTGCTATTAAGAGACTGTGCTCTAGATTCATTGGATATAAATGAGGCGAGGAAGGAACGGAGGCCATGGCCAGATTACTACATCAACTACAAATAAATACATTTTAAAAATCTACCTAAATGTCACAGACCACAACAGCTGTGTCTGAGACACAATATGTGATCTGAAAAACAGTTGTTTAAGGCATCAGTCGAACGATATGTGGTCGGTCGATATAGGGTAAAAGTATGACAGTGTAAAGGCAGAAACCAAAGGACATCACATTTATAGCACGTACACTTTGTAAAAAATGGCTTTAAACACATCACAGTGAATAAGAACAGCATGATAGTTCAATCTCATAAAGCTAAGTTCAGATCCCCTTATGTTGAAAAATAGATAAAATATGAAAGGTGTGCGGATTACATGGAATGCTTTAAATTGGAAAAATACAGCAATACACACATACTGGATTCTTATGGGTAAAATTAGCCCTACATACTGCATATTTTCCCTCATTTTTGCATTTGTTTAAAAAAAGACTTACACAGAATTTAGAAATTCAGAAAATAAATAAATTTGTGGCCATAAATTGAATCTTAGTTGTATATTATATATATATATATATATATATTTATGTATACTGCGTTCCATTTCATATGAACAAGATTATAATGGGGAAATACTTTGCAGCTGATTTTGGAATTTGTCACTATATTCTCTAGTCTGTTACTATATACAAACAAAGTCTACTAGAACGGTCTCTTTGGACAGGCAATGCCCATTTCCATAAAAGCACAGTGCTTTTAAATTTGTGTGTGATGGAAAAATAATAACCTCTTCAGTTCTGATGGTATGAGGGGGATGAGATAATGTCATAATTCTGTATTTAAAACCGAGTGAATCATACAATCTTCCCCTTCAAAGCATCACTTCCAAAACAAAGCATTAACCACCTAGGCACTCTTTCAGTCTTATTCCAGTAGGCATTCTTTTGAAGTCCTTGAAGATGGCTACAAAAGAAAAAAAAAAGTTTATCCATCTTTTATGTCCTAAGCAACTGTGTGTGTTTTTTAAATCCTAAAGTCAGTGGTATGTTGTTGGTTTCTTTTTGGCTTCCCACCAACTCCTCCTTTGGTCCCTCTGCTGGATAAAGTCTTTGGATTTGTCTGTGGAGATAAGAAGAGACAGAAACATCTCAACTGGCACATATGGTGGGAATATCCCTGGTTGGAGAATGGCTGCTCTACTGTTGGGAGTTTGGAAGTGACAGAGAGCATACCAAAGAGCTTTCATCATGACATCATGGTCGGTATCCCTCAAGGTTCGAATTTAGGCACAATATCACAATAACTTTGAGTAAACAGCAGTCTTCGGGTCAACGCCCATTCTAAACAATCAAGAGCAATAAATTACAGATAATATGCTCCACTGAGATCCTCACGTGTTGGTCGATTGTGTCCACATTCCCCTGCTTCAGCCGAAAGTTTAGGTCTCAGCCGGTTCCGCCTTGACCTGGATGAAGTGGGATGCGGGTATCTGCATGGTGCCCTGCAATTCTTGCAGACCTTGAGAGCCCTCTAACAGCTCTTTAGCCTCAGGCTCCGGATGCAGAGCCACTTCTCCCCTCACTTCTAGTTCCTCCACGGGGGTCAGGCCCTCACTAGGGCTGCTGGCCAGCTGCAAGCCCATGTCCGAGTGTCCATTGAGGGTCTGGTACAGCTCCTGACCTGCACTGTTGATAATCACAGTTCTGTAGCTCAGCTCTGCCACTCCTTCCTCGAGCTCAGCTTTGCCATACCAGGCCACACTAGGGTTGCTGTTGACCAGAGATTGGAGGTACTGGGGGTCTAGGATCTCCTCCTTCACCTGCAGGCCTTGAAGTTCACTGGGCTTTAGGACAGTGGCGATGACCGTTCCAGGCTGCTGGGCCACTACGGGCTGCCCGTTGGCATTGAGAGTGACCAGGCGGGTGATGCCATTAAGAGATCCGGCTTGCTGTGATGTGGTGCTGATGACCCCTCCACTGGATGAACCCAGAGTGGACACAAGGAGCTGCTGGGACTGGATGCTGTCTGTCGTCAGAGAGGCAGTCTGGATGGTGAGCACATCTTTACTGCCAGGGCTGGTGGAAGGCACAGTGTGGAGAATGACCCGAGGTGGTGAGGCATGTGTAGAGGAATCCCCATTGGTCAGAACAGAGGACAGCGACAAGGTCTGCAGGGTGACTGGACCACCTCCTTGAGCTCCTGATGTGAGGACCATGGGAACAGAGCCTGGCATATTTATAGTCCTGAGAGAGATAGAGGGGCATAGGGTTATAAAGCAAGAGCACTTTAGCTCCAGTATAAGGAGAAGGAAAAATTATAAGGCGGCTTTGAATTATTAGAGCCAACTGTTTTTCAGATAAACTGTGGAACATGCAAAATATAACTTTTTTAAGCTAAAGAAATTAAATTTATGATACCATTGTTCTTAGATTTTTAAGTTCTTAAAATTAAGAAAATTTTACATAGATTATTCATTTGTGGCCATGCTGTACTAATTTGTTCCCTTGTTTTAGTTAAATTGTGGCCAAATTGTACTACTTTGCTCCCTTGTTTTAATTTAGTTAAATCATGGCCGCTTTGTACTACTACAGTCCCTTGTTAAAACATGGCCACGTTGTACTAATTCATTCCCTTGCTTATCGTGGCCACATTGTATTAATTTGTTCCATTGTTTTAGTTCAATTGTGGCCATGTTGTACTAATTCATTCCCTTGTTTTAATTTAGTTAAATCGTGGTCACGCTGTACCATAATTTAACTAAAATGAGGAGACAAATTCTTAATTTTTGGCCACGATATCTTGTTTTTTTCCTCATGCCATTTACAGGGCTCTGTAATTCGTGTTACAGCCTAGAAAAAAAAGTGTTACAAATGGCTCACTTATAAGGTCTATTTTGGTTATGATGCTGCTGCTTAAGAATGTAGCTACCTATGTAGGCAGCAAAGACAACAGATTTTGGAAAAGAGCTTTCAACAGTGGTTTTAAATTTGTTAGTACACTTCCTGCTTGTGTGTGTGGCTGTCTGTTTATGTATGTATTTGTGCACACAAAAATGCCCCTCACCTCACGGAGTGTGTAGACGCTGGGACAGCAGCTCCTTGATTTGGCTGAAGAACATGGACGGTCTGCACCAGCTGTTCTGCTTGTTTTCCATTGCCGTTCAGCCCGGGACTCATCTCTCTCTTCACTGACTTCACCTGCACGCTCTTCCCATGTGCACGTGATGAACCGTGGCCCACTGCCCGTCCGTGAGGAGTGGACCGTTGCCCTCCGTAGCCAGAACTGGCATCGTCCCCTTGGCTATCATCCTCATCAATAATGACCAGATCTGAGGGCATCTCCTTAAACTGGTAAACAAGCCTCTGTCCTTCAACCTTGGCCAGTATACCCCTCTGGTAATAGTACCTAAAAGAGAGCGAGAGGAAGTAGGAGGTCAAGAAAAGCAATTCCTCTGGCATGATTGGTCCCTCTGGGTGAAGTGTTTGTAACCATTGGCTCACCTGAGTGCTCTGCCCATGGTTTCGTAGTTCATATCAGGCTTGTTTTTGTGCTTGCCCCACAGCTTGGAGACAGCCTTGGAGTCCACCAGCTTAAAAATGCCCTTCTCTCTCTGCGTCCATTTGATGTATTTGGGACAGGTGTTTTTGTCTTGCAGCAAGGCCAGGAGGAACTCCCACAGGTAGATAGTGTTACCTACAAGAATAAGGGTCTTTTATATTCCTCTGTCGACTCATTAAAATTTTAGACTTATAAAAAGCTTAAACCCCTTTTATATTTCACACGTGATTCCACAGGTCTTATTTAACAAGCCGAATTGGCAGAGGTGCAATTATTGTATTCTTTCTCATAAACATAAATAAATCAATTCTCCCTTCATGGTAACCCTACGCCGGGCTAGAAATTAATTAGAGGGGCCTGGCACTAGATTATTCTTTTTTGTCGTGTGTTTTGGCCAGAAGTGGTTAAAAACAGCTACTCTGGCAGTGGGAGCCGGAGAGAGAACAGACCGGCGTGTCAAGGTGATGTATATGTATGCGGCCGGCCTCCTCTCTGAGCTCGGAACAGGTCGCATGCATAAGGGACCTCTATCAGGACAGCATCGATGTGCCCTCCAGCTCGCTATCACTTTTAGTTCCCTCACAAACGCAGCACTTTGATAGCACCTCATCAATTAAGCAGCCACAGCACTGCCAGCAAAGCCCCGTAAGAGCAACTCATGATGCATGCGGGAGACAGAGAAGCGATAGTTTAGAACTTTTTCTCCTTTACTACCGTGCAGCGGTCCGAGGTCATGCTTACCTTTGCCCTCTTTGCTCTTTTTCTTCAACGGGAGAGTTGGATTGGTGATAGGAGAGCAGGGCCGCACTGGTCTTGGTTTGCGCACTGCAGGATGATTGCAAGAAAATAGTTACCTCTCAGACTGTCAGAGTAACTAAATATGTTAATTAATTCTAACATAAAATAAAAATCATATAAATAAAAAATCTGATGTATTTGGTTATCTTTTGAACATTTTTATATTCTCTTGTCTCACCTTTAGTTTTTAATATAATGCCGTAAAAAATAAAAATAAAAACACTGAGGTGTACATTGCCTTCTACTGGAGAATGTTGGTACCTTTGCTTTTCCTGGCAGGCTTGGAAAGGTTCCTTTGAGGGATCTCATCCACGGAGGATGTCTCATCATCCAGGGGAACATCCATGCAGCCGTTTGAGAGCTGCTCTGGACGCAGGGAAATGTAGGTCAGGTCTGATTCCAGGATGTTCCCATATGTGTGAACTACAGAAGGGTAGAGGTCAAGTATGAGTATGTGTTTATAATTCTGTTTGCTTAAACACAGGCAGAGCTGAAATGAGAAATAATATCAGTATGTGCTAACTGACTGAAGTATGCTGCGTTTTTTAAGAAGTCTCCCCACAAACATTTCTAAAAAGAAAAAAAATAACAGCACCACGTAAACCAAAAGTGAGTCATCACATACTCATGCGTTTCTCATCCAGGATGTTATTGGGAGATTCCATGTTCAGTAGGGCCTCAGCCGCCTCGATAGTCTCCATATTGTCCTCTCCACTTGAGACAGAGGTCTCTACTGTGGACAGAACATATTTCCATCAACTGACAAACACTAAGCTAGTGTTCCACTATCATGGCTTTCACTTCAAATGTGCTTGGCAGTAGTTTTCTGGGAGAAAAATTTAAAGAACAAATAGATAAAGTGATTTGTGAAGCTGTCCATTATGGTTACACAGAAAGATTTTGAAATCAATACTTTTATGTAGGATGCATTAAATTGATCAAAAGTGACAGTAAAGACATCTATTATGTTACAATATATTTCTATTTCAAATAAACGCTCTTTGTCTGAGCTTTCTTCAAAGAATCCTGACAAAAGCATATCATGGATTCCACAAAAATCTTTACAAAAAAATGCAAAACTGTTTTCAACACTGATAATAATAAGAAATGTTTCCTGAGCAGCAAATCAGAATATTGGAATGATTTCTGAAGGATCACGTGATCACGTGAAAAATTCAGCTTTACCATTGCATGGAAAAATTACATCTTATAATGAATATATTCAAATAGAAAACCATTATTTTAAATTGTACTTCATTTTGAATATTTGGCAATATTACTGTTTTTACGGTATTTTGATTAAATAAATGTAACCTTGATGAGCAGAAGAGACTTCTTTCAAAAACACCTCAAACTTTTGAACAGTACTGCATATATACTGTATAAACAGTGTTGTGGATTGTTTCAGGTGCAATGCACATTTTCATGAGAAAAAAAAACATCATGCCACCTATAATTGTGATCACTTATTGGACTCACCAGAGAGCCCCACATCTCCCATCATGCTCTCTTCCACCACATCCTGAATGGCATCCACCATGATGCCATTAGTCACCTCATCTGCCTCCAGTCCAGAGTACACCTGCATGAGGTCGGCAGCGGGCACCTGCTCCACGATCACTGCTGGGAACACTGAAGGGTCGTCCAGCTGTGGGAGAACAAACAGAGAGATAAATGTGCCATTGATCTAAAATCAACCGTTCTGCGATGCTCTCAGCGGAAAGGCAGTAAAGAGCACCATAATTGCTTTAAAACACATAAATTTGCCCCTTCCCTGCAGATGAAAGCTTCTAATCCACAATCGTCCAGGTTACTTATATTCACAGAGGCTGCAACTAATGGCCCATTCATAATGGCTTTAACCTGAGCTGGTTCAGTCACTTGGTTGGACTCTCAATACGTGACAGCATAACAATAAGGCCTGAGACGAGCCTGTGTGGTATTAATGACATAAACGCAAATGTACTACAGTTCCAGTAAGGTTCTTATACACATGACCCTGTTTGCTCCCAGGGTCATGAGCTTCATGCCAAAAGCACCATTTCAGGCTTTCTCATTTCCACCAGCATTCCTAAGCGAGGGTGGAGATCACATGGGGGGAAAGAGGAAATAGTTGGTGCTGGACTCTAAAGCCACAAGAGACTGTTCCTCATCCCCCACCACAGTCAACACAGCCAAAATATACTATCATACTTAATAAACGATGTCTTTCTTCTGCCCTTTATGTTTTCCTACTCTTAAAGGTGGTCTAGATGAGCAATTTGAAGGGCTTTTCTTAAAAAAAACAGCTCCATTTCCAGGGAAAACTGGTGTTGAAGACAGCATCACTGAGTAAGGGACTCTGTGTGTGTGTGTGTGTGTGTGTGTGTGTGTGTGTGTGTGTGTGTGAGAGCGAGAGAGCGAGAGAGAGAGAGAGAGAGAGAGAGAGACCAACCGAATCTCATTAGCCGGATAGCAGCTCTCATTAGGCCTCTGGCAGACGATATGTGCAAACAAGGCAAAACGTGTCAGATATGCGTGAACATTGACAGAGCGGGAATAATTCAAGAGAAACTGCAGTCTGATCAAAGTCTAGTGACCTTTATTCTGACACTTGTTAGAGGACCGCTTAAATTATGCAACTGTTCATTGTGAGCTTGACAAGTGACTGCCTTCCTTAAGGACTACATTTCATGATTTATTCTGCAAATTTTTTAAATTATTGAGAACACATGCACGCATGTGTCTGTTGTGTTGTATAACCATTAGATGGCAGCAGAATGCAGTTTATCACCTTTCCAGTTGTGCAACTGTGTGAAGATGAGCAAAACAAGAACAAAATGCAAAGACCATTCCTGGCCAAAGACAATAATCATACACACGCACAAAAATAAATAATATTTAACAATAACTGATCAGTGTACTACAGTACTTCAGGGATGCTTGAAATATTGTCTCTTTGCAAACAAGATTGTGAAACACATAAGCCATCTCTTCCGTTGGCAGGATTTTCTGTTTTTGTTCCATCATCCTTGGACTATTTGCTGTTGTTATGGCATTTTCCCCAGAGACTCGATGGGTTTAGCTTTCAAATCTCAGTTCAAGGCCAGAATAATTCATTCAGTACAGTTTAACACAAGCTCTAAACTACTAGAAACAGATTCAATAGCGACACTTAAAATTAGCTACTGTTTAATTTGGATATACACTACCATTCAAAAGTTTGGGTCTGTAAGATTTGTTTTTTAAATGTTTTTGAAAGGAGTCTCTTATGTTTACCAATGCTGCATTTATTTGATTAAATACAGTAAAAAAAAAAAAAAAACAGTAATATTGTAAAATAATGTTGCAATTTAAAACAACTGTTTTTTTGTTTACTGGCCATCTAGCCCAAGACCCTACACAGAGTGCATGATAGTAAAATGTAATTTATTCCTGTGATGGCAAAGTTTAATTTTCAGCAGCCATTACTCTGGTCTTCAGTGTCACATGATAATTCAGAAATTATTCTAATATGCTGATTTGCTGCTCACGAAACATTTAATATTATCAATGTTGATGACAGTTGTGCTGCTTAACATTTTTGTGGAAATTTTTATCCTTTTCGATAAATAGGAAGTTCAAATCATCTGTTCATCAGTGTACTAAGAGAAGAGTGTTAACTAGGCTAGACAGACACTCTGTGAATTCCACAAGCCCTGACTGCTTAGTAAGCAGGAAACGTAGTCTTGCTCTGTGCATTTGTCCATGTCCTCCCTCCCGCCCTGCCATACTGGGGAACTACAGACATCAGATATCAGGATTATGCAAAAAACTTTGGTGATCGGTTTACATATTCTCTCTCATACTGCCTGACAAGTAAATGCAAAATCGCAGAACATATCTGTATAGTCTATACAAAGTTCAAATTCAATGTCTTGCATAAAATCCATGCTATTTGTCATCAAACCAATTTATGATGTAATAAACATGGCATAAAAATCAGCTGAATAGCTCTGCCCTAATAAATGTAAGATTGTAATACTAATACAGCTCTTCATATGCCAATATCTCAATCTTGCACATTAGTAAAAAGAGTAAAGCTTCTGTTTTTAAAAAAAAAAAACAGAGACTGCCATAAACCTGTAACATCCTTTTTTTCCACAATAATCAACCACATTTCTAAAAGGGAAACATCAGATAAAGATCAGTCATTTGCATAGTTGAGTTCCGTGTTCCTACTGTATGCATAAACCCGATAGCATGCGGCGTGTTTTACAGTTACACTCTCTTCTGCTTTACCTGACGCCAGTTGTGATACTAACCCACTGATGCAATCTAAGACCCTCACTTGCAATGTCGGAGACAAGTTCTTGGATGATTTCCAAACACTGTGTACTACGCAGGTGTCACGAGACAGCTTTTTAGCAATAAATAAATTGACCACTATAGAAAATATAGAAAAGGTGATTTAATATACTGTGTGGATGCACCAATACAGTTGATTCCATGATATCATGCAAGTAAAAATGCTTTGATACCAAAAAAACAATTGTTGCATAAAGTTCGCCACACAAAGAAACACTGGCAGCCAAACTACATGTAAATGGATTGAAGAAATTTTGACATACACTGCCATTCAAAAGTTTGAGGTCAGTAAGTTTTTTAGAAGTCTCTTATGCTCACCAAGGCTGCAATTACAGTATTTGACAAAAATACAGTAACAACTGTAATACTGTGAATCTTTCAGAAATGATTCTAATATGCTGATTTGGTGGTTAAGAAACTTTTCATATTATTATCAATGTTGAAAACAGTTGTGTTGCTTTAATTTTTGTGGAAACCATTATTCTTTTTTTTTTTCAAGTTCATTTATGAAAAGAAAGTGCAAAAGAACACTATTCATTTGAAATCGAAATCTTTTGTAATATTATAAATGTATTTACCGTCTATTTTGATCAATTGAATGAGTCCTTGCTGAATAAAGGTTGTGCTCGTTTATACAGTAGCGGTGAGATGTTTGATTACAGTTAACAAAAGCTATACGTTGTTGTACACAAAATGACTTAACTAGGAGTTGTCTGTTTACTAAACTAATTATGCCAACTGATATGATTCCTATGTTTGGTATCTCTCACCCAATATATTTTTATGCTTTAAAATAATTGAAGAAAGTGGTAATCAAGTATTTTAATTTTAAAATACTATGGTGATCAGTAGCATCCTGTATTTGATATAATCACTAGTGGAATTAAAGGTTTATTAAATACCTCCCTCAAATTATAGTCTCATTGAAAAATTAGAGCATTACTAAATTAGAGCATTACTAAAAATACAAGTATCGGTATCAGTGAGAACCAAAACCAAGTGTCAATATTTGCACTCAGTCTCTAAAAAATTACCTGTGCATCCCTATTTTATACAACCCTATAAATAATTAAACTTACATGCACAATAATTTGCAGATCAAAAAATCAGCCCATTCTGAAAACCTGATGATGCAAGAAAACCTTGTTCACACAGAAATTCTTTTGTTTTGACATCAACAGTCATTCACATGAGACATGCGCATACTGAATAAGTCACTAGAATGTAGGTAAAGGTGTTTACATACCGAGTGATCTAGTTGTGCCAGTTGTTTTTTTCTTTTTTTTCTTTTTTGCTTAAAAAGTTTGCAATCTTTAGCAGACGTTTGTAAGACATTATGCTATATTAGGTTAATAAGATAATCAGTGTAAGATTGTGCACTCAGTGACTCTAAGTGGAAATCTGGATCTAGTACACAACTGCTGTTGTGTGCAGTAGCTGAACTCTGACACGATGGCTTAATATCATTTCACTCACATTACAAGACGACTTGAATTATGGGAGTAATTATTGACTCTAGGTTCAGCACAGCTAATAATAAGATAATCAGTGTAAGATTGTGCACTCAGTGACTCTCAGTGGAAATCTGGATCTAGTACACTGCTGTTGTATGCAGTAGCTGAACTCTGACACGATGGCTTAATATCATTTCACTCACATTACAAGACGACTTGAATTATGGGAGTAATTATTGACTCTAGGTTCAGCACAGCTAATCATTACAGTCCACACAAGCAGCTGGACACATTTCATAGCACTCGTGTGTGGAAAACCCTGCACAAGCAGTGAGAAGCGTCAAGGTTTGTTTTGCACAGTCTCCGAAAAAGCAGCTCTATTGTTATTAGTGGGAGTCAAAAGATATCTGAGACTGTCGGGCAACTGGTAGAGCTTATTTATGATGGTGTGGTAATACAGTGGGGGGATTTAGGGAGTGACTTAGAAGCCAGTGTCGTTTCAAAACAATAGTAGATTTCTGGGTGGAACAGGACTTGTCTCCTACGCTGCAACAAGTTGAGCAGGTTAGGCCTGAATCTAGCATTCAGTTCTCTTTCAGTCTGTAAGAGAAGAGGCATGGGATTCGATAGAAGACTTGTCACACCTGAGCCATTCACATGACTGTACAAACACACTTAAGATGAAGATCAGAATTCTGGAGTCATCTGAACTCAGACAGAATATACACAGAACAAACCAAAACACACAAGCATGGCAGCATGCCTGCATCCGCACATACTGTAGAGTGGCCTGAAAAGTATTTGGATACTTTTGCCACAATTAAAAATGTATGAATGTATGTGCATGACCTAACAAAAATATGAAAAGAAAATTAAATAAATGTAGCACAAGCACATGTCTTGGTCACAAAAAACTTTGTTGGGTTTCAAAATATGAAATTATAAATACACTACCGTTCAAAAGCTTGGGGTCAGTAAAACATTTTTTTTTAAGAAATTAATACTTTTAATCAGCAAGGACACAAATCAATCATGTTTAATGTCACAAAATATTTATATTTCAAATAAAGTTGTTCTTTTGAACTTTCTATTTATCAAAGGAAAAAATGAAGAAAAAAAAGTATCAGTTTCCATAAAAAGCACCACAAATGCTTTCAGCAATGTTAACAATAACTAAGAAATGCATCTCGACACCAAATCAGCAAATTAGAATGACTTCTGAAGGATCAAGTGACACTGAAGGCTGGAGTGCAAAAAATTCAGCTTTGCATCACAGGAGTAAATTACATTTTTAAATAAATTCAAATATGAAAATTTGTAAAATCATTTCATAAACACTTGTTTTGACTGAATAAATGCAACCTCGGTCAGTATAAGAGACTTCTTTCAAAAACGAAAACAAAAAATCTTACCAACTCCAAACTTTTGAATTGTAGTGTATATTGTTCAAAAACATTGGCTGTTTTCTGGTCAAGCTTTGCTGAACATGTTTACTGTGCGAACTTGAAGAGAACTGACATGACTTAAAACACAGCTTGACTTGAAACAGTGACCTCTAGACCAGTTGGTAAAAAACAAAAAAAGAGTTTAAAAAATGGCTCAGAAAAGTGAAGTTCTCAAATAGCTCCAGCATTAGTTTGCAGATTTTTTTGGGGGGCCACTGTATGTAACATAATTAGGTGTCTTGAGGCTCAAATGCTACCTTTATTCCCAACCAGGTTTTCGTAAAAGACTACTGTACAAACACACTGAGTTCATACTGACTGGCTATTCCTACACCTCAGTCTTTCCATCTGTGCCCTGCCAGCAATACACACAGTCATCTCTCAACCCTCTCCTTGCACTCTTCATTTTCCACCTTCCTCCCTCCCTTCCCCTCATGCCCGGAATCAAAGGCGCAGACCTCCAAAAACCCATATCACCTCCTTGAGACCTGGCCTGTGAAGCTGGATGGACAAAGACAGTACCTAAACATAATGAAACCACAAGTTTACGTGCCTAATAACAAAGATTTCTAGCACCAAAATGTTTTTACGGTTTTCAGGTCAACGATGAAGGGCGGTTCATAGTCTGATAACACAGAAAACAACAAACGTGACTGTGATGTACCTGATTGATTTCATCCATCCCATTACTGGCGAACTCAAAGACAAGCTCGCTGGACTGGACCGCAGTGGTCATGGTGTTGTAGGGAGAGAAAGGGTAGGACACAGGCTGACAGGCAGAGGGTTCCTACCCCTCCACGCACTCCCCGGACCGCTTCACTCCACACCACACCCCTCGGCACAGGAAGCACTCTGAGGCAGGAACACTGCTGAGGTAATTTGCTGCTTTCACAAAATGAGAGGCACTGTTAGGCAAAAACAGAGTTCCCTTTTTTGGTCCTGCACGCTTCTGGGGGGTTTTTTCTCCAGATGACGTACAGAGTGGCGGAGGACTACGTGACTGTGTGATGGAGGAGGATTCTTCTCACTCCAACTGCGTCTGGGGCATCTAAACCTTCAAGAGAGAAACAGAGGAAAAGGAACATTAGGAAACTGCGACTGAGCAAAATGGGCTGTGTCACATTATTAGAGAGAGAGAGGGCTGGGATGGCCGGACGAGCCAGAGACGGTACCGTTGTGACTGAGGCGAGGGGCTAATTTTCTGACTCTATGTTCGCTCACTGCTGGAGAGACTTTCTGCTCACCAATCCCATTTTTGGCTTCAAACACACAAAGCTGCCCCAAAGTCAGACTCTGAGAATGTCTGGCCAGGCATAATGAAAATGGCCGAATGGAAAACACAATCCACTTCCCAGCAAATTTATCACTGGCCACTAGGGCTGTGCGATATTGAAGAAAAATGCGATATGCGATAACTCATTACATAATGCGATAGTCGATATGCGATATGATAATGCTTAAAGTGCCACATGCTCAGATGTTTTACTCAGCTGTTGCTGAGTCAGTTCTGTGAACTTCTATAACTATCTTGTGTCATATATATACTGTGTATGTATGTATCAAGAGCTCCTGTAAAACCACAACTAATTCCTTGTGTTTGCGCAAACTTAAGTTGTGAATAAAGCTCATTCTGATTCTGATTCTAATATAACTAGCATACATGTTTCACTTTTTGTGAGAAGGGCCACTTAACGTTTCTCACTTTGACTCCAGTTTACCCTCTGAGATCACAACAATACAACTGTTGCATTGCTCTGTCACTCTATATTCACTAGGGATACACAATATATCAAGTGTTATATCAGTTATCATCCAATTATTTAAAAAAAAAACTAAATATATTTTAAATATAATTTTTATATATTTAAAATACATTAATTAAAATGTTTTTTAAAAATTAAATACTTAGCCAATAACTATATGACGCTGATAATTAAAATTGTATTAGAATTATTTTTTTAAACATTATTTAAAATAATTTTAAATAACAGTTTAAATATTATTTTAATTCACTTCATTATTTAATTAACTTTATTATTATTATTATTATTATATATTATAATTGTTTTGTTGTTGTTGATAATTTGCTTTAAAAATCACATTTTAAAACTCTGATGTGCAAAGCCATCAGAACCGAACCGAACTGAAAACCGTGGTTAATAAACTGAAGTATGTACTGAACCGTGGGCTAACTGTATTTTTGCATCCCTAAAATATACACACACACACACACACACACATATATATATATATAATCTCACTTAATCTCACAATGAATATCATTTTTCATACTGTACATTATATACATATGTAAATATATATATAAAGCACTGTTAATCTCCCAATAAATATTTTTTTCCAGCTTATAGGTATCAGATAGAATTTAAATATTGCTATAGTAATAATACCATTCACACACTTAGCCAATAACTATATGACGCTGATAATTAAAATTGTATTAGAATTATTTTTTTAAACATTATTTAAAATAATTTTAAATAACAGTTTAAATATTATTTTAATTCACTTCATTATTTAATTAACTTTATTATTATTATTATTATTATATATTATAATTGTTTTGTTGTTGTTGATAATTTGCTTTAAAAATCACATTTTAAAACTCTGATGTGCAAAGCCATCAGAACCGAACCGAACTGAAAACCGTGGTTAATAAACTGAAGTATGTACTGAACCGTGGGCTAACTGTATTTTTGCATCCCTAAAATATACACACACACACACACACACACATATATATATATATAATCTCACTTAATCTCACAATGAATATCATTTTTCATACTGTACATTATATACATATGTAAATATATATATAAAGCACTGTTAATCTCCCAATAAATATTTTTTTCCAGCTTATAGGTATCAGATAGAATTTAAATATTGCTATAGTAATAATACCATTCACACTATTCTTTCTGCAGATAATCAACATAAATCAACAAAAGCTATGATACAGCTGGTCTACTCTACTGTCATTTTGAATGCCTAGTTTAATTCGTCAAGGTTCAGATGTAATAAGTGAACCTCTTCAGTGGCAGTGTGGAGGAAGGGGGAGGGCATGGATTGCCACAGGATATGAGATCAGCCAGCCTGATCAAAGGGGTACTGTAAACAAGGTTGTGTTATCAGTCACTTGAGTAAAAAAAATGGCTCAGAACACACCCTCATCCAAAGTCCACATCCACTCCTCACACTGGAGCCAGCTAAACTACAGAAACTCAAAAACACAAGAATCGCAGGCCATTGAGAGAAAAGAGTACCCTCTGTCCGTCCCTGAGGCAGCAAGGAGGAACAGGAGGGGCTGCAGTCTGGTTAAAGATTAAACGAGGGCAGTGGGGAAAGGAGAGGTGGTTTGGCCAAAACACTGAAGGGGGGTGTAAAATGGCAGCGGAGCAGCCCATGTCTCCTCTGTGGCAGGGTGGGGCTTGTTTGCTTTGAAAGGACATTGTGTGTGTCAACAAGTGCATACCAGGTTGAATGGTGTCTGGGGGGTTAGGGTTGCTCTTTAAAGGAGTATAATGGGGGCAGATAAAGAGAATAGGAAAGATAGGCCCATGTGGGTGGCAGGGAGGTCAAACAAATGTTCTGTTTAGTTCAGACTGTGCCCAAGGCCCTCGTAGCAGCTGGAGTCCGATACTCAACATGGGGCCTCGTGCGGCCTTGTTTCTCCAGGAGAGCGTGGAACAGGATGAGGTATGCCAGAGAGGCCCAGCCTATTATTACCACTAACCAGACGGCCCCCCCCCAAGAGCCCTTCGGCCCTGCCTCCTTTCCACAGCATGGGGCCAACATCTGGAGCACCCCGCTGAAGGTTCCCTCTCCCTGCTTTGGTCAAGACAAGCTCTTTGAAACAATTATTTATTTTCTTGCCACCACAATGCTCTGGGAGTTGTCACGTGGTTGCTAGGGCGTTCTGGGTCGTTGCTATGGGTTTACGTCAAATCAAAAGAGTCTTTTTGATGATCTGGTAGGGTATATTAAAAGAGATATTAAAATTCTATTCTATTTTTTTTAAGTCTCTACAGTAAAAATAGTAATATTGTGAAATATTATTACTATTTGTAACTGTTTTCTATTTTAATATATTTTAAAATATAATTTATTAAAATTTTCAGCAGTCATTACTCCAATCTTCAGTGTCACATGTCATGATCCTTCAGAAATCAGTCTAATATGCTTATTTGATGCTCAACAAACATTTCTTGTTATTATAAATGCTGAAAACTGTTGTGTTTGATAGTTTTGTGGAAACTGTGATAATTCTTTGATGAATAGAAAGTTCAAAAGAATAGCATTTATTTTATCTTTCGTAGCATTATAGATGTCTTTACCATCACCTTTGATCAATTTAATGCACCCTTGCCAAATAAAACATTTGAATGGTAGTGTAGACCAATACAATAACTAGAAAAAAATAGATATCTATTTAATCAGCTGATGCATCATGTATCCCTAAATTCTGTTTTTTTTTTCTAGATGCTCAGGTCTCCCTATCAGTGTCAAGGTAAATCTATGGTGTATTTTAGAGCATTTTATATCAAATAAAAGTACACTTTTTCTCAATAAACCACACAATTTGAGGTATCGCCCATATCTGTAGCATCAACAGTGCTAGAAATGATAATCACAACTATAGTGATACCCCTGGCAAAATAAGACCACACACAGAGTGGGTCATGCCTACCTCTGCAGTCTGGGAAAGCACTCGCCCATGAAGTCTCCGTAGCGTTAGACAAGGGTCAGAAGTCGACAAGCGAGAGCATGGCTGAGTTCTGCCTCCTCCTTTACAGACTAGCTCAAAATGGCCTCATGTCATTCTCAGTTCTTCTTTTCAATTCAAAAAGCTCTCTGTACCTCAAACTGCAGCTGCGTACGCCGCAGCCAAAGCTCGCAGCTTGAAATTCTATTAGACAATCTTGCCATGGTCTACAGCCCTGCTTTTGAGTAATGAAGTCATTCACACCATTTGACGGTGATGTGCTGGCAAATGAAAGCGTGATATGGGATTGACGAGAGCATTTCACACAGAGAGATGAGCCTGGTGGGGAGCAAAATCGTGCAAATCTGTGATTGCGTGCATCATGCCGCTCTCCACGCTGATTCCCAGCGGTATATAACGAGACCTCGTACCGTGCACATGGCGACTGGCGAGTGATCTACGCCACTGTGACTGCAGCCTGGGAATGATACAAGTGGATGTGACAACACTTGCCTTGTCCCAACACATGCACATGCACATGCAAATGGGCCAAAACAAGGGCCTGCCGCACGTCATCCAGAGGCGCCGAGAGGGAGGGAGTGTTACTCAGTACTCAAGACTTCAGTAAGCAAACACTCTCCAGGGTGGGGCTCGCATGGAATCACTCCATGACTGAGGTCTGTCAAGAATACACGCTCAGCAAGAAAGGTAAAACTATGATGTGTACATGAAAAATGTCCATTCAAGTCTCTAATTGTCCTGATAAAGCAGCTGGTACAGGTCTGGCAAAGTGCCTAGTCTGTGTTATCAAAACAAGTAAAGATATAGCAAGACGCTGACTAAAATGTTAAATGGAATAACCAGTTTTGAGGGGAGAATGATTACGAACAAATACATCTTACCCTGTTGACCCTGTCGACCCACCCGCCCCTGTAGAGTCCTCAGCTGAGCTCAGTGTTGACCATGAAAGGAGGTAATTTAAGCCAACCGAATGACTAAGCCATGAGTCACCCTGCAATGGAATTTAATCACAGAGCAAGCAAATTCAAACATGAATGATCAACTAATGTAGGTGAGTGGTTTGATGGGAACGCTCATGGATTCAAGATGTGGTATGATCATGAGATGCCATATTCTGATGATGTCACAGGGATGGATGGAGATGGAGGTTTTGGAGAGGGCGAAGTCATCTCTAGTTACACTGTGGGGAGTGATGTCATGGCAATAATGATGTCAACACATTTGAGAAAAACTTGTCTAGAGTGCCTCTCAAAATAGCTTGGGATACTAGGGCTTTCGGAGAGATACTGACTAAGGGAAAGCGAGAGGAATGTGAAGCTCTTTTCCTGCTTGGTCAGGAAGGAGGACTGGCATTCCTGGCATTTCAGAACATGCCAGTCTCGAGCGTTTCAGCAAAACCACACTCCACAATGCTGGCTCCACCATATAAATATGACATAAAAACATCTCCAGTAAGCTAGTGAACATTTATGTGTGTCTTGTGAGACATCTGAAGGCTTGTTCCCACCTTTCGATCAATATGGAGGACAAAGCCTCTTTCAACAGGGTCATCTGCTTGACTCAGCAGAACATGGGTGTTTTTAGCTTAGTTCCTGTGAGGATATGACACTTTAACTCAAGTAAAGTCCTGTAATGCTGCGATAATGAACTTAGGGCCGTCAGAGGGACATAAACAAACTCATCTATTCAACTATAATATGGTCACGATCGTTTAAACAGCCCTGACAGAAGCTACTATCCTGCTACTGCTTTATGTCCAAGTGATACATACCAATTTTATCAAATATTCAATTGAGTTGTTTCAATTGTTAAAAATAACAATTTTGACTAATATGCTAATATGCTAACACTCTTCTTTTGAAAGATTAAATATTAATACACACTACCGTTCAGATATTTGGGGATGGTAAGATTTTTATTTATTTATTTTTCTTATGTTCACCACGGCTGCATATGTTTGATCAAAAATACAGTCAACACAGAAATATTGTGAAATATTATAATAATTTAAAATAACTGATTTATACTTTAACATATTTTAAAATTAAATTAATTCCTGTGACGGCAAAGCTGTATTTTCAGCAGCCATTATTCCAATCTTCAGCGTCACACGATCCTTTAGAAATCATTTGGTGCTTAAAAAATATTGAAACGATAGTGTAAATATTACCAAATTAAATTGGCAACATCAAAACAATGCTACATGTAATAATGAAATCATTTAAGGGCAATGATTGGTTTTCTCTTTTTTCTATTAATATAATTTTCCTTTTGACAAATTTTCCAATTTATTGTCCCACATGTTGACAGTCAAATTAGATGTAACCAATTATATACACATTTATATATCTCACCAAGATGACCATTATTTCCAAAATGTGCATTGGACTGTTCACATACGCATTCGCATTAACGCAAATGTTCTTTACCCAAGCATGTGTGCAATTACGGATGAGCGTCCGAATATGCACATCCGAAACCAGCTACTTGTCAGTAAAAAAAGCGAAGGTACCAAAATGAGTACTGCAGAAAGACTAAGTCTAAGACTAAGACTATCTTTTCTTTCCCTTCCTCTTAAAGTGATGTGAAAGTATCACCATCACACACCCCTTTGTTGGTCACAGAAGTGCAGAAGAGTGCATTATACATTAGGGAGAAAGGTCAAGGGCCTGTGAGGCGAATGTTTGCTAATTCAACAGAACAAGAGAGACTGCAATTAATGAGACTAGCATCCAAGCAACTCCCACTGCCACATCAGTCTACAACAACACAACGTAGTCGAGAATTCAGTGTCTATCTAATACAGTCAGATCCAAAAAAAGTGTTTTGAGGATAAAAGCATAAGCCAGGTAAGATTAAAAAAAAAGGCCATGATAAAAACTAGAGCAACCTTTGTGAAGGAAGGGGGATGAAGGCAAAAGAAAAAAGAAGGGGGGAGAGAGACAAACACGTTACTTCGAGAACCACTAAAACCGAGAGAGAAGAAAGGCTTTACCTTCTGCTACCTTTGCAGAAGATGAAGCAAATTTAATCTCATCTTGCAAGTCTTGTACTTTTCCACTACGCCTCGAGGTGCTAGAAAAAGTCTAGGTCTAGTCCACACCCACCTGAGACAGGAGCTGTTATCTTTGAGCCTAGAGCTCAGCTCTCCGAACATTAAAGGCTAGGGAGGTGAGACTGAGGCCAGGTGAGGGCAAAATCCCTGCCACTAAACTCCTTAGGGGTCTAAAGACGCTTGTTTAAAACCAGTTGTGTTCATCTTTGCCAGATGAAAACTTGTTTGAGGAGATGACAAAGAGCATCCACCCTTATGGAAATGTGATTGATGGTTTTCCAAACTATTTTAAGATTATTTAAATTGAATTTTAAAATGTCCGACAACCACCTTTTGTTCAGTTTAGCTTGTGCTACAAGTTTATATTATACAACCTACCCTATGAAAATAGTTACCAGTTGGTCAAACTTTAAGCCACGGTAAAGGAACCCTAAAACTCAAGAAAGATAAATGCAAAAGGAAAGAGAACAGCCACAACTGACCTGTGAATCTTGCAGTGACAGGAAATGCATCACTGAGCAGTCGGTTTCTGCTACTTCCTGACTGTTAGACCACAAACAAGTGAACACTTCTCTCTCATTTTGAGAGTGGAAACTTCTTCCCCTTCCTCTTAGACTCTGTATTTCTCACTTTTTTGTGTTTTCGACATGTTTGAATGTCAAATATTTATATTTAGTTGGTAACCACTATTAGAAAATGTAAAACAAAAAATCATTTTGTATTAACAATACCAGCATGGCACACATCTTACACAAAATTTGTATCATTTGTGCACAAAAAAGATTCTAAAGGCCCCCTACTTTTACACTAAACCCCCTCTTCATCACCCTCAGATCATGCCACCCTTCAGTTGTTTGCTTCTGAGAAGAACAAAACAAGTCTGGTTCTCAGAATTCTAAAAACGCATCTTCAGACACCTTCAAAAAGCTTCACTTATCATCCCAGATATCATCTCAGATATCATTCTACTGTGCTGATACCACCACACGCACAATCAGACATGGTATTATCAACTAAAATCATCAAATCAAGACCTCACAAACACAACGGCAATCTCATGATTTAAAAATACATACATTTAATGACTTTAAGCCAAAAAAGAAACCGACTGTTTTACAGACTAACTTCCATGTAGTATGGGTGTTGCAGACTGGGGTTAATTACTGAGAAAACAACATGAGGAACAGAACTTGGTGCACCCTTACTCACTTCCTCTCTCACACATCTCACTCTCAGGGTTCATCTCCTGCTACTAAACGCTTAGCTATTTCCTCTATGTGAATGTTGTGTCCTCAGGCATTTGTACAGATGCTGATCGGCAATAGAAGGGCTGATGTTTAAAAATGTAAGCAGATTATATCTTACCAGTTGCGAGCTGACCCGAACTGATGAACTTCTTAAAAAACACATGGTGTGTGCTACAAAATGTTAAAAATGTTCTTCCCCGTGATCTGTTTCTACTATGTGGCAACAGGCCGCACACCACAGATAGGAAGACACGTCAGACTTGTGAAAACAGGACAGGAAATTGCCACAGGGGCTAAAAAAGACAAAAGTTTGTGTTGCACTTCAAACTTTGAGGCCCAAAATGTAAAAGTTATCCATTTCAAATTCTGTCACCTACAACTGCCAGTATTTGCAAAATGGCATAGTGGCACTGGAATGATATTAGGGATGCGCTAATGTTAAAATTCTGTTCGATACCACCAACCGGATAATACTTTTCATGTTATGGCTGATAATAGACAAATGGCTGATATTAAAATTAAATACTTTGTCTAGATAAGTTCAAAAATAAAACACAAAAAACTAAAATCAGTTATTATGATACTACAAATGAATTTAGGCATCACAACATTACAATGTAAAAAATGTAGAAAAATTGATATTGACAGTTTTTTTTAGGTTTCTTAAGTTTAAGTGAGTGTTAGATGATGGAAAAAGGTAACGTCAATGTAAAAATAGAGAAAATAAGCATGCACAACTAAATATCAAATATTAATGCCAATAAAAAAAATCTAATATTAGGTTTTTGATTGGGAAAATGATATCTTATGGTAAATTAACAGCGCTGATTGTATGTACTGTAAACGCATACAGCTGTTTCAATATGACGTGCTGGCTGAAGAACCTTCCAGAATCTAATTGTTAGGATCTTTGCACAGTATCTGCGCTGCCTCCAGCTGCATATGCAATATGAAAAACATTTCAGATATTTCGGTACAAAGACTAAATGTTTTGACTTATATGCAGGAACAATTCAGAGCATGACAAGACTGGAGAAGCTCAGGGCTTTCAGCCCGATACTGACTTCAAGCCTAAGTGTTTGCACCTCCCTCTCACTCACAATCATCTGACCATGTTTATATTCTGTAAAATCTGTAACACATCAAGCATAAAACCTCAATCTTTGCTAAAAAGCTCTTACTGTTTTACTCTATGAATGATTCAGGTTCTAAAACAATATCTAGAACGTCTATCTCACACTTGAGTGAATAAAAGTCAACTAACTTCAATATACACACTGAATTCAATGCCAGTACTACTGAACCTGGTAGAAATCAAGGCTTGTTCACTGATAATGCCGCCTTTGATAAATGGGGATGTTCCAGCTCTCCTGAGACTGTATTTACCATGCTTTCGTCTATGGCGACATATGCAATGTTGTGAAATAGCGCCACCCCCGCCATCTTGACTCACCCATCCCCGATGTGTTTACACTCATACCAATACCAACATGTCACAGCATATGTCTGCACAAGGAGGGAAAAATGCACCCTGAATACAGCAGCAAAACACGCCTGCCTTGCACCCTCACAATTCTAAATAAAATTCTGGGAACCCTAAACAGCCAGTGACGACACGGCTTGCATTCTACCTTTGATAAGCCCATAAGCATCACAAGGTTTTTGCTAACTGTAAAGCAGTAAAATTCAAAGTTTACTTTTTACTTCACTCATTGAAAGAGAAACTAACTGCACTTTAGTATATTTTAAGTTCCTTTCTGGGCGCTCAAGGCCTTGCAGAACAAAAAGCATACGTGAGAATCAAATCTCTTGCCTGAAATCATACACTCTAGCTTGTAGATGTTTAGCTAAACATCTACAAGCTAGGGGTACAAAGAAACTGAAGCTGGCTTTTAAATGGAAATAGCATTCCAAACAGGTCTGGACACAAACTGCGTGAGTTGTCCACATGGCCAAAAGTTTCACTATTAGGATCGTTCTAGATCCTTCAAAATATTTTGACATTTAAAACTAGCATTTAAACCTTCATCCAAACCTAACCTTCATCTAAACTTAACTTAGGTATTTAGTATTGATATTATTTTAAGACATTTTATTTGTTGTATTTTTAGATGCAACGTAGAGGAACAGCAATAGCAAGCTTCTGAATACTGCTCTATTTCACACACACACACACACACACACACACACACAAAGTCACACCTAAGAACTTGCATCTAAAACTGATTGACGTCATTTTCCTAAATACACCTGAATTAACATGTAATTGGAGCAACCCATATCTGTCTGATACAATCATCAGGCTCTAAAACTAGTCATACTAAGTCATACACTCCTAGCTGAGGGGCTGGCACTCCTCGAATATAATGCATCATAAAATACTTTATAGCTCACATAATTGGCCCAAAATAACTGACATTCAAAGCATTTATCATAAGTTATGTAAGGTTTGCCTTTGGCCCTGTGGAGCTGCAGGGGCCTTGTGCAATATGTGGCGTAGTTTTCATTTCTAGTCAGGTCATGTGGTCTCGACTATGACAATATGTAAGATGGCTGCAACATGAAAGGAGGTCACTTACATTTCCATAAAGTGATTACATATCAGTTAAATGGGATAAAGCTGCAGACTAAGTAAAAAAGTCAATCTATATTCAGTAATAAGCACGTTAAGAAATAACTGGGACTTAACAGACTCTTCATTATGAAATGAGACCCAGTATATACCCAGAGCTGAAATTAACACATAATCCAACCAGACGATTCACATCTTATCTACAAAAAGGCACTGGTTTATTAAACTTCCAAACTTACTACTCTTACCAATATGTTGTGGTATTGTTCATAAGTCCATTCACTCTAAATGTGGTAATACAAGCTGTTATTATTCTGCGAGAGGCTGATGAGTCCACAGTACTGTAAGTGATATGTTTAGACAGCTTTCAGATCCATGCTGGCTAATAAAACCCATGGGGAGGGTATACAGGAGGACCTCTCTTTTTACCAACTACTGACTGCAGCCTAATTGCATATAATTTTTCAACCCATAATCCAACTCTTCAGCTACTGTTGCAAAAGTCACATTTTCAGGTGCTGAACCAGAATTGTGTTCTCAATGTTATGAGATATAGTACATACATCAATCATTTTCTTAAAGGGGTCATATGATGTTGCTAAAAAGAACATTATTTTGTGTATTTGGTGTAATGAAATGTGTTTATGCAGTTTAAGGTTATTCATTCATTCATTCATTCAAGAGCTTGTATCACTTCAAAGAGAAAGGAAAAATTTAAAATCGCATCATATGACCCCTTTAACTGCATGGACAGCATTTACTCTTGATGCGGTACTCATTTACTGCTGGACATGTTTGAATGAGCTGTTGTGAATGTGTGCCTGGGCTTTACCTGCGCAACTCATAACCTGCAGAAAAAAAAAAAACAGCGCAAAGCAAACACCACCACAATAAAAACACATCACAATAAAATAACGCTCCCCTTCCCCCATCCCTCCATTCAAATCTCTCAATACAAGAAACCAGAGAGGAATGGAGTGATAAAGAATAGCTCTAATGACTTTCAGAGATCAGTAATGGGAGAGAAATCATGTGTTGCCATTTTGTTGTCGTTGTTTGACGATTCGTGAGGAGGCGAGATGCAGATGCTGGTGGTTGGGTTTTATTCGGGTCAATATTTGAGAAGGAACGCTAGCCTCTGCAGTGCCATCGTTTGCTCATGATAGCAACAAGATGAGAAAAGCCAACAATAATATGTGAGGCTGTAAATGAAGGAGCTTAAAAAGAAGTAGTTATCATCTCAAATCTACTTAAGCAGATAGTGACAATATCCTGAAGTGAGCTGAGAACTACAAAACAAACAAACAAACGAGTGAAACATAGTGAAAGCATGGTTATCCATCAAATCAGCAGAATCTGATACTTAGCATTTGGGCTCACTACAAGGTACCAATAACAAGGCACGAATTTGTGTGTATGCAATAGACAGAATATCTCTTGAGGACTGTGAACACTAAATGAGACTCACAATGAAAATGTAAACAAGGATTGGCTGTTGCTAAGAAACAGGTTGTGAGGTGACCTATAGCATGTTGAGTGATATGACACAGATACAAAGAGTAGCTGACATTTAAGCATGAAAAATAAAGCCAGAAAACAAGATATAATGTGTATAACATTTTTAAGTGTGTGTACATAAATTGTGAACATAAAAACAAATAATTATTAGCTGTATGCTGCGTGAAAGACGCGTGCGCACTCTGATGTAAACAAGCGCAGACGAGAAGCACATGGCCTATTAATGTCAGTTTATTTTAACAAACTACAATTTCAAACACTTCTGCCAGAAGGTTATTTTGAATATCATACCAAATAAGTTTCCATTTCAACTGACAGTAACCAGTGAATAGTGTTATTTTTCAAACAATTAGGTCAAAATGTGGCCTGAACTGAAACAAACTGGCATCCTCATAGCAAACCCACTGTCATATGGCAAAGAGCCTTTTAATTTAAGATCTTACAAAAGTGCAAATTATTTTTAAAAAGTGTCCAAATGACTGGCCATACAGAACTTCCATGAGTTTTACGTTATAGAATCATCTCAAAAGTTCTGGATTGAACTGTTTTAACACTATACTAATAGGAAATATATACACATATACAAGGACAAGTCACTAAAAAACTCATTTTTATAATACTAAAAACCTTTAAACAATAACTGCCCTTAAATTAATGCTGTAAACACAACTTTTTGGATGTGGGGGTGGTAAACGACACCCTCAGGTCTGAAGAGTTTCCATGGGTCTCCAGGGTTCTGGGATTTCAATTTTCCACAGCTAAAATATGATACTACTGCAAACACCTTCCAACCCCACTCAGTTAAACACATTTTCAGGTTTTTAAGGGATTATTTTAGTCAGCTTACAAAAAAATATTTAGTCACCCCCATAGTTTGTGATGTAACTACAGAATTTGTGAGTAAACTTTTCTCTGGCTGATGTAAAGGGTGACTAACTGAGGACGCTGTGTTCCTACACTGGACACATTTGGACCTATTAACCATCCAATTACACTGCACCACCAACTTTCATGAACCTTAGCCATTGTCATTTAAATGTTGTATCAATAAACTAGCCTCAAAGATGCCATTTTTTTTTTTTATTCAGTTTATATCTCCTAAAGAAAATATTAAATGTATACAAATATCTGTGCTTGGACATTTGCAACAGCTTGAGCATCATTCATTGATGATACGATGCTGTACACACGAACCATAGTTCATATCATGACCACAGATCCTAATTTTAAAACTCAGGAAAAAAAGCCTCACATTAAACCATCAGAAACGAACACATTTTCATTAGCAAGTCTTTTTAGAGCTGTGACTTGTGGTTTAATGTTCTGTCAAACGCAACCGCCCACAGCTTGTTCAAAGCCTGCATGCGTTTCTCTAAAATGCTAGATACTCGCTTAGCTGGTCACCACACGTGTTGCTTTAGAGCTTGCGAAATGGTCGCTTCTATTCACAACTTTTAAACTGTGATGCTCTTTGTTTTCGGAGTCTTTGTGAGCCTGAATTGCATGTAATTGCATTTCAAGGCTGGTATCTGCCCTGAGCTGTTCCTATGAAAAGCACTGAATTGTCATGACGATAACCAGTCACATGTCTGACCTGTGTATTCGTTGTTTACAAGACAGACTAGAAAATTAGACACAGGGGCTGCCCCTTCTCTGTAGTTATGGGAGGTAAGCACTTGTCCTCATCTGGTCGATCTCCTAAGTACTTGTTAGCAACACACACATACATACATAAAGCTCTAGATGAAAACAACTTTTCAAACTTAATGTCTGGGCCCAAGCATCCAGGATTCCGATACTCAACACTAAACTGGTGTCAGCAGTAAACGTTTTTATTGCATGGCGCAAATGGGAATATGTCAACCATGTCGCTTTGAGTCTGGAATTCCTCTTAAATGAGAACGCCAGGCAGCTGAATTGACTCAAGAGTGGCAGTACAGCAGGTTACAAACAGACAGAGGCCCTTCTATCAAAAGAGGAACTTGCAACTGCTTTAACAAAAGAAAGGAGTTCTGGAAAACACGGTGTTTGCAATGAATGGTTTCATAAGATTGATTTCAATACAGTCTTTAAATGGGTGCTTTTGGTTGTTTAGTTATTTTGTAGCCCTTTGTCATGAAATGCTTGACTATGTGATGCTTTTGTGACTAATTTAGTGAATACACTCTAAGCAAAAAGACTAATTTGTGTGTTTTACATGGGAAGCGGTCTGATATCAGTCATCTGTGAACATGTGACGTGTAGCTCATCTCTGGTGAGATACAACAATAATGAGTAAAGTGATATTCATTTTTTGACGCCAACATGCTTGAATAATAAAAAGACACATTTGATGATTAAAAAAAAAACATTTAGTCATTCTAACTTTCAACAATATTTTCAACAAAGTCCTCAACTTTAGAAATTCTCTTCTGTTGGCATCTATGTGGATCTGAAAGTTTCTGTAGAAATGCCTTCTAGATTCTCAATCAATTAATGTTCTTACTATAAAGGCATCTACTATTTGGTTATATTTTATGACCAAAGTAAAACCTGGTATAGTCTATGCCCTGGGAAATAGGATGTAAATGGACAGTCTCAACACTAGAACAACAGAAAGAACCCATTCAGTGGGTAGTTTCAGTGGAACATCGCCCACCAAAGCTGGAGAAAAAACAAAACGGGGGTAGCAGGTGGGTGGGAGTCATCAACTTCAACAAAAGGGCATTTCCAAGAAGAGATTGCAGGCCACTCTTCCTTATTATACCAAGGCCATGGTGTTTCTTTTGGCTAAACTGACTGACCATTTGTTCCGCTTTCTTTCTTAAACCATGATGTTATATATGTTTTGGACAAAAATAAAATATTATATCTAGTTCTTTGCTAGGGTCAAATACAAAAGAACTGAACTTCTCAATATTCTCTCATTTTCTTCAAGTTGATACTGAATAATCTATTATGTAATCATCTGTGATAGCGAATCTGTCAGTAGCCTATATCTAGTACCTGAGAACCAAGGCATGCCAGTCTGAGCTTGTTTCAGGAATCAAGACAGTTTCGACACTGAGAATGTGTGTTGCTCAATGGAAATGGGGAGAGCTATATGAAAACGTGATGCAAATCTGCCCGAGCAGTCAACAACATATCGACAAAGGAATGACTACCTGGGCTATTTTATAAATACACAACTGCTTTAAGTAAAAATTCAAACATACCCAACGGCGAAATCATTGTTGTCTCATATGGTGATCTCATAAAACTTTTCACTTATAAATAGTTTGTGTTTTTTGCATACTGGAGTCATGGTCACATTAGATTATATTTAAAATGAAGTCAGCTTCATTTAAAATGAAGTCAGCTTCAGTCAGCTTGACGAACATTTATTAAGAGTTTTGTTATATTGACAAACTAGCTCAATGATGATAACTGCACTTTCTCAATTATCATAGTGCTACGATCTCTCTAAAAACTTAGTTCAAGAATCCTCAAAGGGCAAATATGACGTGCCATGGACAAAGAAACCGCAGAGATGTCCTCAAAACCTCCAGTTAGCAACCAATCCAGCAGGTTCTTCAATCTACCATGTTAAAACTAATTTCAAAAACTTAAATCACTGAAAGAACTAAAAGATAACAAACTATAGTCTGCCATATGAGTCTCAGCAACAGCTCTCAAACCATCAGACAATGCTATGACAGGAAGAGGACAAATATTCTTTCTCAAGCCCAGCCCTCTTCTGTTCTCCACGCTAGACCAGCTATATCAGTTTGGTCCACCCCTCCTTCTCAGCAGGCCTTAATGATCCAATTACAAGCAGGGACTTGTTGACACTGTTTTATGTGAAGAGCCAACCTGACACTACCAGCGTCACTGTGACAGAAACTCAGGCCTGAAGAGAAGCCCCAAACAAAGCAATCCATAGCAAAGAGGCCTGTGTTTGACTACTAGCCAACTCCAGGTGACCTGGCTCATTTACAATACAAATCAGGGACGGCCGGGTGGGGGCATAATGGTGTGAGTGGCGTTGGTATCTCCAGCCTAACAGGGGGTCTGACAAGATAAGAAGGCTGTTAAAGTAAAATCTGATATCGCCCTGAACACCTGAGGTCATATGACATAGCATGTGTTGGGTGGGGGAAAATTTCCTAGAAGTCTAAGTTTTATGACCTCCACCAAAACACTTCCACATGTGAATTTGATTGAACTGAAAGGATGTTTTAAAAGTCAAATGTACTTTGTACTGTTTTTACATTAAAAATAATGCATATAAGAAGCTTAATATGATATTAGTTACATTTCAAAAGACCTGAAAAACATGAACTGGAATATTACCAAAACATGAATTTTATGGTACAAGCAATGGCATTACCTTAAAGATAATGCCCATGTGACAGTCTGTAACTTCAACCAAGATATTAATTTGCCTAAAACTCTTTCAACATCACTCTTGGCCACATGCTTGAACATAATCATGTCAAAAAAAGTACTGTTTTCTCTACAAGACTGGTTGCCCTGCTACTTAAAGGCTAGTCTCAGCGCATGCCATGGAGATGACACAAGTTACTATAGTTAGTATGGTGTCAGGCATTATTACACGTGGTAAATTTAGGCAAAATGACGTTCTGTGAGGGTTATATCTTAAAAAAAGAGAAAGAGGAAAAAAAGGTGCTCAGGGACAGAGTCGTTTATCACTCTCCTCTCAATTAAATACTGAGGTTTTTTAGCAGAACAGGATGAGTAACATTCAGACCAGGTTTGATGGCAATGATGAAGCCTGATAAGCCAGTCTAAAATCAAACTGAAATCTACAAGCCCACGTAATGGAATCAATGACACACTTTAACAGCAAAACCATCACTTACGTGAACAAAAAGCACATTGGCGCTAAGGTTATTTGTATGCACTGTGCGTCGTTGGCAACTTTGTAAGCATATAGCTAAAACAGGCAAAGATGTAATCGAAAAGATTCATTTGACACTGCAACCCACTCTAACTGTCGTATGGGCTTGGTCAATAGACTTAAAAAACATGATTGCCTACCTCATTCTCGGTACCCATATAAGGTAATGATACTTTGCAAAACATGTCACTATAAACTTTTAAATACCACACATTATGTAATAAATACATTTTGTTAGATTTGCATGACTGCAAAAATGGTGCAAAAATGGCGCTAAACCTGTTTTTGAACACATCTGCAGCAATTTATTATATAATTGTCAATCATGCGACCAATAGGTGATTATTAAATGTAAACCAAACCCACAGATATTTAACTGCTTAGCTGTATCGTAATATAGGCTGTATATAAATACTGTGGTTAAATGTTGACCTAAAAAAATCAGACAATGTAACTTCATAATAAACACAATCTATGTTGCATATGCGGGTATATATGTAATAAACAACAAATAATGCTTACAAAGTTAAGAATGCAGACAACAGATACTTGGTGCTAGCAGATCTACAAGTGCATACTATTACATCAAAAAGATACAAAATGGTCACTAACCTTAAAGGTTCAGGGGTTTCATGTCAAACTCCATGGTTATGGTGGAAAACTTATCAAAGTCTTGGAAAAATATGAGATAAAAAGAAATAATCTTAAAAAAAGAGAGATAGATTATGTTGACAGGAGTAAAAAAACAATTATAATCCAAGGGTGTGTCTAAAGCGAATCGAATGGCATGTTCAAGGTGTTGAACGCTGACCTGCCCTCTGCATCTCCCACTCACTTTAGTGGTAGATAGAGCGAAAATGAGAACAGAGTAGGGGAGGGCAATGGCAGCGGGTTGAAATCTTTAAAAAAAAGAAGTACAGCAAAGCAAATCTCTCTCACTGTGACTCATCCCCCAAGTAACCACTGACAGACAGGCTGTAAAACAGAACTTCAGCATGGGGCCAATCAGCTGCAAGGGCAGAGCTAATATGCAAACGCATTCAGGTGAGCTCAAGCTGTTCGATTGGCTAGCGAGTGCAGTGGGGGAGGGGAAACCTGGACAAAGTAACAATCAGACTACACCTTGAGCTATGTGAGACGGGTAACCCAAGACTGGGTAAGAGAGTAAAGGTTTTCATCTACTCGATGTAGACGTGGCAAGAGTAAAGCAGGCTCGGGGAATTTTACCCAGATGAAATGCTCTTTCAAGACGAGATGTTTCAAGGAGAGCAAAAGCTAAATCCATACCAACTGACTAGATCTCTCTGTAGTTCTTGTTTTGAGTGGTGCCAGAGCTTTTATATTTGAGAAGGTGAAATGGGAGTGGCCCTAGAGGCTATATGACACCCCATAAAGCAGGCTTTATGTTTGATATGAGGCATGAAAAAGGCCATGCGTTATAAAACTGGAAGAGCCGCCCCACCTGGTTGTACTGTAGAAAAGAACACCGACAAGAAACACTTCCAATTCATCAGAGGCCCTACCACTGATTTCTACATCACCACGTTCTTACAACCAAAGGGAAAATACAAAATGTGACTCTGCTGCTTGGTTCAGCTGTATTCCAATATTTCAGCATTAAAGTGTTAGTTCACCCAAAAATTAAAATGCTGCCATCATTTACTCACCCTTATGTTGTTCCAAACCTGTATGAATTTCTTCTGCGGAACACAAAAAATATATATTTTGAAGAACTGAAGAAGAGTTTTTGACCATACAATGAAACTCAATGGGTTCCAAAACCACAATGAATTGCACAAATAAACAGCAACACATTTTTCTAAATATATTTTACGTTCCACAGAAGAAAGAAAGTTTTATAGGATTGGGACAACATGAGAATGAATCCTCTGTGTCAAACACCCCTATTGAAGAGACCAAGATACCAAATTAATGTCAATCTGCCATTAGGTTTCTTCACCCTATCTTTGTGCATATGGAGCCATAACCCTTGTCAAGCATTTTTATCTGAGACAATCCAGCTGACAAACAGGAGGCCAGGGTCTGTGGCAAGTTAAAGCGCTGAAATGCAGTGGGTTTTGTTAACGCACCATTTAGACAAATAAATGAGACAGTGAATTCACTCTAAACAGACAAACGGTCACTTAATTGACACTTTGCCAACTACAGCGCCAGTTACGTTAGGGCTTACCGGCAACTACCTGCCTCTTTCTGAGAAAACCTTAACTGTACCAATGAACTGTTGGGGAGTAAAAAAAGCAATCCGGCCTCTTGGGCAACCTTCAGTCTAGTGGGTGTGCTCTCAGCTTGCTTAAGAATATGAAGCCATAGTGTATGTATGTATGTATTGCATACACATCATCCTTTACAGACTAAAGAGGATTACAAGAAAGCAGAAAAGGTAAGAAAATGGAGAAAAATATACACCATTGCATGGAGTGCTGGGTATTATGTTCAATTTAGCACTGAGAAGGTCATGGAAAGTGTGTAAACACGCGGCGAGCACCTGCCCCTCTATGCCAACAACACATATGACATGAAGCAATGATATATAAACCGTCTGTGACATCAAGTGGGGCACATCAAACAAGTCCAACAGGCTCCACATCACTGAAATAATTGCACAAAGAGATGAGATTTGCATATAATATTTGTGTTTCCCTAGAAAAGGAAGAGCACCCAACAAATACATAATGCATAGTAAAATAATAATCATAATAACAGTAAAATTGTTTGTTAAAACACATTTAAATTGGCTGTTTTGCTTGTATGTATGAAATAATAGATCAACAGGTCATATTTGCCTCAATGGAAACAAAATACACTAGAAAATGTCATTATCTACTTAGTCAGATTAGATGTTTAAGGCATAGATCAATATAATATAATATATTATAATATAATATAATATTTTTATGTTTGTAACCTTGGATAAATTATGCAGTGTGAGTAATTTAATTCAAACTACAATATAAGTAAAGAGCAAAAGAAATGAAGCAAAACAATTTTGCTCTTCAGAGAGAGTTGAGAGAATTCAGTTGCCCTGATCACATGCCTTTGCTCACAAAGTGCTCACAAAGACACACCTTTCCTATACAGCCTAAAAATAAAACCAGCCCACTCGCCTTTACTAGCGCTGCATAGTCCAAGCTAAACACAGCTGAGCCACAAGAAGGCCTCATTTTCTGCTGTGTGTCTGTTTTAAAATGTAGATGGCACACTTTGGTTTTGCCCATATCCGGAGTAGATCTTTTTTTTTTTTTGCCCCCTCCTATAAATTTACTTCAAATGAATTGCTGACATAAAAATATAACTGTGGCTTCAGTGCTCTCAGGAATGCTAATGTACACTCATTCCTAGGTTAAAGTCAATTTACTCTAGCCAACTGACATGTTCTGTCTTGATATGAAATCTTTATAGTTTGTAGTGAGATCATTAAGTAATTTGTAAATGTCTTATTATCGGTGATGCAACGGAACTCCACAGTGGCCTTTATAATATTACTTGCATCACTGTGAGATGGAAAACAGTGACATATTAGAACAGATCCAAAAATAGGCATAGCCTTGAGATAATCGACAAAGACAAAGCACTTCTCAGGGCTGGTCGTGTTGTTTGTGAGAAACTGAGGTCAGGTGGTGACTGCTTCAAGAGGCTTTGTGCACAAAGAAAAGCCCTCCCTCCGTAGCATCCTGGTTAAGGGCCGTCCTCAAAGGACCAAGGGGCAAGAGAAAAAGCCAGTGAAGCATTCTAATTAAATCCAGACAGAAGGACCATGAAGTCAATATATGAGGAAGATGCTAAAATCTGGTATCTTGTAAGAATTATGGCTATAAATGGACATAAACATGCCTGTATGTGCATGAAAAACAAGGTTTTGCTGGCTTTAAATGAGCTTTACCAACTATTTTCACCACAAACATGACCTTCTAAAGTCCTTGGTGACCAGAATTCAGTTCATTACATGCTTCAATACACTGACAAAGTAAAGGTTAATTGAATGCCACGCCACAATCCTCAGGATTCCAAGTAACAGCTTTTGTAAAAACGAATGTGGACCAAAAGATTACATCTGGTCAACCTTGAGAAATCCCGTCAGCTAAGAATGACAAGAGATGTGGGATTATGAACAGAAACAACATTCCTGACCTCAGTAAGAAATGAGTGGATGTGAAGTGGGATAGGGGGAGTTTCAAAGGAAATTCCGTTACTGCACTAAGGTGCTGAGTCATTCCTTCTATGACCCACATTATGTGATAAAGTGTCCACGTCTCTAACAGGTAAATAAAGACACTCCTACTGAAAATAAAAAAAAAGCCTCCAGCAATTTAAACTTCCATTACAAGTTTAATATATGAACCCTCAGCTCCACAGAGTTAAGATTTGATATCGCTGTAATTTTGTACATTTCTAACTACTGGTTAGGTAATAACAAACCATAATAGGTGGAATTAAGCAAGACAATCTTGACTGTCATAAAAACAGAACAGCTGATAATTCTGTACAGTTAGAACAGTTTGATTCAAATTTAAAATGAAAATTATGTCATCATTTACTCACATTCATTCAAGTTGTTCAGAAACCTACAGTCGTGGCCAGAATTACTGACACCCTTGGTAAATATGAACAAAGAAGCTTGTGAAAATAAATCTGCATTGTTAATCCTTTTGATCATTTATTCAAAAAATTCACAAAAACCTATCCTTTCACTGAAATAAAACAATTTAAAATGGGGGGACAATCTCATTATGAAATAAATGTTTTTCTCAAATACGCATTGGCCACAATTGTTGACACCCTTTTGTTCAATACGTTTTGAAACCTCCATTTGCCAAGATAACAGCTCTGAATCTTCACCTATAATACCTGGAGAACACCTGACAAGAGATCAGAGACCATTCCCTCATCTAGAGTCACTCCAGAGCCTTCAGATTAACAGGTCCATGCTGGTGCTTCTCCTCTTCAGTTCACCCCACTCATTTTCTATAGGGTTTAGTTCAGAGGACTGGGGTGGCCATGGCAGAAGCTTCGTTTTATGCTCAGTGACCCATTTTTCTGTTGATTTTTGTTTTTGGATCATTGTCCTGATCAAAGATCCAACCATTACCCATTATAAGATTACGAGCATGGACAGTCAGGTTTAGATTTTTTTTATCTTTTGGTATTTGATAGAATCCATGATGCCATCTATCTAAACAAGATGTCCAGGACCTCTGGCAGAAAAATAGGCCCACAACATTAAAGATATAGCAGTATATTTTTTTGTACACATGGGGTACTTTTTTACCCCTGTGTGCACCAAACCCATCTTGTGTGTTTGCTGCCAAAAATCTCAATCTCAGTCCTGTTTGAAGATCCAGTAGTGTTTTGCAAATGAATATGCTGAAGTCTGTTTTTGGATGAGAGCATTTTCTTTTCTTGATTTTGTTTTTCTTGAAACCCTCCCAAACAACATGTGGTGATGTTTGATCATTTTTTAGGCTTTCGGACCCCGAGACTCAACTATTTTCTGCAATTCTCCAGCTGTGATCCTTGGAGAGTCTTTGGCCACTCAAACTATCCTCCACACCTTGCATTAAGACAGTTTAGACACACGTCCTCTTCAATGCAGATTTATAACATTTTCGGTTGATTGGAAATTCTTAATTATTGCCCTGATGGTGGAAATGGGAAATTTGAATTGTTTTAGTTCTTTTACAGCCACTTTCTATTTTGTGAAGCTCAACAATCTTCTGCTGCACATCAAAACTATATTCTTTGTTTTTTCTCATTGTGATGGCTGATTAAGGGAATTTGGCCTTTGTGTTCCCTCATATTTATATTCCTGTGAAACAGGAAGCCATGGCTGGACAAATTCATGTTTGTAGTCACCCTGGTGTGCTAAAAAAATGTACAGTAAATATAAATGGGAATATGCTTTAGAGATATTTTACTTATAATAATTTCTAGTTGTGTCAATAATTGTGGCCAACTTGTATTTGAGAAAAAAGTTTATTTCATAATGACATTTGAAATGCCCCCCATTTTCAGTGTTTTATTTTACTTCAATGAAAGGTTAGGTTTTTGTGAAAAAAACAGGTTCCTTTGTTCATATTTACCAATTAGGTGTCAATAATTCTGGCCATGACTGTAACTTTCTTTCATCTGTGGAACACAAGAAATTTTGAAGAATGTCATAAGTGCTATTTTTAAAAGTGCACATAAACAAAAGGCATTTAAAAGCTTCAGCGGAGGGCAAGATTATTCCAAATATTTCTTTTTGGGTTCAACAGAAAAAATAATCAGTTATACAGGTTTCATTTTTGGGTGAACTGTCTGTCCCTTCAAAAAATGTAACAAAAAAATGTGCTGGATAAAGTTAACAGAATGACTACAATCAGGTATGCAGGAAAACAAAATTTGAGTTTACACCACAAATGTAACAATGCCGTCAAGCCATCAATATCTTCTCCACTATCTCTTTATGATATGAGGGGAATATTATTTGGTCTGCACAAGAAAGTTACCATCCCTTACCAGACAATATATAATCCTCACAAAACCTCAACCAATTAAACACTAGACAAAGAGCAAGGCCAACATTCCAGACAGTTCAAATCACACATCTGTGGATGGAGAGTATTGACCAGAGCAGTGGAGAAAAACACATTATAAAAGCACTGAGACACTTGGCACTCTTTAAAATAAATCCTAATTCTTTATCACTCTAACTTGTCTTTTATCTCTGACTGTGAAACTGCCAGTGCCTTTCACTCACATTATAGTGAAATACAACAGAAGCTGAGCTGCTATTGATGGTTGTGGGGTCTGTTTTAGAGCTTAAATGGTCGAATGGTATGTTTTCTCTCTGAAGACCAGACACTGGAAAGCATTATGCTAGATGAATACCTAATCTCTCAGTCTATTTAAATTATTTAAATCCAAGCCTGAGGGAGGAGCGACCAACTGTTCTGCAAATGCCTTTAAAAATATAAACAAAATAAATAAGCAAACAGGCACAGTATTTTTAAAATTGTTTTTACTTTGATTGCTTTATTTTCTCCCTGTCTAGCGAGACATTCGCTGAATGAACATTTTACTGGACTGAGACGCACTGGCAATGATGTACAGTACTAACAGACTCTCATTTAATGTGCCGTGATACTTCACACATTAGACCGTTTTTACACTCAAGTGTAAATCAGCTGGATGAATTAAGTCACATCTGCCCCTTTAATGGACCATCTAAATTTTAAACACACTCAAAAACATTTACTCAGCATTCCACATCACTTTTTTCCACACATTGACTTTTAATAAAAAGCAAATGTTAAAATGTCATTTGAGGTTATTTGAAGTTTTGGGACCTGAAAACATGAATGTAAAATCTCATTTAAAGCCACCCTATAAAACGGTCTCTAGTTATATTAAAAGTTCAGTTAATGTAATAAACTGGAGCAAACCTTCCACCTCTTATCAACATCAGCCATCAGCAATAAGATGTGCCTGCTAAAAAATACCCAAGCTTTCCATATTTGTCTTTCTTCAGTCTTACTTAATGAGAATCAAACATATTTGGCTGCCATCTGAACAGCAAGGTTACAGTAGCATAACAACACACTAACCTAAATATTAATCTAATGTGAAAGCAAACAGAGGGCCAGATTTCTTTCTGAATTACACGGTTGTGCTATAACAGCAAGGAAATGCGTCAGGAACAAGCTTCAAATCAAAATGACTTGTCTGATTCTGGAAACACAATAGGTGGGACAACAGGATGTCTTCCCCTCTTACTTTACTAAGAACTATTTCTCAACAGTAATGTATATGAGGAACAATGCAAATGGTCCCTAACTTCTAAATCTCAGAACTGAAGCAAAATTCCATTAAACTAATATGGTGCACCTTCCCGTATATGTAGCAGTTAATTTTTATGTAGCAGTTCACTTCATATTTTTATATGTAGCATTTTTATATTTATATTTAAAGTTTGCTAACATGTCCACTCTTCACAAAGAAAAAAATCCAACAAGCAGGAAATTATACATATAATTCATTTAACTCCATAAATTCATAAACTAGCTGATTCATTTGTAGTTTTCAACACATTTTTACCAATGACCTCAATATCGTTTTTGCACTTTCAACAGAACGTAACTGTTGTTGCTTGCTAACTGTTTATGTTAGCAAGCTTGATAGCGTTATCTTGGTGACAAACCAACAGAATTTGCAATGACTATAGAAACTGCATCCCAGAAAACCAAACCTTTAAAAGGAAGGAATAAAAATTCATGTCCAGGATCAATGAATCAATTTCAGTGGCAGGGTCACACTGGTCCAAAAGGCCAAAAGACAGCTCTATGAATTGGTCCAAGGCCATCCTTATTGTTGAGCTTATTATATGAACACCACCACCTTGTGGAAGCCTAATGACTTAACGTTTGCCCACCCATTATATGACAGAGGCATATCATCTGGTTTGTTCATGTCAGCATTCTAGAACTGAAAGCCATATTTAAAAGATTTGTCAATGTTTTGAGGAATTACCCAACAGACAATTACTCGGTCCATTTTCTGCACATGCTGTGAGCCATATGACAATGAATGGTGAAGGCTTACACACAGAAAATGTCATATTATGCAGACTGTCCTAGAACACTCCAGATATCTTTGCTGATGCTTGTAGTCTGTCTGCAAGGAGGCGGCTCATGTTGCAGCAAGCTCTCAGCTGATGATGCCCTGGTGATGCAGTTCCTGGATACCGAGTTTATAAAGACTGATGTCTTCAAATGTGGAGACAAATCAATAGCCAGCCCATTAAGTCATATCTCATGTGATTTTCTATACACCATCAGGCCAAGACACAAAGTCGGGAGCAGAGTAGAATGAGCTGGGTCAATCTGCCCTAGGATAACTTTCTTGACTTGGCTTCGTATTCACATGGGAGTCACCGTCATGGCCACATATTCTAGAGCAAACACTGGGGGTGTTCTCTAGACAGAGACTTCCCACATACCTCTCATTGTCATTCTGGCATATCTCAAGCCAGGTGCCTCATCTGTATAAGAGAGGCAGTAAGAGCACCTGAGAGCTCCTTTGTGCCTTCTGGCAATCCAGTTCAAAGGCACATTAGGGTCATTGGGCATGAGTTCTGAGACACAAAGTCATAACAAGAAAAGGGAGAGTACCAAGGACTTTTCTGAAAGAAAAGACTCAAGACAGCACCAAGCGAGGGGTATAGTTAGAGCCTCTCATTGAGGATAATTAGTTTCAGAAGACTGGAATTTCCAGCTTTCTAAAGGCCTCTGGGGTGTGCGAGGTCTGGGAGGGGGTATCAGAACCAGCTGATAACATTTTTGGATGAAACGAGCTGACTAATATCACAAACTCCCAAAGCAAGAGAACACAAGCATACTACCTGACCCCAGCACCTCCCAATGGCCAGAATGCTGAGAACACTGCAGCCAAACAGATACTTCAATATGCATGTCTCACAGGGGAGCTTTGTATCCCAAAAAATGTAAACATTTAGACAGTTAGACAATGGGTGAGACATCAGGACACAAATAAAAAAACAAATTAAGACAACTAAACACCAAATGGATTTACATGCACCAGCAGATGGATTTGATACTCTGTCACAATATGAAACAGTCACTAATTACTACATATTATAAGAAGCAAAGTCTGAAATAGGCAATTTGTCTTGGAATAGAGGCTCAAGTCACTTTAACCTTTAACTGTTATTTATTTTTACTACAAATAAATATGTCTATTAGACCAAAAAAAAATCTGTAAACAATTCATGATTCAGATATGACAACACAATAAATTATCTGCTATCATATGTTTTACATAACTGTCTGGTCACTGGTCACATTTTATTCAGTCTTGTGGCATTTTTTTGCCCAATTCTTGGCTAATTTCTGATTCTGGTCACAAGTAGTGAAACATTACACAAAGACAAACCAGTTTTAAAGATAAACATCCACAAATAAGTGCTGGTCTGGATGAAAGCACTGATGCACCACAAGCCCCTGCACTGAGGACTGGATAACTGATTTCACACTCATGTGAAGCCCTTACTGTGTCTTGACCAACAATGTCAGCCTGAAACAAAAGATTCTCACACTGAACCAGTCATTATAGTCACATGCCCGCAGTCATGCTGGAACAACTAAGTGCAGGGTCAAGCTATCCTGGGGGCTATTCAGATCAGAGTAGTCATATGAGATCAGAATGTTGACAACATATGTTGATTTGTGGAATGTCAGCAAATCCAAGTGGCTTGCAGTGCTTGCACATTCAATACATTGTAAACCAGTGATACACAAAGAAAAACTTCTAAAACCCCATCCTACAATCTGAAATTCGCCAATATGCGATGAGAAATAACTATAACATCTTAAATAGGCTAATAGCATTTTCGATGACAAGAACAAGTTAAAGAGATAGCCTAGTACAAACTTAAACACTTACCTTCATCTTAACATGCCATAATTCTACAGGTTTAAATGTTAGCGTGGGGTAAGTGATGAACACACTGCTATCATTTCAATTAAACAATTCCTGAGCAATCTGTCATCATCTGAATCCTCCCTGCCGATCCAGTTCTGTTAAACTGAAGTAACTTTATCCTCTTTTTGCAAAGACAGAATCTTCTAAAAGCTCATTGTTTTTGAAGCTCTAATCGAGCTTCGCCGCTTTCTCTTGCCTAACATAAGGTTATACTGTTTTGACTGTGTGGGGAATTCCTTGCGCTCACATTTCCTTCGAAAGCGATTGGTCCAGGGTTCGGCGTCCACGCTGCAAAGCGAGCGACGCGTCAAACTAAACGCTCCCATGTAGTCGGTGAAGTGACGCGTCTTTCGGGGTTGTAGATGGATATGGGTGACGTCGGCACCTCAGCGAATCATAAGACTTGTTTATGTGAGCAGTGTTTACAGTTTTGGCTCATTTTCATGTGACTATAGCACTTGAGAGACATCTCCAGTTGTTCCATCAGTTAACACTTTATAACAGCCTGTTGTGTTTAAACGATTTAATCCACAGCCTCATTGCACATACATTATCGGATATAGCCTACAAATCATTCTGGTTAGCGTAATAATGGCAGTAAAAACAACGCTTTTGTTATTAGGCTATCATATCGTGTTGGTTGCATATATAGTAGTGTCTTTGTCCCGCAGGTGAGTGAGCGTTAATTTGTTACATTAAATCAATTGAGACATCACATCCCCTTAATTATACTGAACGTTAGTTTGTGATGTGAAATAAATTCAGATGACCCCTTAATCACACCGTCTGCCCCGCCCATTATCGGAATAGCCTGTTTGGGGAATTCTATGGTAGTAGTGGTTTGTTGTCAGGGGGTTTACTTATTTATACAAAATTTGAATAAGTGTTTTCAGACTTTTAACGGTAGTATTTTCTCATTTATTTTTCAGCATTTCCACAGATTAAAAAAAAAAAAGTACACTTTTCCCATAAACTACACACAACATATTTTAGGACCCAAAACCTAATGTAATAAAGGGCAATAAAGGGCAAATCAAAGTCGTGAATTCTTTCTTTCTTTCTTTCTTTCTAAAAAGCACATATAGCAACCACATCATCTCTTCCTTTTAACCTTGAATCTTTGTTTTTTTACACAATGAGTCACACATCTAGTTAGAAGTATTATTTAGCGAATTTCCCATCAATGTCAGCAAAAAGTCTAAATTTAATTTCTCAGTTTATCAGTTTTATTTGAAACACTGTTTACTGACCTTATTTGTAACTATACCCTACCTGCTCATAATGCTCGTTGTAGATGTGTGTGTAGTGTGGCATTGTTATTATTAATACAGTATATTACACTTAACTAGCCTACCCATAAGCCTGTAGTGTCAAATTGGCATTATTTGCTGTAATCATTGCTGGTATAATTGCTGTAAAAAATAGTGAGATATCTTGACACACTATAAATTATACGGACATACGTATCACACCAGTTGCACGTGATAAAAGCTTGGTTATGTAGATATTTAATCAAATTATTGATTTATTTATTTGTATTTTTTTGAATACCATATTAAAAAAATAACATCAGTATGGTTTTTTATTGCATCAGACATTATTTGAATTGAACGCCTAATTCTAGCAGTTAGTTGCTTTATTGTTGTTTTTGCTAATAATCTAGCAGAAATTTCTCGTAATCCACACATTTGAAGCTAAAAAGAATGCTTCCCATACCGGGAGTCGAACCCGGGCCGCCTGGGTGAAAACCAGGAATCCTAACCGCTAGACCATATGGGACGATACATAAATGGTCGGTTTTTATTAATTTGTTCATGAAGAATGCGCTATAATGATAATTTTTCTGTGTTTTTGTATCTTATCGTTCTTCTTATGGTCATATAAATGTTCACAGAAAAAAATGCCCGATCACTACATTCTCTGAAATTGTGTTAATAGACTTCAGCTTTCGTGTTCTAGTATAAAACGTCTATGGTTTCGATGTGTAGCTGTTTTACACAACGGACAGCAGGTGGCAGTGAAGCGCTAACATACGCTGAGCTTCCGCGAGACAGTTCTCCGAGGCACAGCACTATTTATTTGTTCCATTTTAGTTTCTGTCTCTCAAAATCTGTATAATTACGTAGTATAATTAGTGATAACTTTTCTGTTTTATTCTCTGGATATTTTAAGGAAACGAATATCTAACAATTATCCCATCTGACGCTGTTATATATCAGATACCCACTGTGTGTAACGTTAGCCTGTTAGCTTCTCGGATTTCGGTGAGTATTTTTATTAACACGCTTTTGTTGAAACGTCCTTTTTAGTATTTTATCAATCTAAAAAAAGTGTCACTCCTAAAATGTGTTTACCCCTTTTTAAAAAGCGTTTAGCAATCTTATAGCTTCCACATCTTTTGTTTTTATTTGCAAACATAGTGTCTTTTTTGTACAGAATTAGGAACCAAATATGACCTCAAAAACGAAAGGTAACGTTACTAGCATGCATTGTTATGAATTCACACCGCTTCTCTTCTACTAACAGAAAATTACTATGTATTACTATGTTACATACCATGGTATACACATGATATTCTAAGTTTCAAGATCGTGGTAATCATTTATTGCCTACCTTGGTATATTCCATAGTTCATGCATTAACATAACACATATTTGTTTGTGTGTGCGCGTGCGGGCTTTGTGTGTGTGTGTGTGTGTGTGTGTGTGTGTGAGAATGTGTAATAATTGTGAACTAATATGTAGTATTTCAAGACCTTTCTCTGTTTCAGTGGGAAAGGTTGGCTCCAAAAGCAAAGTAGATGCTCCTCATGAGCTGGAGAGTCAGTTTGTTCTGCGGCTTCCTCAGGTCAGTTTTGTTGTTGTTGTTGTTGTTGTTGTTGTTGTTGTTGTTGTTGTTGTTGTTGTTGTTGTTGTTGTTGTTGTTGTTGTTGTTGTTGTTGTTGTTGTTGTCAGGTCAGTTTTGTTGTTGTTGTTGTTGTTGTTGTTGTTGATGTTGATGATGTTCATTTTACTCACTTATATTAGTGCAAACCAGTATTTAAGTATGCACACACTCCCTGAACAATTCCATCATTGCATTTAAATAATTAATCACTTTAGATTATTGTTTGATGTGACTCACAATTATGCATTTGAGAGTAACTCAAGAGCTATAAGATTAGTAACATAATATTATTACACAAGTCACAAATAATTATATACAAATACAGTGTCATTGATGTACACTGTTCATTCCAATCAAGTTAAATGTTGTTCAGCTGTTTTTAATATTGATAATAATAAAATATGTTTCTTGAGCACCGAATCAGCATATTAAAATGATTTCTGGATTGTTTTTTAGGAATATGCCTCCACAGTCAGACGGATCGCCCAGTCTAGCAGCATGAACATGAAAGACAGACTTACTGTAGAGTTGCATGGTAAGTACTGTACAAGTGAGAAATTCACATGAACTAAAATGTACAAAGAAGTACTTTACATTTACTTAAGCATATTACATTTCATAAGCCTCTGACTGTTATCAATTTCTTTTGCAAAAATTTTGCTCATGGAATTTGTTACCATATTCCTAGCCGATGGTCACCATGGGATTGTACGTGTGGATCGTGTCCCTTTAGCGTGTAAATTAGTGGATTTACCCTGCATCCTGGAGTCATTAAAAACGGTTGACAAAAAGACCTTCTATAAGACTGCTGATATCTGTCAGGTAATATTTTAATAGAAGCTGTTGATAGAAGTTTCTTAGAGAGTCTTAAATTAAACTCCCCCATTGTAGTCTTGGGTAACAGAGACAAGTCATTTAATGAGCTTCAGCACATCTACAAGGCCATAACACTATTAGTTCTTCTGCCTTCCTGTTTAAGATGCTGGTATGCACACTGGATGGAGACTTGTACCCCCCTCTAGAGGAGCCCACAGGCACTACAGACCCCAAAAGCAAAAAGAAAGACAAGGACAAAGACAAGAAATTTATTTGGAACCATGGCAGTAAGTACCTCCCACTCCTGTACTGGAATTTGAGAATGTTGAGACAGCCTATCAGTGCTAGAATGATTAAACTCATTTTATATCTAATTACATCTGTCTCCTTCCAGTTACTCTTCCTCTGAAGAACACAAGGAAGAGGCGGTTCAGGAAGACAGCGAGGAAAAAGGTAACCTCATTTGGTTTTCCTCATGCAATCTGTTGTTGTTGTTTTTTTCTTGGATTTTTCTGATGATTCTACAATCATTTGTCATCATTATATGACAAAAAACACGTTTTTTGATTGTGGACTATTAAAATATCTCCATGATCTGCTTTTGAAGAAATATCATAGCGTCGTGCTATAACGCATGTTAACTCACTGCTCTTGACTGAAGAACTTTAATACAGTTGATTTAATAATACTCAATGTATAATTTCTACAGTGAAGTTTATATAATGTTTTATTTTTATATTTGTTCATTCAATTTCTTGAATGCTACTGATAAATACACCTACTGTACCTGAAAAATAAAGCACTGTTTGTTTTATTTGTATATTATGTGTACTTGTAATGTGTATCTTTGTTCTTATTTTTTTAATAACAAATATAAAATAATGGCAAAGGTTTTTTATCTTTGCCCACTTTGGCCTAAATGTCTGCCATTCTTTTTTTATTTTATATTTTGTTACCTTGTAAGGCTTTGTTTTTAAAATCGCTAAATATGTTTGGCTGTACTGCTCAGACAACTTGCAATATAGTAAAACCAACATGACAAATAATCGTGATAAAAGTGTGATTTTCCTGAAAGAAAATCGTGATATGATATTTTTGCCATATCGCCTACCACTACATCCCTGTTTGGGGAAAAAAAAAATGTTTACTCTTGTAGGAAAAGAGAAATTAGTTAATGCTAAAAGCTACAATTTACATATAAATAAAGCATTCAATCTCCATTTACCACCACGGTATGCAGGAAAGCAATCTGGCTCTCTCTTTGATTGAAGTGACAGCAGGCAAGTTAGTGGCAGGTTCTTTCTGACTCTTGAATAAATCTCAGCTACGTTGCAGCTAGCGATTGACTCGGCTTCCTTTTTTTAATCGCTAATGTGTTCTCTGGCATGCAGCCAGCCTCTACTGTTAGTACAATGTGTGCGTCTGAATGCGTGCATGCATTTTTTGAGAACGTGTTCCTTGGGGCTGAATTCTAACCTGATTTATCCTGCAGTACATCGAGTCTCCTGATGTGGAAAAGGAGGTGAAGAGGCTCTTAAGCACAGACGCCGAAGCCGTCAGTGTTCGTATCCTTTATTTCTTGATTTTGTTTTCCCCTGTCATGTTGCCGCAAACCCAGTGACACAACAATTCTAGATGCAGATGTCATTACTAATGTAGGATTGAGCATTTCTGCCATACTCAGTCTTGACACCAGGTGGCAGACTTGCTCACAAATTAAATGGAGCAACTTGGCAAGAAATAGTCAGTTAAGCTCAGCATTACAGGAAAAAGTGGCATGAGTCATGTATACATTTGTGGAGCTCAGCAGCACAGTGATATAACAAACAGCAAAATGGGCTGGTGCCAAAACTCAGAGGATGAAAAGATAAAGCGATTATTGATATATGAACCTTGACCCTGTGGTCAGGATGGGAGGTGATTGCTGAGGATGAGACCAAAGAACCCGACAACAGCTTTTCTCTGTCCAATTTGGAGTCTTCACCTGGAACCTCGGGATACAAGGGTCACGGCTCTTCAGGTGGATGATCTCACAAGTCTGACTGCTTTTTATAGCTAAATCTTTCTCTGTCTAAAGTTCTTCACGTTTTTTCTTCTAATTTAGTCCAACACGACGAGCTACGCGAGATCTTCAATGACATCAGCAGCAGCAGCGAGGATGAGGACGAGGAGGGTGAACGACACGAGGACGAAGACCTTAACATCATGGACACTGAAGACGACATGGTCAGGCAGCTCCATGACAAACTGAATGAGACAGATGGAGGCAGAGACGAGAATGACTGCAACAGTCAGATCGGTAGGATAGTGGTACACTGGTTGTCCGATCAATTACAGTGCATCATCAGGACAGCAGCTCAAGCTTAATTTAAAACCACAATTCAGTATCACAAACAGGCAGACCGGCAGACAAACAACAGCCGACCTATATTAGCATTTGAATGAGGAGCCTGCTGCGGTATTTAGGTCAGATGGGTGTACCGGTTGTCTGGTGGTGTCTTTACCCATGCCAGTGAGTGACAGACATGCCTGACCTTGGCATCATCCCACAACCCTCTGTCTCTCAACTGGGAGGGTGAATTCAACGTCACATTGACACTTAACTGGCAAAAATTAGCCATGCTGCTCAGAGCTGAGCCACCATGTGTTTTGTTCACATATTCTTCAAAGGTTTAGTTGTAGAGTTACCTTTTTTAGTTAGATGTCTTTTCAAGAGTGTTGTTGTTACGGTATAACATGGGCCACGCCTTATGGACGGCTTATATTGCACTTTCTGGTCAACTAAAATGCTATCCCAGTCAACTATAATTAGATGGCATTTAAAAAAATAGTAAAATAGACTAAACTAAGTAATTTAAGAGATAATGCCCTCAAAAGAAAAAAAAAAGTATTAAAATTAATACTGCTTCATAGAGGCGTTCAAAATTTGTCAGTGATGCCTAAAAATGCTGTCTAGGTAGGCATCTTAATTAGATTTGAAAATTGTAAAAAAACATGATAACATCTATTATAAACAGTATATATTTTACATTGTAAGTCAATGTCCAAATTCCACAATATTAGATTATTGATGATTGACTGAAAGTCAGTCAGTTCTTATAGACCCTTTTTCAGTTAGTAAACACTGTGAGGGGTTTTTTTTTATGGGCGGAGCTTAGGTGGAGGCAGAAAGATTCCCCTGACTGCTTCACTAATGCTAGCTAGCAAGTTTTGTTTGCTTGTTTTTTAACAATGACTGGAGAAAATTCGATTTTATCTGAATATGTAATGCCACTCACTGTCCGGGATCGTGATTGTTATTTGAAAATGTTCATTTTAACGGAATGAACCAGATTGGCCGACTCGTACACACTCACTTAATGAATGGACGATCTGACAGGAGTGGCCAGACACACCTACCATATAGAGAAACCGAGCGTGTATAGTAAATGGAAACTGAGGGCATATAACAACTATGTACAACTATGTACTAACAGTGGCAATGACAAGCAAATGCAACTACTTTAACACACACCTGGCACATAACATGGGCCTTCACTGTTCCCTCTCTCTACAATTGCACTTATGGCAATTGTAGAAAGTGAGATGACACAAACGGTTTCCTTTGTTTAGTCTCTGGTCATTAGTTAACTTGTTTCCAAATTTCTGATTAGGTGAGCATGCATGAGAAATCTTTAGACTCGTAACCAAACCATAATCCATAAAAGACCACAGTTTATTGAACCTTTACTGATATTAAGTATGTGTGGCGAACGCGAGCATTTTTGATGATCGTTTCAGTCCAGTCTGCTCGTTTTATTGCGTTTAACCACAGCTGTTGTCGGTTTTTTGTCTGGCAATGGCAGCAGGTATGCTATAAAAATTTAAAATTGGAGCCTGTACTCCATCCATTCTGACACTCAACAGCACAAAAAGATGATATTTTAAGCTCCTTATGCAGCCGACTCTGTGCTGGTTTGTATTGGCCGCCTCCAGTTATTCCTTTGTTTTGCCTCCAGCTAATGCTGTGACGTAATTGTGATGTCAGCACTAAAAGGGTCTATATGCTATCCATAAAGCATTTTCTCGATATGTTGGTGTGTATGCCCACAATGGAAATAGGCTTTTTGAATTCTCAGTCTCTGAGAGTGCAGAACGTAAGAGGTGGGGTTCAGTATTTATGCAGCCTGAGGGGTTGCACGGTTAGTGTGTGAAAGATTTGCAGATAATTGGGACCCTAGATTACATGCGCATTTGCAGATTAACTAGCTCTCAAAGGTAAAAGAGAGCTCAATGTGACATCAGGGCTCATGACTAAACTGTAGGCATGTTAACTAGGGCTCATGTGTAGGGCTCACAATTTCTATTTGATCTGCAGTAATGGAGTACCAGGTACAGATCAACAATTTGAAGGCCAAGCTTCAGGAAACGCATGCCCGCAAGAAGCAACAGGAAAAATTGATAATGGAGGTGGAAAATCAAGCTCTGAGGGTGAGTTTCGTTTACCTGCACTAAATATGTAGCATGCCACTTTCTCTGGCACGGTACATCATGTAAACACACAGCCTGGGTGACACTGTTTTTGTGCAGTACAGCCCTTTAAAATGGCCTTGAATAAACCTAAGAAGGCAAGTTTTTGCTGTCTTTTTAAGGCATAAATATTACATTTCTGCCTTTAGCAGCTTTTACATAACTCACAAAAAAAGCATAAAATTCATTGCTCTGGCAGCTGCTCCATTGGGAGGAGTTAGACGCTGTGGAACGGGGTTGGACTTGTGGTTTAACAGTGTCACTTCAGTTGGCCTGTGTGCACTATGCTGGCTAAATTTCTCCACGGTCATTACAGTCAGCAGGGACAGGGAAAGGTCATGCATGTCTGAGATACTTTCATAGGGCCATAAATCAAATACAAATGTGCACAAGCGGTTAAGACATTCACAAATGGCCAGCATCAAAACAGCATACTGTCAACTAGATAAAGTCTCTCTCTCTCTCTCTCCCTCTCTCCTTTTTACAGGATCGTTTCCAGGGTCTTTTGAATGGTATGATTCATCAAGAAGAGCAAGAGATGGAACAGGTGAGTTTGCATATGAACCCAAAAGTGCATGCATTCCAACTGGGTAAAAATCATTTTTCCAGTTAATCATGATTTGAAATATTCATTCTTTAAACTACCAAGACCTTTTACTCCATACCATTGTGACTAGTGTATTTTGATTCACAAACAAATAACTCTTATGAACTGGTACTTTTAGTAAATCAAAAACATACAGTGCAACCAGTGTAGTCAGATTCCTAAACAAATGGTTCTTGAACAGGTTCTTTCTAGTGAATCAGAAACACGTAGCACAACTAGCATAGTAAATTCACAAACAAATGACTCTTTTGATTCTGTCCTTTTAATGAATCGTTAAAAAAGATAAGCATATCACATATACCCATCTGTTCCCTGTGTAATTTACAGCAGTAGCTAAGAGAGAATCTATTTTATGTATTAAAAAATGTACATTATAACTTAAAATATTCCCAGATGAATTGGAATCAAATCAAATAGGATTGAGGGCTTTTTAATTGGAATCTAATTTATATCAATACCTTTAACGCATGTAAGATGCCAAATCCATTACTTAATTCCCCATATTCCCATTGCTCTTGTTGAGAGTAATTTTCCATATATAATATTGGTGAGAAAAAGAACTAAACACACATACATGCTTTACTGATTCACCATATCCCTTGGCCAATGTCAGTATCTGCTGTCAGTGTTTGTTTACGCCTAAACTGACAAATGGTTTAATGGAAAAAAGTAACAACGTTGGAGGTGTTGTTGAACATATTGCACTTAGCCTTCAATTATACCCCTACTGCTAGCACTGCTATTCTGTTCCAACAGCTGGCCTCCCTTCAAGAGCAGCTGGACTCACTGATCGAGAAGTGATGCTCACAATTACCAAGATACTGCTATACAAAGACTCTGACCAGAGGCGACTACTGAACACATCACCGACTTTACTGCATGCATTAGCTGAATTTGAACATCCCATTTGTGTTGTGTGACTCAAAAATATTGTCAATATATTCAACTGATGGCTCGTCACACAAGTTTCTTCTCATGCAAGATTGTGTATTTGTACTTTGTGACTTTGTCTATGAACATTTAGTAAACAGCAGTATTTTAAAAATAAAATCATGTGTGAAATAGTTTTATTAGCATATTTCTTCTGCTCAGTAAGTCTACAAATTTGTAAGCTACTCCCATTAAGGTGTTCAACAAACTGGAAAATCATACTAGTGACTTCTAGATGATTCTGTCTGCAGTTGTTCCCACTGAATTATACTAGCAAACCATTTCTGGGATTACTGAACTCTATTGCCTTACAGAATGATCTCAACTGTCTCCATACTCTGAGTTCCGCTCTCTGGTCACCCATCCCTTCACTTCTTACAGGGGATTATACTGAAGTTTCAGGGGGGTTGAAGGATTAGCCAAGGCAGATTAAAGTGGCTATCCTCAACCTTGTAATCCAGCCATCTGTCAGAAAGCAGTCAGGCAACATTGGGCTGCAGGGTGTGATTTGTCTCCCTTCCTCAGCTTGCTAATTAACACTGTCAAGGACCAGCTCTCTCAGGGTACAGGATATCAGGAATGTTTCAATAAAGAAACACTCTTCTTAAGAGTTTAAAATGCAAGAGACGTATCTGCTTGACCATCCTGGAGTAATAAAGAAGATTCTGCATGGAGGCCAGGGACCATTGCCGCATTTTCCGAAGGGAACCAATGTAAGGTGCATATATGGTCCTGGAAAACGCTTTTTACTGGACGTTTGTAAGGATGGGTTCATGTCTAACCATTTGCTTTGATTAGAAATGGTTGTAGTCTGATTCTGCTGGTGATAAAAAGGTTTTATTGTGTGACAAAACATTTGGTGCATATAATTGCACAGAAGTTTGGCAACCAATCATTTTGGACAGCGGCAAAGGAACACCGTATCTGTGATAGGTGACTTTTCCCCCCTACTTGTCCAGCCATATGGCCCTCAGCCTGGAGAGGATGACAAACATTTTCCACGACAATGCCAACATTAATCTCTCCATTTACCAGCTGTGCTCTGTATTCACTCTGTGCGCTCACATTCCATCAAGGTGTTTCAACATGCTTTAAAAAAAAAAAAAAAAGTATACATTTAAATGTCTTATAATGAAGGCAAAATTGGACCAGGAAGCTATTAGGGTGGCATGAGGAAAGATGCATTCTGGCCTGCTTAAAAACCCTGTATTTCTCTCCGCAACACATATAAACACGCACAGAGTAGCAAGGTACAAGATGTGCATGGCGTACGAAGCAGGAAAAATATCTCTGCTCTTTCTTAATCCTGTTCTTATTCTCTTTTTTCCTCTGCCTTCCTACCCACAAAGCTGGTGTTCCACTTTCAGACTGTTGGACAACTTTGAAAGAACAGTGATTGATGACAGTCACAAAAATAAACATCCCACAGAGATTGTCGTGGATAAGATGTTCAAGATGGAGGTGTGGGAGGTGCTGTTAACTTCCATGAGGATTGGAGAGGTGGCAGAGTTTTGGTGTGATGCTATTGTAAGTGTTTGAAATCAAACTAAACCTCCTGTTGTGTCTCCCACTTTTTTTTCCTTTCTATAGGTATAATCACATCCGCTTCAATTGGATCTTAATTAATCTTCACATAAGAATGAAAGAGAATGTGTCTGATGTATTATTCACCTTTGGTTGCTTCCTACGCTTTCTATTAACATTTGCATTTGTTGATTTCTCCAAACACTCCAAGGAAATTAATAATCCATTCTGTGAATTAAATGAGACTAAAGATTCTGGTTGATGGTTGGTTAGATGGTTAGATGTAGAAATAAGTTGAACGAAAGGTCATGTTACCTGCAATGCTCTCCTGCTACTGAATATTTCAGCACCATGGCAAAGGAAATTATATTTGACCCGAGTTGTGATTGTGAGTTTGCAGCATATAATCGAATGTGGTACGGTTAAAACACTATGTACCAGAAAATAAAGGCAAAAAGAAAAGAAAAAAAACAACATTTTAGGTTTTCCTACAGGCTGCAAGCAAAAACATACAAATCTTACGTAGCTCTGTAGGAAACATTGGCATGTGTTTTTATTTTTTTATGCGCAGCACACAGGCGTTTATCATATCGTGTCAAAAGGGATAAGACTGGCTCCTCAGGGAAAGGAACTTTTAGAGGGCCAAAAACACGTGTGGCATGGGAAACTTGTTTCACTACCATTCGACAGGCTTTCCAGAGCTTGATGAGCTAATGAGGACACCTCCGCCTCTAATCTTCATCATGGAACTAATCTCGGTGGGTCAGGTGTATTCACACAGAGCAAGAAAACAAGCAAATACATGCATGCGCCCTTGCACAACAACATGCTCATACACTCATTCTAGTTCCACTCCTCCACCTCCAACAGATTTCTCACTGCAACCCAAACAGAACGTAACAGAATGTTACACAATCAAGTGCTACACGCCAGGAAAGAAATGCTGTTCCCAATTCTCAGACCATGTTTTCAATCCTCAACCAAGCGAGACGAGCACGCTCCAATTCTCTGTCTATCTCAGGTGGGCGACCCGTTCTCTTACCAGCGTGAGTCTTGGATGATGGAGAAGGATGAGAAGCTGAAGGTCGTGCCCTCGCTGCATATTTTGGGCAACGCTCTGGTCAAGCAGGGTCAGTTCTGTGAAGCTGCAGAAAAGTACCAAGAGGCTGTGGTTCTGCTGCGAACAGTCCAATCCAAGGTAAAGGAAAAACAAAATGACATGGAGGTTATAAGGGGGCTGTAGAGTAACCAATAAAAGCATTTAGACATCTGTCGAGTACACCTGAGTTTGTTTTCCTTCGTCTGTAGGAGATGAGGACTACATCAATCTGGGCAGGCTTATCATTCCTCTTGTACTGAACTACTGCCAGTGCATGTTAGAGCTGGAGGAATATTACGAAGTCATAGAACATACGACAGAGCTCCTGGACAAACACAAAGGTAGGCCAGCTTGTTAGCATAAACCAAATGGTTAAGGTTTTGCTTGTTAGCATGACCCAGTTTGCCCCTGCTGGTATTTGCTGTAACTACACTCTCCTTTACCAGTGACAGCCATTAAAAAGTAGCCCTGTACAGAGTGCTGCAGAGAAGACATACCCTTTGTCCGGAATCACCCCCTATACTCTTTTTAGTGGTGTCCGAAACCTTAGTGAACATTATCGAGTGCACTCATTCAATCCCACAATGCACAGCAATAATGTGTACAACTGATGTATGCTCAAAAGCTAGAGAATACCCATAATGCGCCATAGCTGAATCATCCATCCATCCATTTTACAAAGTGCTACTGAATACTGCGTAATACAATACAGGCATAAATGCATTGTAAATTGATTATTAAATTGTTTAATTAGGGTTTATACATAATTTCCATGACAGAGTTCAAGATAAATCCTATCATCGTACTACTGGAGCTGCCAGTTTCAAATGATTATTAAACAGCAAGCACAAACTTTGCAAAAGCAGCAGGCCTTCCGGTGCACTCAGTGTCCGAATTCAGTCACTCGTTTTCATTCACTCCTTCAGGTGAACTGTATTAGTGGCCTAATGATGAGTTTGCCAGTTTGGTGTGATGACGTTTAATGTCCCAGACAACCTCTGTAGTCCCATTTAGCCATTTGTTAGCAACCGCTTTTTTACAAGACACGTAAAATAGGGTGACCATATGTGCCCTTTTTCCAGGACACGTCCTGGCCAGGACTTCTATGTTACCTAAAATATACAGGTTTTGGCTTTGTTTTCCTGTTTTTATACTTGCTGAAGGTAATGATCGAAAAGTAGTTTGACCAATAACATGCAGGCATTGTACATAATCGACCAGTTGTGGCGTGTGAGAAGGTGGGATCTACAAAGAATGGTCAAAGCGATTCACTTAGGTGTGTTCGACTTGAAGTGGTGCTGCGCAGACTGATCGGTGTTCGACATCAAAGTAACACGAGAGCGATTCAAAACCGTAAGGGACCGTCTGCTCTCTTTCAGACATTTAACCATAACGCACTGACTTTGGGAACCCAAAGTGCAAACATAACTTGTTTCTGGTTTTTAGGACTCATTCCTGCAGCACTATTTTTAACTAAATAACATGAACTAAATTAAACCATGCATTTAATTTTGTAATAAATTACTAACAGGCAATCAAACATCAACTCCCCTAAAAAGTAATTGGACTCCGAGGCAATGATAACCAGTGCAAATTAGTGAGTCACATGGCATTTAAGTTGAGGTGATGTACTGTAGACCACCTTAGAATTAACATACCCTACGATTACCGGCCACCATCAGAATTAGACCTTTTCTTTTAAATAAACAATCCAGTTGCATTCAAATTCATAATTGCAATTGGCAGCATGCATAGTAATCTTCGTCCTCGGTGGTTTGGGTTTGTTTAAGCTTGGCTGGTTGCATGAGCAGTGGGGACAGGAGTTGGACAAGCCCTCCTGAAGCATGTGAAGTGACAGATGTATCGTCTTTCGCGCTGGCTCCAGAGGCAGCTTGGGTAGCTCTCCTAATGAGCCTTATGCATATGCAGACGGCAGAGTGACTTCAGCCTCCTGCAGTTCCCTTTGTCGAGGACGCCTTCTCCCATTTCCCCGTCCCCTCTAATTCTCAGTATTCATTTCATTCTGCCGTGCCCCATGTGTCACCTACTTCTTGTCGGTTTCAGTTGAAATCTTCCATCTTTGCTCTTTTTACCATTTCTCTCGTGTGTCACCTGTGGAGCACATCCTTTTGAAATGTGCTCACAGAATCTGCTGTGTTTTTGCCAGAGGCTGGCACTGGCTGGCACTGGCTGGGGGAAGTCTGTTTAAATGTTGGCAGAGTGAAAGATTTAGGGAAGAGCATGATCAAATGAAAGAGGGGGAGAGTCATCAATGGGGAATCTGCAGGCTCTCGGGCCACTCAGAGCAAAGATTAGGTGTGTGTGATTGGTGTCCAACTTGGGCTAAATCAACAGTGTATGTCAGAGGTCTCCAAAATCGGTCCTGGACGGCCACTGTCCTGTAGAGTTTAGCTCCAACTTGCCTCAACACACCTGCCTGGATGTTTCTAGGGCCCTGTCCACACGAACGTGGGTATTTTCAAAAACGCAGCTTTTTCTATGCGGTTTGGCCGTTCGTCCACACGCAAACGCAGCACCAGGTCACTGAAACCGAACATTTTTGAAAACTCCTGCCAGGGTGAAGATTTTCAAAAACGCCGGTTGCAGTGTTATTGTGTAGACAGCGAAACCGGAGATTTTGGCTTGTGACGTCGGAGCATGCACTGTTATCTCCACCTACTGGAAATTTTTTCAGGCTTCTGATTGGCCAACATGGCTTTACGGTTGAGATTATAGCTGTAGAAGGCATCGAGGACAAGCCCCACCTTCTGCTTGGCCAACATGGCTTTACGGTTGAGATTATAGCTGTAGAAGGCATCGAGGACAAGCCCCACCATTTTTTAGAAAAGAAAATCATAATATATTAAGAGCTGTGATTTGAAATTGTAGCTGGCCACTTAAAATGTGGAATTTAAAACCATGTAGAAGCCTTTTAATTCAGTATTGTACTGAAAGCGCAAGTGATAGCGGTAAGCTAAAACAGATAGCGTCCACTTATCTGAGAACTACTGGGTAAATGTAAAACTGCCCAAATAAAATTGATGAGCCAAGCTGACAAGGGTTATAACATTTTGTCTGCACATGTTAAGATCATTCCTATGGCCAAGTGATACCTTCTAATGCAAGCATCACTATTATTATTGCATTAACATTAAGGTTGGAAATTTGAACATCCCCTTAACTATAAGTATTAAATCTGAGGTACTGTCATGAATGATCTGAAATCATGTGGCTTGTTGAAAGGTGTGCTGTCATTTTTCATCAGACTTTCGAATTTGATGGAATGAGCTGAACCACATGAAAGAAAATATCATAGAGACATGAGCTAAACACCCACACAAAACACTCTAGGATCAAAAGACCACACGTCAAAAAAACATTCAAAATAGCAAACGCACAATACCCTGGCAACACTCACATTTTCCTCAGAATATATGAAATATAGTAATATACCTTTTCATATCCCAGAGGAGATGTACATTGGGGATCCAAAAACTGCTTAGCAAGAACAACAGAGAAGCTAAAAAATCCCCATGGGGAATCAGCAACCCAGTGCTCACTAAGCCATATCTATCCCTCTGTGTGTTTTTGAGGTGGAACATAAAGGAGAAGACTGGGAATCTCTGGATAAAGTCCGTCTGCCACTCTGTCTAAACCTCAGTCAGTGTAAGCTGGAGTTTGGGGAATACCAAGAAGTGGTGGATCTCAACTCGAAACTGCTGAAGAAAGATAAAGGTGAGCTTATACACTCATTTACTGCAGAAATGGACATAGACCAGGAGTGTCCAATCCTACTCATGGAAGTCTACTTTCCTGTCCTGTCCACTTTTGCTCCAACATACCTGCTTGGATGTTTCTAGAGATCCTAAAGACCTTAATTAGCTGGTTCAGGTGTGTTTAATTAAGGTTAGAGCTAATCTCTGCTGGAAGGTGGCCCTTTAGGAGCAGGATTGGTCACCATATACCAGGGGTCTCCAAACTTGGTCCTGGAGGGCCAGTGTCCTGCAGAGTTTAGTTCCAACACTAATTAAATACACCTCAACCAGCTAATTAAGGACTTCCAGGCAGGTGTGTTGAGGCAAGTTGGAGCTAAACTCTGCAGGACACCAGGCCTCCAGGACCAAGTTTAGCGACCCCTGCCATAGACCATGACATAGACACAAATGTTGTTTGGATTAAGCAGCAGCAGCATAGATTCTACACCATCTAATGTGAGTCGGCCAATTGCTCCATTATTGCCTGTAGTAAAAACAGCCTTGAGCTATGTCAGTTAGCATTTACTACACTCTTCCTTTAGGGGCCACATCTCAGTGCTTCACTTTCACAGTGGATCCAGGAAGTTGTACCAATTGCATCATTCACCATGAGTTATCCCCCCTGCCATCTCCATCCAGCCCCCTATCCAAAGAGTGAAAACTGTTGTTTACTTGTGAATGAATTATTTATCATGAAACCAATGCGATGTGGCATGACTGGTCTTCACTCTCTCACTTTCATCTCCACTGCAGACAATCTGAAAGCCGTGTACCAGTGGGCCAGGGCTCACTCTGCATTATGTAAAGAGGACGAGGCCCACAGAGATTTCAATAGAGTCCTGCAACTGGATCCCAAATTCAAACCCATCATCCAACAGGAGATTAAGAAGATGGGTGAGAACATAAGAGTAAAGTGTGTCAATGAAAACAAAAACTACTGGGCAAGCACTCAGGAGAAGTTGGAAAAGAAGGTGCAGGCCAAGAGAGGAAAGAAGACAAAGAAAGGAGTGACATGGGCAGATGAAAGTAATATATTGGGAAGAAATTATGAAAGACAACTCGGAAGATCAGGATGCGGTGACAAATCAGAGGAGAGCTACATTGTCAAAGCAGGTAATAAAGATGAAGGACAGGATGAGAAGAAAAACTTCCGAGAACAAAAAGGACGAGAGCTCTCTGACCCTGAAAGAAGCAAAAGAAAAACATACAGCTGTAGATAAATACAGGGATTCAGTCCAAAGCAGTGTGCTGGGAGATAGTACACAGAGATCAGAGACAGATAGCGGGGCCACCAATGACATTACAATGAACAATTATGGCCAGGATGAGATCTCAGATGAAAAACAAGAATCTCTTGCAAAGCCTGAGAAAAATGCAAGCAGTGGAGCATCAAGGGAAGTAAGACTGACGGACACGACTGGAGATGAAACAAAGGAAAGCAACACAGCTGCTGAGTTTAAGATGGAGAGGAACCAATAGGATCATCACCTGCAAAACCTGAGAAATTCACCAAAAATGTTAAATGCAAATAGAAAAAGAAATAGATATAATATTAAATCCCATCATCTGAAAAAAAAAAAAGACAAACCACACCAGGAGTATAACAAATAAAAATTTATTTCTTTGTACACAATGAGTAGAAAGCAGCCAGTAACTTAATTTCCAAACGCCTTAATTTCACATTTTGTACAGATTAAAACACGAAAACAAAAACCTAAGACATTCATTATAGTGTTAATATTTTAAACGGCACTGCACATGACAAAAAAAAACATAAAGTAAAACAATGCATAAAGTGCAGAGGCAAAAATAAAACATGGAATGTTTGTATTCAGGTCTTTTGACCTGAAAACAACACAACATGTCTTGGTGTGTAATGGTGATGCCACAGGTTCAGAGGTTAAATCAGTAAATGCCCTGTTGTGTGGTTCAATATTACAAACAAGCCTGCAAATGACGTATTGGGGTCGTGACACAAAGGTCTGCTACATACAAACAAAAATAATGAGTGTATTTGTTAATGAGGCAGATGGCTAAATATAGCTCAGGCAGCACTTAGCATTGCTGTAAAATCCACAAAATATTCTGTTCTGTAATATTCCTTCTGCAATTTTACAAAGCCCACAAATTCAGCACATCTCATTTTTTAAAAGTAGACAAGGGAACAATTATTATAGGAGTTAAAAAAGATCATATTAAGGAATAATGGATATACATACATTATATGTCCGAATGGGGAATTATATTTTGCAAATGGTATGCAAATAGGAGAATTTCTATTCAATGTATTACATAATGCTACATGATTTGCTACCATGTTGAAGCTCTATATATATTAATTTGTATAATGCTTAATAAATAATCTCCCTTTCTATAGGCTTAAAATAATTTTCTTAATCAGTATTTTTTGTCTTTCTTTCTTGTAAACATATCTAATACTTAAAACAGGAGTCATTTATTTGAGAAACAATTTTGTTTGATTTTATTACTTGTTTTCAGAGAATATATTGAATCCTTTTTATTCTTACCCGATTAGACATTTGATTTTGACATTTATTAAGTAAAATAAACTCAAGATCTGAAATTGTGTAAATTACATTTTCAGCTATTTTACTTAAGATGTAAAATATGTTTTCAAATAATATATGACTTGGAACAGCCAACTGGGGGCAAAAAAAAGAACTTAATTATAAATTGTATATTCTTTGAAAACTTGTCTTAATATTAAATTTAATGTGTGTGTGTGTATATATATATATATATATATATATATATATACACACACACACACTAAATTTACAATTACAATTAAGTTCTTTTTTTACCCACATCCTTAAAACAAGATATATATCTAATTATATATATATATATCTTGTTTTAAGGTTGTTTGGCTATTAGAATGGGACAAAAAAGACCAAAATAAATATATTTTTCCAGTGTTGAAATGACTTCAGACAATCCACATGTTCAGAGCCCTAAATCAGTTGAGACTGCCTGGCATGAAATAGAGAGGGAGCTGGAGAAATAATATGAATCGCAATGCGCATACTTCAATGTGCACGTTTGTATGTGTGAGGTGCTTTGTCCCAATGAAGCACTGGAATGATAAAATGGGTGTCGCTGTGGATAGAACACCAGATGTTGATTTTAATGAGGAGCCATGCAAGTTAAACAGAGGCAGGCATATGGGGCGGAGGGGACCTGAGTCCCCCACGCTACCTCTTCCTCCATATGTTTATTTGTATCTCCTCCATTATAAAGTCACCCCACCTTTCTAAAGACCAACCTGCAGCACCGTGTCCTTGGGGACAGTTCCTTAGCAACCGCATCAAAACAAACAGACAGCTCGCCACTGTGATGTAAAATTAGATCACAATATATGCAAAAGGAAGCCGGTGATGTCGCAGTGGGATTCAAGCAAAACCTACAGTGCAACAGGGGTCACTTTGTTTTTAGTTTTTTATGGAGAAGGGGAGAGCGAGCAATCGCTATACTTCCAACATGTTTGCCCAAACAAATGGAGAACATCTCTTGCTCTCTTAGCTGCAATAATCTCATTCCTGTTTGCAGGGGCTGCAGTGCCACAACCCATCACAGTGAATATTTACACACTTTTCTCTTTCCCATTTGCAGTCTTTCTTTCACACCGTATCTCTTCCCGCTCGCTATCTTTTTCTCTTTTCTACTCGATACACACCCAGCATCTTCTCTGCTCATATAAATCTGACACCCCACAGTAAATCCTTTTTTTCTCTGTTTACAAAGAGTGTGATCCATTTGCTGTCCTCCTCCCTTGGCATAATGTAAAATAATCCTTCTACACACTCACTTTCATTTTCCTCCTTAGATTGTGGAAATGCTGAGATCTGGAGAACAGCATTTGGTAAACAAAATACTTACATCTGGAAGACGACAATAAGACGAGAGATGTAAGGCTGGTATTCTTTAGAAAAAATAGCTTTGAAGTCTTAAGGCATAATAAGACCTGTGCTCAGTTTAAATGAGTCAGGCTGTGACTTGAGTGTAAAAGAGCCTCCCAAGCCAAAGTGAAAAGGGCTGAACCAGGCGTTGAGTCGTCTCCTTGGGTATCTACTTTCTTGTTCATACCACGGTGGACAGCTGTAATTTAACGGCAAGTGCTCTGACAACAAATCTACACTACAAATCTCCATTCCTGAAAGACCTTTCCCTTGTGACCAGAAAACCAACAGCTGAGAAATCCTTTCTGTATGAGTGGCTACACTGCAAAAAAAAAAATCAATTTATTAATCAAGGTTTAGTCTTGTTTTCCAATAGAAATACCTAAACATCCTTAAAACAGGAAACATTTATCTGAGAAGCAATTTTAATATGAGATGTAATCTCAGGGAATTTTTAATTTAAGTTTTTTTTTTTCCCTCCTTGATTTAAGCAGAAATCTCTTGGGTTCAATAAAAGTTATGCTCAATCGACAACATTCATTGCACAATGTCTGTTACCACAGAAAATAATTTAAACTTGCCTCACAGTTTTTAAAAACAAAATAGGCATATTTTTAAATCAGGCACAAATACATTTTTTGATGGTTGAATTAGGAAAAATAAGCTGTCCCCTGTTAAATAATATCTTAAAAGGGTCATATGATGCGATTTCAATTTTTCCTTTCTCTTTGGAGTATTACAAGCTCTTGGTGCATAAAGAAGATCTGTAAAGTTGCAAAGACTAAAGTCTCAAATCCAAAGAGATATTCTTTATAATGTTCTTTTTAGCAGCATCATATGACCACTTTAACAAATTTAAATACACTCTCACATAGAGAAGAGTAAGGGGGTGGTAAGATTTTGTTTGTTTGTTTGTTTGAAAGAAGTCTGTTATGCTCACCATGGCTGCATTTCTTTAAAAAAGTGTAACTGTAAAATATTATTGCAAAAATACTGATCAAAAAACAATTTTTGCAGTACATCTGAGTATGTATATATATATATATATATATATATATGCATTTAAGATTGATGGTCTAAATGAAAGAGAGAAAGAGCAGGGGAAAAAAGAGAAGGAACATCAGGGCAGGAGCACAATGCTCATGGGCACTTTGACTCAACCAAAGACGTGTCATCCTTACAGTGTAAATAAGCTTGCTGTGTGTCCCGACAGTTCAGGACTATCTGCTCATTTCTGCTTCACAGAACAAGGGCCACGCATTGCCAAGCATGACCTACCATCGGTATATGTGTATATTTGTGTTTATGTGCATGAGTGAGTCGCAGAAAATAGTAAACCATTTTAAAATTGAAAAAACAAACCAAAAAAAAAAACATACACACAGATAAGTTGCTGGCACAGGGATACCTAAAGAGAGATCCCCTTCTGCGTGGTGTAAGTCCTGTTTGTGGTTCTTGTGCTGTACTGATGAAGCCACACACCTTGCATTAAGTGTTAGCACAGTGTCCGGATCAGTGCAGGCCTTTGGCACCATGTAAACATTAGTTCGTTTAGTTAGCACTCAGATATCCCACAGCTCTTTAGGAAATGGACGCAGGTTGAGAAGGTTGTCTTGAAACTCTTCTCGTAGCCCCGTCGTCTGTCCATGGATTCACCTGCCCTGAAAAATTTAAGAAGGGTGTTACATCATCTAGACAGATCGATAGAAAGCTGAAACATCAAATGCAAAGATCAAAAATGTTTTCAAATGTAGTTCCCTTTAACACACTGGACAGCAGGCAGTTTTAAGTAATAAACCTGTATGATTTTCTTTCCTTTCGTGGAGCTCAAATGTCTTCTGAAGACTGTCAGGAACATACAGGAAGTCGTTTTTGCTGAATATCTTCCTGTTTTAGCTCTCAAATGATTTCTGTGTGCTGGGTGCGTCACGTAAGATTTGAAATTAATTATGTCCAACATCATTGGTTCTTAAGTGTATCGTAGGCAAATGAGATGTGCTTGAAAGAGAAATTATTAATTTGAGAATTAAACAATGACTTTTCGGCCTGGTTTTCACACAAATCATATCATACAGCTTCACAAGACTTTGAATACAGTGCATGAGTCATACGGACCATGTTTTTATAGTACATTTATAGTGCTTTTTATAGCAGTATAAATCACCATTCACTTACAGACTCTGCTAAACTTCTATTGTGTTTCATGAATGAAAAAGCATACAGGTTTGAAATGTCACAAGGTGAAATACTCCTTATATAAGCTTATATAATTCATAAATAATGAAACTATAAGCAAACCTGCACAATTATAGGCCTCTGAGTTTTGCATCAGGTTCCTCATGGACCTGGCTCAGATGGGAAGACGTTCCTCAGCTGTTCGATTACCTGCTGCAGCTGCAGTACGGTGTCCTGCTCGTAATCCAAATACTCACCTACACAACATTAAATGCTACAATAAACATGACCTCAACTAAATGCATCGCAAGTTTACAGCAACATACTGTATAAGCCTTATTCAAACAAGTCACATCCATTTGAATCCCATTATTGGCTGATGTTGGCAGGATGACAGGAAATGGCAGTTGTTCCAGGTCTTACCTGCAGCTTCTGTGTCTGTGGTCTCTCTGCTGGGAGGCTCCCCCTGGTGGTCACCCCCTGACACAGGAGAGGACAGAGAGGAAGGAGCCGAGCCATTGGCCTCCGAGTCATCTTTGGGCTGGTAGACATGACAAAATCATGAGAGAGCAAGAAAGCAATCAAATCCTAATCAACACAGTTCAGAACAGAATCCAGCCACATTGCTCTATCATTTCTGCAGTATGAACATGACCGTTCAAAAGTGTGGGGTTAGTATAATTTTGTTTTTATTCAGCAAGGAAGCATTAAATTGATCAAAAAAGACAGTGCAGATATTTATAATGCTACAAAGGAATTCTATTTCAAATAAATGCTGTTTTCTAACTATTATATTCATTAGAGTTTCCACAAAAATATCAAGCCACACAACTCTATTCAACATTCATAATAATAATAAATGTTTCTTGAGCAGCAAATCAGCATATTAGAATGATTTCTGAAGGATCACTGACACTGAGGACTGGAGTAATGACTGTTGAAAATTCAGCTTTACCATCACAGGAATAAAAAAAAAAAATATTCAAATAGAAAAGTTATATAAATTGTAATAATATTGTACAGTATTACTGTTCTTATTGTATTTTTTATATAAATGCTGCCTTGGTGAAAATAAGAGACTTATTTCAAAAACATTAAAAAATAATCTTCCAAACCCCTTCTGAACAATATTACATAGTTCTTTTTCTAAATCTCATTTCATTTTTATATTTAATTTGATAAAATTTTAAATAAAATAAATATTGTAATACTGCACATAGCATTACATATACTGTACAAAGCATGTGTATACCCACAGATGTTCATAACTGTATACTAATAAATAGTATAGGCAATATATACTGTTCAGTATGCAGTTTACTAGCCTAGCAAAATAACAAAATACTATTGTTGGGTTCTTTGATGAGAAAAACAAGTTTTCAAATGCTGTCAAAACTCCAAACTTCTGTGTTTATCGAGCAGGGATTTGACCCCTTTTCCATACATTACAAAAATGGTGTATTTTCTTGAGGGATGAAATAAACTCATACGAATCAAGAGAACACTCGCTTTTTTGAGAGAGGGAGATGAGTTGATTGAGGCTGTTTGCATGAATACCTCAAATTTATTCCAAGTTAAACTCTTTTATCGCCTTGCAGAGATGTCCACAGAGGTAAGACTGAAACTTTCCCAGCGACTTTCTAAGGGTGCAGAACGAAGAGTTCAGATCTCCACAATCCCTGCACATTATTGCTTCCCCATGACACATCTCTCGCTCGTTTTTAAAGGTTAAGTCGATCTCTCTCCCCCTGTTCCTTCCCTCTATTTCCATCTAATTCCTTTTCACCTACAGCTACAACCTCAGTGTTTTTGCTCCGCTCTCTCATTCCATCCAGCCTGCCAATCATACCTCTGCAGCACTACCTCTCTTTTTTCTGCACAACCACCTCTTATCCCATTCACTCAGCACTGCCTGAGCTTTTCTTTTCCCTCCTCGGCCTGCTTTCTGTCTTTCTTTGACTAAAGAAAAGGTTCCTTTTTCTGCCCACTCTATTCTGTCATCTCGCTCCTTAAAGTCGGCATGAAACGGAAGTTGCGATTGTCTTTTCTTCTCTACTGTGACATATATCCGAGTGAAACGGCATCTGAAATGAGAGGGCGGGACTTGATTTCGTCCTTCGGGAATTGATTGGATCGTTGGAAGCTGGGGCGTTGCTAACAAAATGGAGGCAGATCTGAATGCCAGTTTGCAGTTAGTGGTGGGGGATTTCTCTCCACTGGATTCACAGCCGACACCCAAGCATGAATAAATGTTTTATTTATTAAGGATGACGACGACGATCAATGGCACAAAACATGCCTAAACAGCGCGCGCGCACACGAGAGAGAGAGAGAGAGAGAGAGAGAGAGACTGCCTGAATGACTGAACGCATCCTCCATCAGGTTAAGCCATATTCATGAAAGAAAATTAGTTTGCGATGTCCTAAGATTAATGTTGTTGTAATATCCTAATATATTTTCAATGTTTAGGGGTAACGTACTCCCTCATGACTGGTGTCAGTGCTATAAAGTGAAGCATCAGCTTCAGCTTTTCCCCCTGTTGTTTATCCCAGCGTTTACCCCTCACGTCACTCGCTCCGCCCTTGCGCCATAGCTCGTGACCGGAAGAGAAGATGAGTCGTTTTGAGGGGGAGGTTAACATTTTTGATTAAAGATTACGAGGGCACATGAATTAAAAAAAAAATAATGAAGTGCACAGATAAATTATTTATAATAAACATTACAGTATTCCATTAAAAAATAAGAATTTTCAATTTTGATTTCATGGTGACTTTAAGCTCCATGTACGTCAGTTCAAGAAATTACTTACCTTCTACCCACTCCATCTATATGATTCTATCTCCATCAATGGTGTTCTTCCCCATATATAATCTCTCTCTAAGTCTTCCTTCCCATCTTTGCAATTTACCAGAAGCAATTCACCAGAATGTAGTGTGCTTTCCTGCACTCTCTCATCCTCCATCTCTTTTCAGGTATGAATAATAGTGACTTTAAAAAAAAATCCTTTCTGTTTTCACATCTCTTCTCCTATCACCTGAGACAAGTCTTTTCTAGTTCCTCGTCTCCTTGTCCTTACTGAACCTGCATTAGTAAGCATCTCTTGCCTGACTTTTACCCTTCTACATATGATACAGTCTATGATATGGACTATCCTCGTCTGTTCAGTCGCATCCCTACTCTTTTTGCAGAGAGCTTCAAATACATCGTCTTCCTCCCTCTACCTCGCTTTTCAGTATATTTTGTAAGCAAGCCTATCTTTGTTTCTCTCATAGTGGCTGTTTTTAAATCTCAAAACATTCCTTCAAACCCATAAACATTTAACGTTAAACTCACCAGTGCAGAAGGCCCTGATTTACCTGTTCATGTCCCTCCCTGTACAGTGGTAACATATTCATACAACTCCCTACGCACCATTCCTTCACTGTTTCTATCATAATAATCTATTCTGGCTAACACTTTAGTACTCACTGTGGGCATACCGCTCCTTTTTTTTTAGTATACAGGCATATGTTTATATCTCATAAATCTCACCTGCAGCAGTAGTTCTCTGAGTCTGCGTAGCTGGGACTCCAGTTGCTTGTTGTGGTCCTCCAGAATCTGCATTCGCGTCTCCAGGCGGGTCTTGTGCTGTCGAAGGACTCGAGCTTCGGCTAAGAGCTCCTCGTCCTGCTGACCGGCCAGTGAACCTGGACCTGACTCCAGCAGCTGGGGTGATGCTGCTGCCTCTTCGTGCTTCCACTTCAGCCGCCGATACTCGCCCTGCAGCACCCTACAGGAAAGATAACACCATCATCATCATCATCATCACTATTGCTTTCTTGGCATCATCATCATTTAGGTCATTATGCATGCAACATCTAGACAAAAGTTGTTACTTTAAACAAATGTTATACAATCATGTTTCTTTACTCAATTTAGAATTCTCTCATACTCAGCCTATACAAATTCATTTTGTATCTTAAAGGGATAGTTCACCCAAAAATGAAAATTTGATGTTTATCTGCTTACCCCCAGGGC